>NC_087228.1:10396419-10996419 GCF_034640455.1 Diachasmimorpha longicaudata | reverse complement strand
AATTTTCTTGTTTTCAAGTTCTGGTAATGAAATTAAATCGACTCAGCACCTCAATTATGCATTGTTAATATTCGATAGTTGTTTGAAAATATTTAAATTGTTGAGAAAAAAAACGGGGAAACAATCATAGAGAAAATTTAGAAAGAAAAGGAACAAAAATCCTCGCAAGTATTCAGAGGTCTTCGGTGCTAATCTTAATTAATATTTTCAATTCTTTGTCAAACGAGTCACTCATTGTTATTAAATAAGGCACAAAGACATTAATAATGAGCCTCGTCGCGGAATCTCTGACTCATGAATCAAGTGGTTAATAAAAACGTTGCGGTTTACCAGAGATTATTATACCCTTCACAATCGCCCGAGGCATGACGAATCGTTTGAGCCCCATAAAGAAATTCTCCCCCACCAGATAAAAATTAACCGAAAAATATTGTTTTCCAGGGATTGGAATTGATGACACTTTCGTAATGCTCGCCGCCTGGCGAAGGACCAACATATTGGAGCCAGTGCCCGAGAGAATGGCCAAGACATTGAGCGAGGCTGCTGTCTCAATCACAATCACCTCCCTCACAGACATGATTTCGTTCTTTATCGGCATTATGTCGCCTTTCCCTTCTGTTCAGATTTTCTGCATTTATTCAGGTAACTTTATCAGCGCCATTCAAGGATAAAATGATCTATTCGAGCGATTTTGTTCTTAATCATTCCAGTTACCAGGAGAATAATTTTCTGCTTCTGATGTCTAATTAAAAATCCCCCCAAGAATTGCAATGATCTCCAAAAGATTTCACAAGACAATCCCATCATATTTCGATTATGCTCCCAGGTTTCGCAGTTGTCTTCACTTTCCTCTTCCACCTGACCTTCTTCACCGGGTGTGTTGCCATCAGCGGCTATTGCGAGCAGCAAAATCGGCACAGCATTGTCTGCTGTAAGGTTCAACCGCTTTCCAAGTCAGGTGAGTTCATTTGTAATAAAAAAAATCTCCGGTAGCTCCAGGACTCACTAATTACTGAATTGCACAAGGTAAAAATCACTCATCAAAATTCAATCGGCAGGATATAATGAACACAATTTTTTTAGATTCCATGTGACGTCTGTATGACGCTTTTCAAATCCCTCATTCTCAAAACTTTCACTTTTCGTTTTGTCAACCGCGACAAGTAGTTCCACCGAACTATGAAATTCACGGAAGAACGGGACGCGAAATTGCGAATATCAATTTGCAAGATAATTTATTCAAGTTATTTCGCTTAAGCAATTCCTGTAGTTCACTTGGTTTCCCAATTCCAATAAAATTCACTCCAGTAATTTCCACCCTTAGCTCAGGGCCTCGGCATTAAATCATCCGGTCTCATCCGGTCATTACATCATCCCCAAATACCTGAAGATCCTTCATTTTGTCCCCGGCATCACATGGAATTCGTGAGTTGCGTCAACTTTTGAATCCCGGTAGTGAGTTACGCATTGGAGTTGCTGTTAATTTGTTAGATCACAGTCAATTACATAAGAAATCGACGACTCGCATTACTTTCACTCGGTCTCGTGACCTTATTGGTTGATATGTGCATCCAGACGTTGGAAAGCCCACGATTTTCGCATCACTGGGAATTTCATTCCATTCATTATTTTCACGAGCACTTAGAGTCGTAACAATTATCCTCGGTTTATCAAGGTTGATCCGATGATTCCCTCCAGGACATGTGCCTTTGATTACGATAATTTCCCAGGCAATGGCATTGTGAAACGGAAACAATGGATCACAGCCGTCTTAAATCCTTCTTTAATGTCAATTAACTGATATTCTTGACGAAAATAATGAAGACTAATTGGAGATCAATTGCATCCACACGAGATTGCTTGATGATCGTCCAGGTTTCTAGGACATGTCTTCATCAATCATAAAATTATACACAGGCCATAGATCGTGGCTGTATCGGGTCCTGTGCAGTGGAGGGGTGAACCGAGAAGATCCTGCCAACCCCATCGACAACCCAGAGCACGGATGCATGACTTGGTTCCGCGATTACCTAGCAGCAGCCCTGAACTGTCGTCCCATCAAGGCTCTCATCCTCATCATATTCGCGGTCTACCTCGCCGGAGCTGTGTACGGGGTGACACAGCTGAAGGAAGGGCTTGATAGACGAAAGTTATCTAAGGAAGACTCCTATTCCATCACCTTCTATGATCGAGAAGACCTTTACTTCCGGGAGTTCCCGTACAGGATCCAGGTGAGACACTTAGATTAGTATTAATTTATTTTCGTCAGCTGTACATTCAGCAGTTCCAGAGATATTGATCTACATGTCAATGTCAATGATGAACTCTAATTAATGCTAGACCAGAGCCACTTCACTATCGAAATTCTTTGCTTCAATCTCCTCGTCTTTCACATTTAATTTCCTTCTCCAAATTACCATAGCCATTCTCAACCTTCACTTCATCTCCTGACATGTCTATCACGCCATTCACCCTAGCAACTTTCACTAGTCATCGATACGGCCCGGATGCAAGACCTTTCCCCAATTTTTTTGACACCTGAATTTGTCGGTAGGTAATCGTCTCCGGGCAGTACGATTACAGCGATCCAGTCATTCAGAACCAACTTGAGAATCTAACTCGAACGTTGGAGGCAACCAAATGGATCGGCGAGCCACTCTATGGGGACAACTGGTTGCGAAGTTTCCGCGCCTACATGTCATCAAACCAGGAGGAGCTCAACGTGACGCTGGACACAGAGCAGGATTTCATCAGGGCTCTGAAGACATACTGGCCGACGTCCATGCCAGACGTTCACTTGGACAAATCGGAGGAGCACATAATGGCCAGCAGATTTCTGATCCAAGCCGTGAACATCAGTGGAACGAACCAGGAGAAGGATATGGTCCGCGAGCTGCGAGATATCTGCACAAAGTCTCCCTTGAACGCCAGTGTCTTCCACCCTTATTTCGTCTTCTTCGATCAGTTCGAACTTGTCCTACCGACGAGTATCCAGTGCATGATCTTCGGTGCGCTCATAATGATGATAATTTCCTTCATCTTCATACCGAACATTCTCTGTTGTCTCTGGGTGGCCTTCTGCATTGTCTCCATCGAGATAGGGGTGGCTGGTTACATGGCCCTCTGGGACGTCAATCTCGACAGCATCTCTATGATCAACCTGATAATGTGCATAGGCTTCAGTGTTGACTTTACAGCACACATCTGCTACGCCTACATGTCCTCCAAGGAGAAGCGTCCGGATGACAGGGTCAGAGAGTGCCTCTATAGTCTAGGATTACCGATAATCCAGGGTGCTGCTTCAACGATCCTAGGGCTTCTAGCTCTGATCCTCGCTGGAACGTATATCTTCATGGTTTTCTTCAAGATGGTCTTCCTGGTGATTTTCCTCGGAGCTCTTCACGGTCTCTTACTGCTGCCTGTCCTCCTGTCGATCTTTGGCCCGGGTTCGTGCACCAATCACGACAAGGTTGAAGAGAAGGAGGCGAGGATGAGAGCCATGCAGCCGTTGGACGTCTCCAAGCTGCCGATCCCCTATGTCATTCCCCATCCGACGTTATTTTACCACCAGAATGGGGGAAAGATGTTGCAGGGGAGCCCCACGACTAGCCTGAAGAACTTTGAAGAGAGGGACCCCGGCCTGGGGACCAGCGAGGACAGTAATTCAACAGAGAGTGGGTCCTCGAAGAGCAGGAGACGACAGAGGGACGAGGAGCAGGCCCAGAGACATTACGAGGGGTGGAGGAGATCTGTGGGAATGCTTCAGAGTCTTTCGCAGTTCCAGGTCGGTCCGGCACCGCTACCAGATTACCCTGGTGCGGGAGAGGGACACAGGGGGGCCAGGGGATCTCCTGGTGGGCAGGGGCATTTACATGGGGACAGGGGCAGACGCAGTAGGTCACATCATAATCTTGATTATTCGTTCGGGAGGTATATCGGGGACCCTAGATATCCTTGAGGGGAGACCCTGGAGATCCGGGTGGAAATTAATTCTTTGGTTCTGGGCAGTTTTTTAGTTGAAAAAAGGAATTTTTAACGCGGAAAATTTTTTTAGATCACAATTTTTTCGATGAGATGATTTTAAATGAAAAATATTGAACGCAAATTTCTTTATTTCAAGGAATAATTTTTTTAGTTGTCTATCTTTCATTATAGTTAATTTTGTTCAAAACAAAAAAATGTGATGATTATTTTTCATAAAACTGTCTTATGCAGACATTTGGTGAAAAAATAATTGTGAGAAAACCTAAAGACGCTCTCAGAAAGTTGTAGAAGAACCGACAAAAGTATTTTCAACATTTCCAGAGGAGTTGGTGCCTTACAAGCCAAATTAGACGATTTTTGTATCGATTTAGATGTAAAATTAAAGCCTAGATTAAGAGTATTTTGTTGGAAAAACGGAGTATCAATCATCTTTCACCAGACCGACCATACATAAGTTTGTTATCAATTAATAAATGACTGATTTGTTAATTAATTATTTACCTTGACTCGAGCGATGATTTCTAGCGGTGCAATTGTCACTGACAATGGATGAATGGCAATGATTCGTGCTTGACCAAAGCCCTTTGTTATCGATGCTCAATAATAATCAAAACCGACACCACTAGAGATACTTGCGTGATTCGCACACAATCCCCTGCATTTTTCGTCACCACACAATTGAAAAAATAATTTAATAATTGAAAAATCGCCACGAGATCGTCGACAATAATTTTCAAATTTTTTGGCAAACGTAAATGCCAATACCAATGAATTTTGTATGTGAATTATCAATTATCAGTAGTATTAATTGATTGAACTGTACCCTACAGATTTCTTCGACGAAATCATTATGATTTTTCAGTAGCAAGAGTGATTTTATTTTGTATTTATGAATGTGAGTGTGATATCCGCTGTACACATGAGCGGTTATGTGCTGCCATTGATAATTCATAAAAAAATATATTTTAATTATGATTCTTCATAAATCTTCTTGGGTTTCTTTTTTTCTTGCACTCCACAAATTCTCCTTTTTCCCCTTCAACTTGTGTATTCCCCGAATATTTTCCTCACACACGATTCCTTACACTTCACGATTTTCTTCACTCACAACACGATCCACAACACGATTGTTAGTAAACACTCGTTGGCCTGATCTCCATTTCGTAAATAACTACCGTCAACCCGCGTAAATAAACCGGTGAAGCGAAATCTAGTTACTCAACAAGCGAACCCGACTAGCGCCACTGAAATGGCGGCCATTTTTGTCACCAACCACTCGGGCTTTTCCGTGTCGAATGTTTCTTTCCCCAAATGCTTCGGCCATTTTTATTTACGTGCAGTTGGTCGGAGGTTGAGGTAGAGGTCGAGCGTTACCACGAAAAAAGCGATTGAAGTAACCGAAAATTCATCGACAATTACTGAAAATAGGAGTTAAGAAATTTTCCGGAAGTTTCCATAAGTGGTGACAGTTATTATTCTGGTTGGTGAATATGAGCAGTGTTCGTGCGTCTCAGTAAAACCCGTGCTAACATTTATGCATGCATTACACAGTGCTGGTGTGCACCACGAAAAATTACGGTTTTTTTCGAATATCAGGGATTGCAACATGGATTATCGTCAAAAGGTATTTCTCCCCCAATTTTCACTACTAAGCCCATGCCAAAATAATGAAAAACAAGATGAAAATGCCCCATCCCCCCAAAAGCTATGACACATTTATTCGACATCACGTCCCCTCTCCCTGCTCTCAATTTCCAAATACAAGGGGACATCGAGGAATCCAACATTTTTTTTGTTATATTTTCCGTCTCTAACGTTGATTTCTCCTCAAAATTGATTGAACCAGTTTTTGGGGTTATGGCTGGTGCTAATGAACTTCAACGTATTCAAAAAGAATACCATTAGGTTAGAAAACATTAAGAAAAACAATCAATAGGATCTTTAATTTCCGGATTAGATGATCGTCTCGACAACTCATAAATTCAAGAACGAGGATGACGATGACGAGGACCTAGAGGCACTCAGACTGGCTGCCCTGAAGTCAAGGCGTGCCAAGCCCGTTCCACATGCCAACACTCAATTACCACCCCAACATAATATCCAAACTGGACGGTCTCAATTCGCCTTTTACACCCAGCGATTTGGAAGAAGAGAGTTCTATCACCCTAACAGGCCACCGAGACAGAACGGGGTAAGTTGTGCACGTTATGTAAGGGAATAATTAATAGCCTGACAGCGTGAAGTTAATGATCTGGATTTCAAAATATTACTGTGCAATTTTCAGAATGTATGTCATCCTAGTCGAATCAATCAGAATCTGATAGAAATAATTCCAGTCGACGAGAGTGCGTTGTCCGCCACATCTGAAACCAAACCGATATCTGACCCACTTTCTGTCACAGATGCAACAGGTAACTTTCACAATTTTGATGTTTTCTAATGAAATTTGGTGAAAGACAAACTCATTCAGCGGGTCGTATTAACTTTTTAATTGAAATTTCGCTTTCAGAACCTTCGAAATTCCATCGTTACACTGACGACGTGAGTGGCTCCGACGAGGAAGACACGAAAGAGCAAAAAAATCCGGAGGTAAAATCAGAGGATCAAAAGTCCCCTCAGGACGACGAAACGGGAAGAGACAAGAAAGACCAGACTAACGACGGTAATTCTCCAAGAATCGATGATGAGACTGACCCCTTGGACCCCGAAGAAGACCAAAAGGACCCCGAGGACGACGACGACATTCTTCTGATGGCAGACCTGGAGGAGGAAGACAGCCTCGAGCGACTGATGGACGAAATGGAGCGAGAGATGAACATGCAGAAATTTCCAACTGAAAAAAGAGAGGTTAAACCCTCGAAGAAGGAAACCAAAGATTCTAAGAGGCCCCGTGACTTCTCAAAATCAAAGAACCGGTCGAACGAAAAATTGGAGAACTTGGGCGCATCGAAAAATGAACGAAGGTCAGTGTCTCCTTATCCCAGTGGCAAGTATCCCACGAGGCACCGGTCGTTATCCCCAAAGCAGAGACCGAGAAAAAAATCGCCGAGAAGATCGCCCCCACGTCAAGTAAAAAAATCCCAGCGGGAGCCTTTGATACTCAGATCACCTAGAAAATCCCCGCCGAGATATTCTCCTCGCTCGAGATCACGATCACCTCGGTTGTCCCCTCGAAGATCTCCGAACAGGTCCCCAATGTCTCGAAGACTCTCCCCCCGAGGGAGATCCCCACTGTCTAGGTCCCCAAGACCCCGCAGTTCTCGATCTCCAAAGATTCTATCACGTCCCCACTCTCCCAGATTCATAAATCGAGTCAGATCGCCTCTGAGAATGTCCCCGGGTCGTTCACCCCTTGTCAGATCACCGAAACAATCCCCTCATCGATTGTCACCGATCAGAAGGGTATCACCGAGACGCTCGAGGTCGAGATCGCCGAGGAGATCCCCCAGAAGATCCCCGAAATTGTCTCCTCGGAGATTGTCCCCAGTGAGGAGGATATCCCCTAGGCTTTCTCCCAGGAGATCCCCATTGTGTTCTCCGAGAAATTCTCCCAGGCTATCCCCCAGACGACGGAGATCCCCTAAGGACCGAAAGAGACGATCCCTGACTCCAGAGGACTCTTCGTTGCACAGAAAAGAGAACTCGCCATTGAGAAAAAATATCCAGAATTCTCCAGAGCTCTCGAAGAAGGTGAAGCCTGCGAAAGAAACACTCGAGGTGTCAAGTGATCCAGTGCTGGAGGCCAGGAGGAGAAAATTCGAGTCGACTAGGCCAATTGATCCCATCACAGCCAATAAAAAAATTAAATTGTCTAAAAAAGAGGAGAACAAAATGGAACCCGATACCCAGGGGAATTTACCCAAGAGAAAGACCAAGGAGATGATCGAGGAGTACGAGGAAGTACCTGGTGAGGAGCTGTCCCTCCTTGAAGACTGCATTTTTGATGAGCTAGAGCCGGTTCTCAGTGATGAATCCAGTGGTCCTGTTATGTGTGTGGAAGTGCCAGTTGTAAAGGTGGAGAAGGAAAGGGTCAAGAAGAAGAAGAAGAAAGATAAGGAGATCTATCAAGTGGGGAAGATGAAGGATGCTATGCTTGCTGGGAGGATTGTCAAGGAGAAGAAGTGCAAGAAGAAGAAGGAGCTAACGCCAGAGGTGAGGGAAGAGCCGGGGGAAGTTGTTCAGGAGGCTGTCGATGAAGAGGCTGATCTGAGGACTGAATTGAGCAGAAGAAGGGCTGAAAGACTCAACCGGACTGTGCCTATTCAATCTGCTAGGCTACTGCAGTCGGCCTTCAAAGGAGTTGTTAATGAGTAAGTTCTTATTCTTTTGTCCTTTGACCATTTCAACCCATTTATTTAGGCATAATAAACAAAATAGGTTTTTCATTGTGACATTTTTGTCTCTGCAGAGTTGCCAAAGCCAAAAACAATGCAAAAGCCATTCAAAGGCACTTGGGTAATGCTGAAGAGAAACGTTAGTATTGAAATCGTAAGCCTCTTGAATAAAAAAAATATTTTTTGGTAATTAATTATGATTCTTCTGAATTTATAGCGAGTCAAAAGGAAGTTCGACGTGTTACGGTGCTGCACAGAACAGTCTCAGATATATCAGATTCCGAAGGTAATTAAATTAAACAGGAAAATTGAATCAATCACTCAGTCGTTAAATTTGCTGATCAATTCATTTATCTGTTTGATACTAGATTCAAAGATGCCCGTAAGGTTTAGGCTGGGAACGAATAATACCCTCCAGGAGACACGAGAATCCAAAGCATCCAGGAAATCATCCAAGCGCCAGGGTCGCAAGGTAAAGCATAAAAAGTTGTCTGTAAACGATGTCGATCGACAAAAATAATTCTCCCATGAAAATTGATTAAGGGACTGGGTCACAAATTTTCCTCCATTCTCCACAGAGATAATCCTTGCGAGTTCAAAATCTCATAGAATTTTTTTGCACTTTTTCCAATTCAAAAATTCTCACTTATCGAGGAGAAACAAAATCCAGCAAAAAAAAAAAACATTTTGGAACAAGTGCTCAAGATTAACACGAACCCAAACATTTCATTAGATCGAGCTTAACAAATGTACTTAAAGTAATAGGCGATTGAAGACCACAAGCATAAGCATTTCATTTAAAAATTGTGGCGAATATTTGCGACTGACGTGATAACAAGACACATCCCTCATTAATTAACTCACAATAAGTCCAATCAGATTCAGTGAATGCTTTTAATCGTCAATCGATAGGAGCGATAAACAAAACAATAATTATTTAGGAATAAAAAAACGTGCCTTTGAGTGCCAATGACTGGCATCTATCAATAATCTCGATTTAACGACACAATGTATGAATTTAAAAAATTGGTAAATTGACGACTCAGTAACTATCTGCACTATCTGCATTAAAGAATAGCATCACAATCTACCAGAAAATTTGCGGAAATTTCATGAAAACGAATGAAACTCATGTGTGAACCAAAATACCTGCAGAGACAATTAATTATTAGCCAGATCTAGGAAAATTTATTGAGAATTAAGCTGAAATCCATCAATTTCTGTTTTGTTATCTAGGGCAATAGCTAAATACGTATTGAACCGGTTACATGTTTGTGTGAAGATAAATGCTGAGCAGAAAAAAACTAAGTTAAAACACGAGAGAGAGAAGCAATGGCAGCTGTTAATGCCTTTACGTCATTTAAACTTAAATTAAATTTAAAAGCTACGATAATTGATCGAGCGGTCAATGAGTGTTAATTAAATATAGTGATAGAAAAAAAAAACGATAAACAAAATGTAATTAAATTTGGGGATAAATAATTGGTCTCAATTCCTTATTAATTTCATTAATATCAACACTGTACCTACTTATTTATTGTTATTTCCGTCTAAGAATTTTCAAATATGAAAAATACTATTACCCAGTAGTTCACTTACGTATTATAGTATTAAGTAAACTGTAAATAATTGCCTCATTTGTCCGAGACGAGGAGAGTAATAAATGAAGAAGATTTACTGATGATAATCGATTTTGAAGAAAAATTTAAAAATAAACAACCTTTTGTAAAAACCGGTGAGAGTGATGAGTCAGGATGTATGATATTCATGTACATAAGTGTATATACTGAGTGTGAAATATTTTGTACCTGGTGAGACAAAATAGTTGTTGCTGAGTAGTACAGCAATCATTAGTGGTGAGACAAAGGCGCAATATGTATTAACATGTTGTTTCAACGATAGTTAGAACAATTGTACCATTATTGTACGTTAATATTCCTTGGGATTTCGTGATAGGCACGAAATTTACTTCTATATTAGTCTTATTTTAATCTTTATCTTCTATTTAATTTTAATTGGGAGCTCATGCATATGTTTTGAGGATTTTACTCGAAAATTTTCTGAATTTCGCAGCATTGCTAACTCCATTTTGTCTCCCTCAATGCTCTGTCATTCAGACTGTCTCGAATTTTAACTTGATGATGTAATTGATAAAATAAGAAGTTCATTTTCTGGAAATTGACACTGTTAATCGTGTTACTTTCTCGAAAACAAATACAAACTGATATGACAAACTTCTGTTATTCTGTGATAATTCAATAGTTGACCGAAATCTATTTTATGTCACCAGTGATTTAATTTTGGTTAATTCATTGTCTAAATTTCTCTCAGTCCGGGGGATCGTTTTTATTGAAAATGTTTATTCTAGTCCAACGATGATTAATATATATTGTCATTGTAAATTCTTATCGACTTTTAGGATCTCTGTGAAAACTTTTTTACATGTTAATTCTATTTGTATCTTGTATTATTTTTTTACACGCATCAGTTGGATAACTACATTCACTATTTACGCTACTAACATCTTCAGAAACATCGGCAAATTATTGATATTTGCACAAGTGAATACCAAAAAAAGTGAAATTTAATCGAACTCTCGTTTTTCAGAAAATAAAGGATATTTTTTCAGAAAAAAATCCCTTGTATTTCTTTATATCCAGTGTCATCTCTGGGGAATTACAAATCATTTTTTTATTTCAATTGACAATTGGGGAAAATCAATTGTCGCAGATTGGAGAAGAACATCAATTGTGGGTTGAAATTGAGATAAGCTTTTCTGCCGCATTAAGATGATCGTTGTACGCAAATAAATGAATTAAAAAATTGACAAATAATAAAACCCTTCATAACCATTAATTACATAAAATTCTATATGATTATCCAACCCCCGTTTAAATGATTAATTTTGCTGATCTTCAGCGAGGGCTCTAAGTGGCCTAATCAGCCTAAGCCGGTGGATAAAGCCAATGGGCTTATGTCCATTCAATTTGACACAGTGTGCCAATATCAATAGTCATCAATCATTCATGGTATCGGCTGCCCATGAAAAAATGAGGGCATATTCAGGTAAAGTCAGTGGCAATTCTCGAAGAGCATTAGCAATCCATCAATCAATCAACATCAGAATCCCTCTAGCCAAGGGTAGTAATTAATTAAATATCAGACGAAGGGAATAAATATTTTGATTGCTCATGCAGTTCAGTGAATAAAACTAGAGTAAAAGTTCTGCAAGCTCTAGGAGCATGCGCATCATACATGAACGAAGCTTCTCCCCCACCCAAGTAATCAATGGTGTACACCAGGGCTTTCAAAGCTCACAGAACCAGTCTGCGCGATGTTGTCACATGAATTTCATCAGGTGAACGAAATCCTTCAGACAATTATCAATGGATTACCCTGAGGCAGTCACACCGAAGGGTCGAAATAGTGCGGATTTATTTAATTGCAAAATCGAACACCTGATGGTGAACGTTATGAGGGCCTCGAGTGCGTCAGGGTCGAGCTTGTAAAGCCCTCAGAGAGTTGCCAAGAACTGGGTCAGTTTCAGTTCCAGGGTCGGGGGTTGGAGGACACTGTAATGGACGAATCGTCGTGGTAATGATGCCGAAGGTATATTTTGCGAGAGGGATTTTTTTGGGGGGCTGTAATTAGTCTTGTTCTTTGTAGAATGTGATGTGTTTTGAATGCTCGGACATTAGTCTGTCCGGTTGCACGTGAAAATATGGGAAGTGGAGGGGTTGCCGAGCTACCGACGATATTCCATCCACGTCGATCACGTGCACCGAGTATCATTCTCAGCGATGAGAGAAGTGAGCATGGGACCTTCAACAGTCCCCTCGCGGGGGGACAGGAGACTTCAGGTGAATGAGAATTTTTTTCGAGAGATTTGGAAATGAGTTCTCGAAGAGAAAACATCCCAAAAGGTCTTTTCGGTGAAGAAATTCTCCACGAAACGAGTTCTAGGGGGAGAAGGGGCGCTCCTACCGAATTGACAATTTAATTTATACTTTAAGTTCATGAGATTTTACCCTGCACATTTAACAAATTGTTAATTACTTGGAAACCAGGGGGATGTGAGCAACAGGGTTGTAGTGTTCTTCCTGGCGGTGGAGATTCTGCATCAAGTTGCCGGTCCCTCGACACCGGGGGAAGTTGTGCTGGTAGCGGCGGTGGCCCCGGCTCCGGCGGGGGTGGTCATGGAGGTCAAGGACACAATCCCTCATGCGTTAGCACCAGTGGACCCGCGGTTTCTTATCAAACACGAAGGCACTCGTTATCACGATGCTACAATTCGTGCTGCGCTGAGTCAGCCAAGAAAGTAATAAAACACTTTATTTCTCAGACCAAGTGGTAGACCGTAACCCTAATAAAATTAAAGCAAATTCACTGCACACATTTGTATTGATAATATTTGAAGTTACGTTTTACTACTTTTCTCCGTAAAGTCGTAACAATTCTAGCTTAAGAATTATTTTTATTATTCGTAGATATATTTTGGTGTGTGCGTAACAATATGCGTGACTGCATCCTGGGTAGGTGCAACTCACTTCATGAAATATTTATACTACTACAAACCAGAAATAACGAGTTATTCATCATCAGTAAATTCGTCAGTTAGTGGACTGCATCATCAGCCCGTAAGTGCCTGAATTAAATCACTGATAATTTAATTGATCATGTCGTTAGCTCTACAGAATAATCACATCAAAAGATGTAGCACTGATAAACAAATTTGTTTGGGAATATAACATTTATTCTCTACAGCTAACGAGCTATCCCCAAGTGCGAAATAAAATCTATGAATTTTTTTTCGTACGCGATGGTAATGAGTTGAATGTGAAAATTGCGTGACCGTTGGGCATTAATAATTACCATTTACTTTTCAGCTCATTCTCCCCTACAATGCACCTTTCTTCACCACCTGGTTCTGCACGAATTTCGCTGTTCTATATTTTCCCATCTACTTTATCTGCAGAATTGTCAAGACAAAGTGCTCAAATCCAACGGAAATTATTGCCGAGAGCTTGCGAGGGTTTCGGGACAAGGGCTTTACGGGGGGACGATTTCTCACAAGATGTAGTTTATTCTGCATACTGTGGGTTGCCACTAATTACATGTACATTCATTCATTAAGGATTCTATTAGCTACCGATGTTATGGCATTATTTGCCACCAACGTTTCCTGTGTTTATCTTCTCTCTTGGGTTATACTTCATGAACAATTTGTTGGAGTCAGGGTGAGTCTGTATTTTTGACTCTTTTTCCCTCTCATAATATCCTTTATCTTAAACCAACCATTAACCCAAGTTAATTCCTTTTATGCTGCACTAATTTTGTCACTAGATTGTTGCTGTGATTTTATGCGATACTGGTATCGCTCTGCTGGCTTATATGGACGGAATAACGGGTAGTCCGACTCTTGGGGGAGTTGTCCTAGCTGCCTCGGCTGCTGCAGGTTCAGCAGTGTACAAGGTACCCCAATCAATATTCAATGTACTTACTTTAATATTGAATTAATCTCAATTAAATTTAAAAATAGAATCTTCCAATAGAATTCCATTGGAGGTTCCAATAATTATCTTGAATGATAATAATAATTACAGGTGTTGTTTAAGAAAGTAATTGGAGAAACGACATTCGGTCAGGTGTCTCTATTTTTCTCTCTAATTGGTCTCTGCAACGCCGCGTTATTATGGCCGGTCTGTCTGGCCCTCTATTTTTCTGGTGCTGAGAGCCTCCACTGGGCCCGACTGCCCTGGGCAGCTCTTCTATGCGGCAGTATACTTCATTTAGGTATATTACTATATTAGTTATCCTGATAATCGTTCCATGAGGAGAATTTTATTATAAATTTGCTATCCTCATTTCCAGTGGCGAATATGCTGGGAAATTTCAGCGTCGCCCTGACATATGACTTGTTCATTACATTGGGCCTTATAACAGCTGTTCCAGTCTCTGCTGGTGGGTCCATACATAATTATATTATATATTACGTGCCTTCAATTGCTATCATATTTCTCTCATTATTATTTATTTCTCTCATTGGATTAAATAAAAAAATTAATTTCCATTTCCAGCCCTCGATGTTGTCCTGTACGGCGCTCACTTCGTAGGAATGAAACTTGCCGGTATGATATTAATAGCGGTCGGTTTTTTCCTCGTTATGTTCCCTGACAACTGGCCCGACTACATCACTCGTCTACTTCGGTATGCATTACAAAAATTAGTCACATCAGTATTGTGGTATGCACTTTTAGTTACTTGATAAGGCAAAAACGAAAAAATAACAAAGGATGAAAATATTGACATACAAACGTTCATTCATTGAAATGCGTTGAATTTAGCTTTTAGTTTTGGTTTTTGAAAAAAAAAACAAAAAAAAATTTTAACTGACCTTTAGAATTTTTTCATTACTCCTTATTATTCTCTATCTCTATATGACTATTGCAAGAGAATAAAGTCAAAGAATTATGTCGTTGATTAATTACTACTGATTTATCATTTACTCAATTCATTTATTTATATTTTACTTTGCACAAAAAATTAGAGGCAGCGCGTAGTTTTTCACTGATTAGTAGGAAGTCTTTTGCTTGATAAAATATTAACTCGGCTATGTAATGAATTTGAATTACTATTATCTCTTTAAACGTCGTCTCTGACATTCTTATTAAGAATTGAAGGTATCTGTCTCAATGAGGGAAGATAATTTTTGCAAAAGTGGAAATTGAAGTTACGAGGGCAGACTTATCAACGCACAATGCCAACACCGATGAATACCAATAAAATATGCATCACTCGATATTTAAACAATCGTCACGATGATTTTATTAATCATTCACATTTTAAGGAATATCAATCACGCATATCCCACAGAGCTTTCGGTGTGTCAACTTACATTAGACTTATGAGCGCATAGATAACATTTAGATAGTGCAGGAACAGATCACAATGCAGATGCTTTTTCTTGTTGAAAGGATTAAGCTGACGAGATCACGTTGTCAGTTGGACGACACTTGAAGATTCTCAAATAGATCATTATAGTTGCGTTTTGTTGTCTTATCCAATCTTTGAATTTTTTCCCTCCCCGGAGAAGGGAACATGGAGAATGGAGTGACGAAATTCAAATCGAATTACATTTCTCTGTGATACATCAATTCTTGAAAATTTCTAATGAAATATTTTCGTGCGTGACACGAGGAAGAGGTCTCATCTTAAAATTACCTCCCCTAACACTTCAGTTGCACCCATAAAATTCGGTTAAATTACCAGACGAGAGCTTGACCCGCTTCCCCATTGTGTTCTAAAAGTATCTTATAAAAAGACTTCAACACTCCATATACTCGCTTCCCAACAATCAGGATCCATTATATGCTGTTACAGAAACATAGTCATCATGAGTCACAGTACAAGGTAAGAAAATACATGGCCTATGATCTTCCCTTGCCAATGATACCGACAATTCACCGTTTGGGCTGATGAGGAGATTATTCCCGCAACAGAATATACTATAGAGATTACTTCCCCTGAGAGATACCCACTGTTTTCTTCTCTTCCTTCCTCTGTACTGCGCGTGAATGTGTAGTTGGCTCTGTTAATGATTGATATGAAGTTAGTCCGAGGTGAATCGTTTGTAACATGTGCATAAGCGAAGAGATAAATTATCATGAATAATAAATGGGCGCATGTTTTATGAATATATCGGAAAATTCATAATTAAGAGATATTGATGGCGTTATGAGGTTGTGCACTGCTTATCGTATTTGCATGAGGCTTCATTTTATTTTCTTCCATTTCTTCATTATTCTCAATCCTTTATTTCCGCATGACTTCCGAAACGAGAGGCTACATGAGTTGAATACTTCTAGAGACAGTTGGGGTGCTGCTGAACTTTATTTATAAACATAAATAAATTTATGTTTATCAAATAAAATAATTCTTTATGCGGATTTCCACATGGAAAACCCCCATAAATTAAATTTCTTCACTTCTGTAGCGTCTCAAGTTGATTAAAATACCTGACGTGAACCTGAGATTTAGACACTCGATAAATAAAGCCAGGCGAATTGTCGCGGGTAAAAAAAAATAAAATCAGTCAGTGAAAGAGTTAGGAGTTACTGAAATCCTTGAAATGAGTTAAAAATGAATAAAATGGGGTTGATGCAGTACAAGTCCGCAGCAGCACGGCTGCACCGGGGTTGGTGTGAGTAGGAGTCGAAGGCTATCGTTCCAGCAGCGTCCTTTTCGTCGGAACTACGGAGTAACGTCTAGCCACGGTGATGGACAAACCCTCCTTCCAAACTCCGCAAACAACCAGAATAATTCGCTCCATCGCCATAATGCCAACAACTCCTCATCCTCTGAAACCCCGCTACATCGCGTTCCCACCTCAACCTCAACCACTACCAACAATCATCATCGCTCCAACAGTGTGACACAGTCTGAACAAGGTATGGCCCATTTAGAAAAAAAAAAAAACCACTAAACGGTTAGCCAACGAGGAAGTGCGATGAATAACGGAAAATGATCTCGAGTGCGATTCGCGATAATCAGGATTATTGAACGGGTCTTAGGGTCTGTGCGTGAACCGGTGACATCGCCAGATCATCCCCATCGACTTCATTGACACCTCTGAGTATCATTCAAGTGGTTCTTACGTGTTTTATAAATTTTTAAATTTTTTACCGGGAAAAGAACAATTTTTAAGTTCAAAGAATATTAAACTTTTTGTTTGCTATTTCCAATAGAATTTAAATTGAAGAGAGAATTTTCATACTTAATTATGAAAAAGAAATATGCAAAAGCCCATTTACTATGAACTTGGAAATTATTCCATTTTCCTGGATGATATTACTGTAAAAAAATTAATTCTCCCACTAATGAGGCAGTCATGCCTCAAATCACTCACTCGTACATTAAATTAAGTGTTGTAGTCCCTGTTAATAATTATCAGACATCCCCTAGTTCTAGTATTGATCACGTACGAATAATAAATTAGAAGATGGCTTAGTCTAGCGTAGCGTCTAGCCTCCACGATGATATTCAACCCTGACAAAGGCTCGAATAATGAAGAATCGTAGGGCTAGTGAACCCTTTACCGAGAATAGACCGTTGACCACCGGATAACATTCAGATAAAATCTTTTCTTCCGTATGCATTGGTAATTACGTAGTGACATGACCATTTAATAACTTTTGATTACTCCATTTAATTAATATATTCTGTATGTGCTACAATATATAATTATGGAATGAAGCATCATGAACGTATGTGAATCGATATTCGATGTTTTATTTTCATCGATGGCAATAACTATCAATACTTTTATAAAATCAAACTCTTCATTGATTTCTCATGTTACATTATGCAAAATGAAATGAAAAGCTGCTGAATAAGTAGGGAAGAGTGGGGCCGAAGGAACCGATCTTCAGGGGCCATACAGTCGCTGAACTTAAGAGGCCTAAGATTGAAAAAAAAATCCAAAATATTTTTGGTGCAGTTACAGGTGCAGCCCTTGGAATTTTCTACAAATTAATTTCCCCAAAAATTCACTCAATTTTTTTTTTACTCTGAGGCCTTTTAAATTGACAACTGCCTACGGTTTATGTCGCTCCACTCACAAATTCAGTAGCGAAAAACGAATTGTAAAAGAAAGTACTGCTAACTCCCTTGATTCCCCAGGCAATTCTGGAAAATGTCCTTCGCTACTGGATTTCCCTTGGAAAAATTTATTTAAAAAAAATGAAACATAAAAATTAATATACAAAACATCCTGTGGCTCAATTTCAAATATAAATTTTTCCTGATGGGTCCCTCGGCATGCGAACTAATTTCATTCCAAGTCGTTAAACACATTACCTAAAATTGATTTTTCAATTAAATGTGGAGGTGAACAAATGACCGAAAATCATGTAAATATGGATCATTGATTTCAGATGGAGCCGACGACACCGGCACGGTCTGTCAGGTGGAATCGCGCGCGATGTAATTGATTATCGTACTGGTTACATTAAATCACACCTGCGCTCGCCATCGGGTAGAGTTCGGTGACTAGATCTAGTGGCAGATGGAGATACAAAATCACCAAGACCCGAGGAAGCCCGCGGCAGGAGATAATTATGTGATGTGTTCGAAGAGGCGTTGAGAATCAGATGAACATTCGTTTTAGAAATAGAAATTATACGAGACAGGGTTTTAAAAACTTGAGTTTTATCGATTTACGAATAGATTATTAATCGTAATTTAAATAGCATTGTAATTGAATTTATTGGCAAATGAGATTTTCGATTTGAAGATCCCACACTCTCGTCATTCATGACTCAATTTATAAGGACTCCTTGCATCATTCGACACCTACAAATGTGACTTTCCTTCGATGAAAACAAATCAGGTAATTAAGGAATACAGATTGTTTATAATTTAATGTTCACGATGAATCGCGCAAATGAGTACAGGTTTGGTCAACACCCTTTATAACATTGAATTTGGTATTTGTATCGTACAGTTATTAATATCTAGGGGTTAAATCAACGTTCTATCTGACCAAATGAATACATTGTAGATGAACTATCAATTGAGTATGAATAAAATGTGATGTTTCGATAGAAAATTGGACAAGAGAGTAATTATTTACTGCGACCAATTACGATTGTCTTGCGGCAAAAAATGTTCTCTCTAAAAATAACCCTTTTTATGCTGATTCAAGACGAGATAATTTTTTTCCTCTCGAAAGTGAATAGAGATGAAACCGAATTGATATGCCCGAGTCTCCCTTATCTGCATTTTAGAACCAGTTCTGCATTCAAATTTCTTCTCCTGCGAATATATTTATGGTCCAGAGGCTATTTGGGGACCAGGGGACTGAACCCAGTGACCAAAATCAGTCGGTTCAACGACCCGATCCCCCAAAACAAATTCACATTTGAATTTCTGACCACCTCCCACGCCCCTCGAATTCCCCTTTGCGCAAAGAAAATATTGTTCCTCAGGATGCACTTTTAGCTGAGTATTATTGATGCACAGGGCCAGGCGAGTGCACTGGCTGACCTTGCACTTCCAAGGCTCGACACAATCCTCTTTTATTTTTCGTTTCCACTTCTTGTTCACCACTCGTTTTATTCCGTAGTATTGAAGATACCAGTTTGGAATGATCAGCACTTTTGTCCAGTCGGGATCGGGTACAGTGCCCAGTGCATGACAGCTTCATGCAAAGGAAAAAAAATCGATGATTCAATTGAATTTAAAGAGAATTTAATTCCCATTTAAAATTTAGATTTCATTATCAAGAATTAATTTAGAGGAGCAGTTAATCGTCATGTGCAATCGATATAAATTTGCCAGTTTTTTTGTGTCCGTGAGTATCTTACAAGTGATACCCATGGGGATGTGTCAGAGAACGACCCTGGACAATCCTTTTTCCATTCAGCTGTATCGGAGTCTCAAAGATTTGGCGTTCGGCTTCATCGGTAGGTCTAGTATGTCATCTCACAATTATTAATATATTATTATTAGACGGGAATTATTCTCATTAATGATTTTATTACAAAATCGATAATTGTGATACATCAGGTAGTTCGAATGCCCAAGGAAGGCACTTCCGAGGAGTCGAGGAGCAAGATCGCACTCAGTATAAAATTCCTGATTCTCTCCCATTCCCCTGCAATAAGACAGGTAACAAAATAATTCCTGATGGCAGGAATCACACCCAATACTTGATCGAGTTCTATCTGCAGGTGGACGGTCGAGGACAGTGCCGTCGTCAGTGCATAGATTGAGACCCGGTGATATCGATGTGATTGCTGCGATGGGTGATTCCCTCACCGCGGGCTTCGGACTTTATGCGAATAATATTTTCGATCTTTTTATCGAAAATCGGGGGAGTTCGGCATTTGGAGGGGGACAAGGAACTTGGCGGGATACTCTGACGCTTCCTAATATCCTCAAGGTTCGATTTATTCTTTTGCGAACCTCCGAATGATAAGACTCGCCCTGTAAGCCTATCATGAGCCAGAAAACTCTTTCCGCACTCGTAAAAAAATTGACTATTTTCTTTCTCACGTATGACGAAGAAAAATAACAAGACTTTACATCGCAAGGACATTTCCTGAACTATTTTTGTCTCCCTCATGAAATATTCATTCTCGCGAATCTATTATAAGCCCAACTATGAACCGGTATCACTAGGAGGTAGTTTCAAAAATGAATGGAATAAAAATGAGTTGATAACCGGAATATAGAGGACAGTATCTCGTAACTTTCCCTTTAAATTCAGGAATTCAATGGGAATCTCTTTGGGTTCGCAACGAGGGATGCCTGGAGTCATCACCCTGAGTCTCAATTCAACGTTGCGGAGAGTACCTCGATGTCGAGAGACATGCCCTACATGGCTAAAAGCCTGATAAGCCGAATGAGGAGTGATCCTCGGGTAGACATGACGAATCACTGGAAGGTGAGTCAGCCACGAAAGGACGAGGGGTTTGAGTACAAATAAATGTTTATTTTTTTTAATTGTGCGGTTGCGGGAGCCCCGCATACAAAGAATTTTCATTTCAGAATTTTCATTCCATCCCTAGTTAGTGTCAATTTTTATCGGAGCCAACGATATCTGTTCAGACATATGTTACAACCCTTCGGCGTGGGCCTCTCTAGACAATCACAAAGCCGACATGTTGACGACCCTACGCCTCCTCAAGGATAATCTACCCCGAACGCTGGTCTCGATAGTCCCAGTGCCGGATATCAAGACCCTCGTGGAAATGAAGGGTAGATCAAAACTCTGTCGGATAACGACAGACATAGAATGCTCCTGTGGCTTCGGGTTGAGATTCCGACATCGTAGGCAGGAGTTCTTTGAGATAAACCGAAGGTTCGAATTTAATGAACATAAAGCAGAATTAAAATAATAATAATTATTGAAATATTGGTTTATTGTAGATGGATAGACCTGGACGAGGCGATCGGAACCTACCCCGAATTCCAGACCAAAGACTTTGCGGTTGTTGTTCAACCGATTACTGGGAATGCGCAATTTCCAACTTTACCGGATGGACGCACTGATTTTCGGTACCTCTCAGCCGACTGTTTCCACTTGAGTCAAATAGCTAATGCACGAAGTGAGTAATATCGACTCCAAAAAATTTAATCAAAATTCAGGGCTTAACGCTCAATTACGATTGTGTATTTGAAGCCGCGTTCTCCATTTGGAGGGATTTGCTAGAACCTGTTGACCAGAAGACACGTTCTTGGGATGAACTTGACCCAGACCTTGGAAATTTCCCCTGTCCCACTAGGGAAAGACCGTTTATCGCCACGTCGGGCAACAGTTAACACATTTCTCAGATTTTTACGCATTTCATTATGAAATAGTCTACAAATAAATGATAATATTTTAAAAAACAAGAGGTTCTTGACAGTTTTTTTTATTACAGTTGACAGACATTTGATGTTAAAAAAACTGTAGTAAAAAAAAAACAAATGAAAAATTTTATCTCTCTCCTCCAATAATTAACATCGTGATAAAAGCTCATAAATTATTTGCGCGTGAGACTCCTCTCCTCTGTCCTGCCCCACGCAATGAGAATCCATATAGGTCGTGGACATCAAGCCCGCAGCCTTCATCCGATCACAAGTGAATGGCTGAAGATAATTCTCATTGGGAGTGTGCAAGTCCCTCAGTATCCCACAAACGGGTGTAGTGTTAACACTATCTCCAGCAATGAAACTGTACTCCGTCTCGGATGGCCCACCGTCCCTGGCGTGTCGCCAGGCCCTGAAGGCTCTGAACATCGATTACGAGCTCGTCGACGTTGATTATGGAAAGGGCGAGCACATGACCGAGCAATACGCCCAGCTGAATCCGCAAAAGGAAATCCCAACGCTTGTGGATGGGGATCTAATTATGGGTGAGAGTAATGCTATTCTGCAATACCTAGGGGACAAGTACGATGTTTCCGGAAAACTATATCCGAAAGATCCGAAAGCTCGAGCTATCGTTAACCATCGATTGTGCTTCAATATGGCGATGTATTATCGAAATATTTCGGAATACGTTGTGAGTATTTTTCTCTTCATTTAATTTTTGGCCGTTTACGACTGATTGAAATTGAAATTTCCGGTAATGGAGACTCTATAAATTTTCCGTAGATGGCTCCTATATTTTTTGCCTACGAGAGAACTCCCCTAGGTCTCAAGAAACTTAAGATGTCTCTTGATGTGTTTGAAACTTACATGAAGACTTCCAAGTCTAAATATGCAGCTGGAGGTATGCACGTTATCGCGACAAAGATTACATTATCTCGAAAACGAATAATTGTTAGAGAAAAACATTTTTGAGGGAAATTTTGTGAGCTACAAAAAAATCGACTG
Organism: Diachasmimorpha longicaudata; assembly: GCF_034640455.1. Classification (NCBI taxonomy): domain Eukaryota; kingdom Metazoa; phylum Arthropoda; class Insecta; order Hymenoptera; family Braconidae; genus Diachasmimorpha; species Diachasmimorpha longicaudata. The sequence goes on along the minus strand of NC_087228.1, from coordinate 10,973,740 downwards.
AGATTTTTCCCCAAGACGACCCGTTTTCGAGATAAATCGAGAAATAGCAAAGATGAGAGAGGGAATCAGGAGTTTTAATGAATTTGTTTGATGATTAGGTCAACTTACGATTGCTGATTTTCCTCTGAATACTGCAACAATGTGCCTGGAGGCCATCGGGTTCTCGTTGTCTCCGTGGCCTCACGTGGAAATGTGGTACAATAATTTCAAGGTCAATCATCCGGAGCTCTGGGAGATATCCGCTGGGGGGATGAAGGAAATTAGCTTTTTCGAGAAGAATCCACCTGATTTGTCCCACATGGACCACCCAATCCACCCCATTCGCAAAATCCAGAAATGAAACATGAATCGATAGTATAGTCAAATGAATAAGCTTCACTGTTAGTTCACTCGACATGTATTCTCACAAAATATCTTTCTCCATATCACATAAATTACAACACCATGTTTTATTAATCATTGCTCTCGTGATTTTCCTTCGTCTCCAAGGACTCATCAAGCATATGCATTACGTATGAACAATAGAGAACAAAAATAATATTGGCACAGTTACGCGTGACGGAACACATGGAATTCCTGGCATTCAACTGCACGAGCAAAGCACAATCTCAATCAATCCAGTAAGCAGATATACCGGTACCACCACAATTATTTTTTCAGTGAAACATTTTCTCTGAAATTCTCCGAAACAAATCGGCGTAATTTGGATCCAAATAAACTAGCTAACAATAACAAAATAAACATACTTCAGTGGAAGAGTACGAACGCGCAAAACATATCAATTGTTATTATGATGATAAAAATAAACTTATCAACGGAAAAACATTTGCATGAAATAATTACCCAATTTAAATTGATGAATCAATTAATTTTGATAGGACCGATTTAGTTGGGAGCGATTAATCCCGAGCTTTTATTTTTCAAAGATCAATTTACTCTTTCCCCAAGGAATTCTCAAAGAAAAAAATCTGCGGGCTTTTAGAGGAACAGAAAGTTCTGATATAATTATCAGAGACCCTTCACAAGAACTTTTACCATTGCCTCATCGTTCAGTCCTAATTAGCGGAGGAGATAACAATATGCAATTTAAGCGTGTCATTGTTAGCCCCCACCAGGAAGGGTGAAACAGAATTATCACTCTGGAGGACTCCCTGCTGTGGATTGAGCTCTTCAAAAGGCAGTAGATCATCCAGATTAAGAACCCTATCCTTTTTATTAAACCGATGAATGACCTCAGTTACCCTGGCAATGTGCTCAACCCCATCTTGAAGGCCATAAATAAGCACCCCAATCTTCACCCTCATGTCTTCATGACGATCAGAGGGTGGTTCTTTGCAAGTCAACGAAAGTCTCACCGACCTAATGACATGCTCAGGCATTTCCACAGTCCCCTGCCACACAATGAGAAAGAATTTCTTAAACCAGACCCCCTTCGGATAGAGGTCAACGACCCACTCGCAAGTGCGATCGCCAGCGTATTCCGCGAGGAACGAGTGGCTGGAAAAAACCAGAGTTCTCGTGTGATACGAGGGGAGACTGTGGAAATTCTCGATTGTCAGGAGTGAGCTGCAGGTGTCGACAGTATACAATCTTGGCTCGAATAGCAAGGCCCCATCGTCCTCAGTCCGGATGACCTCGCGGACCCTCTCATGATATCCCGAGTGAAATGCCATACCTATGGCCATTCTCTCCACGAAGAACTCCTTGTACTTCTTGGTCAAAGGGAAGAGGAGGAGCTCCGCCAGTTGTCTTGGCCACATCATTGGGAATCTCACTGGTGTCATGACAGCAACAACGAGCTGTTTCAGCGTTGATTCGAATTCTGTGGGGCTCAGCTGAGCCTTGAGACGATTCGCCTGGTGGTCCAGCCAGTCCTCCAGACATTTGTAGAGGGTCATCTCGTCCTTGATGACAAGATCACTCTGGTGAAGAAGGACCACAAGAACGTCTAGGTCAAAATTTCCAAAGTCAGCAGTTCCTGCCACCAACTCGATGTTCCATTTTATGAAGTTTTGGCAGGTCTGAGTGATGTCCTGGTGGCCGCAGTTCGATGTGTACTCTAGCCAGGAGACCAGGGTACCATGAAGGGCGGCTACAGCTATATGGTTGTGCATGTACTCAAGGCACAGGGTTATCAAGTCACGAACGTTGTACTTGTCGGCTAGGGAGAGGATTGGCAAGACTACCTCGCAGCTTATTCGAATTTGGCCGGTGTAGAAGTACCGGAGAAATTCGCTGAATAAGGGGACACATTGCGGGGTCTCCCGCAAAGTTACTCGGGATTCTTGAGATTCCGACCATTGGGGGGACATCAGCATTACCTGGGACAATACAGAGTATTTTTTGAGGTTAGGGGACTGGTCTCATGGAACGGACGGAACTCATCACGGGACGGTTTACTTACCTGAAACACATCACTAGATGCACACAGAATCAATCGATGGGCAGGGTACTCGATTCCATCCACTACCAAACAAATATCATTCATGAGACGTTCAGCATATAGTGTGGCTATTTTTAGGAGTATCGTCTGGGAATTATCGACCTGTAAAAATCACAGATGACAAAAGGTTTCTCAGAATTGCTCAGTAATAAACAAAAAACAAAAGAAACTGCAAAAATACCTCGATCGCATCTGGTGTCACTGGCACTTCACTAATGGTGGCAGTGCTCTCCACATTATTTGTTGTATTATTCTGATCCATATTGTTCCATAGACCTGTCATCCATCTAAATGTACTACGTAACATCTGCACATGTTTTCTAGACGTGATGCAGCCTTTCTGGTGTCATTGTGTGCAAATTAATGCACTGGACAGCTAATTATACCTAAGATACTCTGGAAAATCCAGATGTAGTAGCATTTTGATAACACTAGTACGGTAACCATCTGGAAATTTTCAATACATTGAAAGCTACCCAACAATTTGTGAGGGAATCTGATCGATTGAAATGTTTTTTATGCATTACCTAATGATGAACAGAATTAATTAAAACCTGATGAACTTGTTACTGATAATATTGGTCTCGACGTTGGTTTTGTCACAACGAAACGGTTAATCACCGAGTTCTTGTGACACACATCAACAGAATTGCTCTTCACGAATTTCACACGTCAATTAAATTTTTGGAGGATAGATTTGAGTCTCTTCGACATTTTCAAAGAATTCTTGAGGTTATTTTTTCACTTTTGTTGATAATGAAATATCTCGGGACGTCAACTAGCTTAAGAAGTTCACCTGAAGAGGGCTGGGAGGCAGATGAAGGTAAATACCGCGAAACCATTCAAATTTTAATCAAATCAAGATAAATTTCTAAGGACTGGGAAAAAAGTATTAGGCGTCTTTCCTCTTAAAAGTTCTTCAATGACTTTTATATTCCATTTTTTATGTTCAATGTACAATTTAATCAACGATCCACATGGAAAAAAAATAGAATCTTTCATGATTATCATATATCGATGGACAATTGTTATCCTGAGATGATCAATTTTCTATAATTTTCTGGTAATACATTCGCTTCTAGAATATCTAGATATCTAATATAAAAATAGCTTACAGTTCTCGCGCGAAAAATTATGTAAAAATATATCGTATGAAATGGAGTATGTATTGACTAATGTGATTCAGGTAACACTTCATTTATTGACCGAGGAATTCTTAGAATTTCCAGTCCCATGGAATGCACAGCACACCATCTGTCATCACTGAGTAGTAGTGAGTGACCCACAGCATGACACCATCTAGCATTGGCATCAGTGTCTCCTTATTTTTGAGTAGTTTCTCACAGCACTGGATCATAAGGTCAGGGGTTATGCTGTCGTCTTTGTTCAATCCTGCCAAGCAGAGCTCTTTAATCGTCTTATTGTGAAGTTCTCTCTCCACATATTTTATTCTAGATCAATAATAATTAATAAAAATATCAGTATATATAGACATTATCTCCGCAGGGAAATTTCGAGGATCGATACTTTACTTGTTATAGTGATTCAGTCTCTTCGTCGCCTCATCCAGATTTTCAGTGATAAAAGTAACGAGCAAAAATCCTGGGCATGAGGATGGCACGATAAATTGTCCTGTGGGGGACAGCATGAGAGGTCCAGCTTCCCTGCAATTTTCAATTATTTATGAACATGACGGAGAAAAGATGAAGTTCATTCTCTCATGTCATTTTATGAATAAAAAAAATAATGCGGTTGTTAAAACAAATTTGTTATGGTTATTCACTAGATGGATACTTTAATCAAAATTATCAGGATTTTTTAAAAAATACTCACGCCTCGATAACTAACTCATAAGATCCCAAACTCGATGGCCAAGTCTTCGGGTACCCAGGTCTCCCTCGATAATCCGAGAGAGTAGTAGTTAATTGCCTCAGTTGATGCTCGTACTGTCCGACCATGACCTTCGGCATGAATTTCCTGCACATATAAAGCACCCTGATCCTTATGGTTATTCATTCCCTCGTACTACGGTGCGTCAATCATCGCGTGAAATAAGGATGAGTAAAAAATGACGAGTGGACTGATAAAAAAAATCACTAGATCCTTATTCCCTTTTGTAACTACGACAATTGTTCGACTTCACGCCGTTACACACCTTCTGCCAATTTTTATATCTAGAAGAACCCGAGAGACAGCCTTCTCAAAAGCTGGTAGACGTCGGAGAATGAGATCGTGCTTCGGAATATTCCTAATCATCTAAAGTTCCATAAAAAAAGAAAAAAACCAACTAGAATCTTGAATCTTGTTGCAAAGTCATTTTTTGAGATTAGTTCTGGATCAAGAGAGAGATTAGTCCTTGGATTTCCAGAGTCAGATCCAAGGAAGCTAATCTCAGTAACTTACATCCAGCCAGTTATGTCTAACTTCTCCAGAATTCAACAGAACATTTCCCTCAGAACTGATCCCAGTGTCATTGGCAAATACCAGTGTCCTCTCCCTGAGGATCTCCATCTGCTCGGGATGATGTCTCGCGAGGTTCTGGAAGGCCAGGAGACACCCCCGGTAGTGCGCGATATTCCAGCCGCAATCCCAGAAGATGTCCCTGAGCCCCAGCTGCTCGCACAGAATTTTTTCCAACTTCTTGACTTCCTCCCTCACTGGCCTGCAGGCCTCCAGCTTTACGTGAGCTTCATTTACGTGTTTATCTAAATATGCCCTATCGGCGTTTACGTAGATCAATGACATTGCTGATAAGATCATTTAAACTTCATACGATATGGAAGACAAAGCAAATGTTGTTTGTTTTATTTATTTACTTGAAAGTGTCAGGCTCTGAATTCATCGTCCGCCTCATGAAAATCGACTGATAGAGCGGATCATCCTCGAGATCAGTGAAGTCCACCCCTCTCCCGAAGCCCCCCCTCGCCTCCCAGAAGTTCTTCTCTTTCTTGGTAGTTCTGACCGGCTCCTCAATCTTCTCCACGAAGGTCGTGGGCAAATTACAGGTCTTCAAAATAGATATTATCGTCTTCTTCAGGTCTTTGTCATTGAGCTGTATCTTCACAAGTGTAAACTTCCCAGCCTTCACTTCTCTTTCATCCTTGGAGCGTAAATAAAACGGTAGTGTCATGGGATTAATTGGCCTCCGTTGCTGAAGGCATTCGATAACAGAGCTTAACTGCTTCAGGGAATTTTCGTTGACAGTCTAAATCGAAGATATCAAGACAGTCAAGACATCATTTACCAAAAAAAAAACAGAACAAAGAGTTAAGTGAGCGCATGCCACTCACGTAGCTCTCAATGGCTTACCCTTTGTGTCGGATATTGTCCAAATAAATCCGGATGTACAGTGAAGTAAAAGGGCCTGAGGGCAGTGGAGACCTCGCCGCTGCTAAGCGCTCTGACCGAGTCTCTCATGCAAAAGCTAGAGAAACCCAAATGATGTATTAAACCGTCGATTCACCTCCAAAGAATAAAAAATCATGAAAGATAACAAAGCAGCACTACCCACCATCTTTTAACCGACAACAACATATCGACGTTTAAAAATTTCATTCAACACTGTCCGATAAAGTATGCAGAGACCTTTCAACTGAGAATAAATAACCCATTAACAGCTTTGTTTACTCCACCCCCACCACACTGACGCATGAGCTTTCTGCAGTTGAACAATCATCGGAGCGTTAATAAAACGAGAATTGTTAAACTTCCTTGTCTTCTTGGCTGGGAATTATCACGTGCAAGAATGACGACTGACGAGTATTCCAATATGTTTTACCTCGAAAATTAATGTTTCACATGCTCACACGATTTCATCCTCGACAGAGCATACGCCCCACTCCATTGTTGTTATTTTTACGACGACAGCTGATTCAGCTAGAGGTGGGGGATGATTTGATCTTCCGAGGTGGAAGTGCGCATGGGCGATGTTGGTCGATTGATCAAATGTATCGATTCTGGACAATATCGATGTTTTCGTGTCGACCAGAAGCACCAGAAGAGTCACGCCATCAGCAGAATCGAAGGGCAACATGAAAGGTATTTCGCGAGCAAGAGGAGGAAACGTCGTGGAGAAGATGTGAGTGGGGATTGGTTATAGTGGGGGTAATTGTCAGGGATAATTGCCTCACTTGGTGTACATGGGAGCATGCGTTTACTGGAGAGAAGTGTGAGTAATTGGACGGAAATAAACAATGGATTTGCCAGCTGTTGAATTGTGTCACGAACGTTCTCCCATTTGTTGGATCTGACCAGGGATTAGTGAAGAGGATAGCTGGGGGAATCATCAGGAGGATATGCCACGAGGACGACAGCCAGTAATCCGACGAAAGTTGTGACGAAACATTGTCTGCTGAGATGTTTGGAGAACGCAGACGACTCGGGAGAAAAGTCAGTTTTAACGTCAGTTTCCTTTAATGTTCGTTATGTTGTCGATCTTTGAGCCGTGAGTTTCTCGGATTTTTTCTACTTTGAGTCTTTTATTGTGAGTATTTATCATTTTGGTTGGAGGGTTGACGCATGGGGATACTTTTAATTTGTCAGGAAAGAGTTTATTATGCTGTTAATCTGTGAGACTTGATTTTGACTCATAGCTGTGAATATTTATTATTGAAACTGCAAGATTAATTCTCTGACTCATTTTAATCCTGGACAGAATGACAAATATGCGTTCCCGAGACTTTCCTCATTAATTTCTTTCATTCATTCTTTCTTCATTTAATTTTCCTCTATTTGCTTGATATATTATTGTTTAGAGGATGGCGTACTCCATTAACAGAAGACCATTGCTGGGGGGGAGTGACAGTGAATTTGAGGATGACATCGAAACGGAAATGGATGATGCTAGTGTTTCTGTACCAGATCAAAACCATTTGCTGCCTCTCCCTAGGGACAGGTGAGAATCGTAAAATATTACAAACCACTCTACGCAATTTTTATCTCATTAAATCACGAAATAATTCGAGCAGCGAGTGATTTTATGAAAAAATCTGAAAATAATTTGTTTTTCAATTATTTATGCAGATACAACTTGGCTTACATTGTTTTCTACTTATTGGGAATAAATACTCTCATACCCTGGGCCTTTTTTATCACTGCCGACGAGGTAAACATTTATTTATGCAATTTCTTATTCTGTCTGGGTAATTATCAATAATTTGCTCGATTGTCGAGTGATTAACCGACAGATATAAAAGATAAATCATTACATGAGCCAAATTATGAATTATTAATTATCAGAATTGACGAGAATCTAATTTCGCAGTACTGGATGTACAAATTCAGGGCAATTCACCCCAACAACACTGGCCTCCACAACTACACGCACACCGAAATTCTAGAGAAGAGGACAGATCTTCAAGCGAGTTTTACATCCTACCTGAACATCGCCAGTGCTATCCCAAGCACTTTATTTTTAATACTGAATACATTTCTTAGTAAAATGTGAGATAATTGTTACTGGGAAGGATCCTGATTGCACTTAATTACAGAATTGATTATCTCATTGCAGATTATCACAGCAAGTGAGGATGATAGGGACTCAATTGCTCATTCTCCTGCTGTTCATAATGACAACTGCATTTGTTAAAATTAACACGGACGAATGTGAGTGATTCTTATCTATTATGTCATTATGAGCTTTTTGATCGTTTTCAACTAATCTCGAATGGAAATAATTCAATGTTCCAGGGCAGAATACATTTTTAATTATCGTGCTGACATCATTTGCCATTGTTAACGGTAGGAGGCATTTTTTCAATTGATATTCTAATGTGAATGAATAAGGTTTTTCAATCGATAATATTTTTTATGGTAATCATAATAATTAAAAATTCTGCAGTAATGTGTTTTAATAGTACTAAATTTACTCTTGAGTGTCAACATCTTGAATTTGCAGCCTTGAGTGCCATTTTTGGAGGAAGTTTAATGGGAATCGTAGGACGTTTTAATCCAAAATACATAACAGCAATGTCGAGTGGTCAGGCTTTGGGTGGAATATTTACAGCTTTGACGGAGATATTGTCCCTCTGGATTGGAGCTAGTCCAGTTGTCTCTGGCCTCGTTTATTTCATCATTGGAGATATTGTCCTTTTATGCTCTCTGATCGCATACATTTTTCTCGAACGAGAGGTGAGTCCAACACATTATTCGTTGAAACCATTAATTTTGAAGATATTGATGGAAAGTATTTTGAACTGCTATCGAGCATAGTATTATCAGCGCACAGACCCGCTTTAGGAATGTTAATATAGGTGATGAAGGACAAATACCCTCATCATCTTTAATTTATTTCAATCGGATTAAACGAATTGTTGAGACCTCAACAGATACATAAGCAATATTAAGCCGATTATAATTTCCAGGAATATTTCTTGCATCATATGATGCAGAAACCGAGGCCACCAGAGTCCAATTTCTCAGTGAATGCTGAAGTTAGTTTTGTCGAGGGACCAAAAACTAATTATGTCAATATATTGAAGAGAATATGGCCTTATGCTCTCGGCATTTTTCTCACATTCTTCGTTACTATGTCTGTTTACCCTGCTATTACCGTCCTCGTGGAGAGCAAGAACAAGGGGAAGGGTTATGCCTGGAATGGTTTGTACCAGCCAGTGATCGATATTAAGACATTTTTCTTTTTTTCATTATTAATTTCCCTTTTTTATAGATATCTACTTCGTACCTGTTATCACATATCTCACATTCAGTTGTGGGGATTACATCGGTCGTATACTCGCCGGAATTTTCCTCTGGGTAAAAATACATTGCTCGAATGATTCAGTCAAGATTTAAAGATTAAAAATCGAAATTATAATCGAGATTGAGAATTTATTTGAAAAAAAATGATATAAGATTAAACTTTATAAATCCTTCTTCTATTTCTTCCAGCCGAAAGGTAAACCGTGGCTCATCGTAATATTCGCCCTAATTCGAGCGATATTCGTGCCAGCATTGATGTTCTGCAACGCCCAGCCTCGTCATCATCTCCCAGTGTACATAACTGATGATGTTTACTACATGCTCTTGACTATTATCTTCGCCATTGGCAATGGCTATCTCTGCAATATTGCGTTCATCCTGGTCCCGACGTGAGTCATTTTGAATTATTAAAAAAAATATTTTCAGTGTAATATTTTAGTCGTAATAATTTTTATTTTTATTATGAACAGGGTTGTTGATTCCCATGACAAGGAAATAGCCTCAGCAATGATGGGTGCGTTTCTCGGGCTAGGAATTTCCATTGGATCTGCCCTTAGTCTAGTGTTAGTAAAATCTCTCTGATCAGTTCAAGTTCTAGACAATTAAATTTAAAAATCTTTTCTTACTCTCCAGTCAATTAATTTTTTTTAATGAATCGATTCAAAACATGGGCTATTGTAATGTGATATATGACATTCCTCAACGAACGCAATATGTGAGTTGTGTTTATTTTTCAATTCGTGTTAATTGTTTTAATCGTAAAGAAATTCATCAGTTTCGTGAGCCCCATTTTGACCTCTATCGAAACAGTTCATCTTTCATGTTCCGGTGGAAATTTATCTAAGGAGGGGTTCATCGGAGAATTTTTTAAGAGAAAACAGGTATTTGAAAAAGTGATTCTAGTCTATTTTGGGTGTACATAATTTGAAATACGTATTTGGACTAATTATTAGAGATCTAAGTTTGATTAATTATAGGAGAATAAATGCATTGATCATCGTGATGATAACTTGAATAATTTTATTGATAATAAAAAATGACTACTTTCAAACATGTGATAATCTATGAGACCGTGCGAATTTTCGTCGGAATTTTGCTTCAAAAGAGAATAACAAGATGGTAAAACTAGAGAAACAGATTTCCATTCTGTTGCCCATATTGCCAGACTTTCTAGCTTTGGAAAAAAATACAAGGCTTTCTTTGGGGAGAATTTCACGGACTACAAAAACAATATAATCAAATTTTCCACTAAAACTAGTATTTTTGGTAATATTGTCAAAATAATATTGGTAAAGTCGTATAAAATAAGGAAATTTCAGGATTTTGGCTGCACTATTGAATAGTGACAACCTAAAACTTTCGAGAATATTTTTCATGAGTATCTTACTTCATAAAAAAGAACTATTATCGAACGCAACGTTATCAGAACACAGGAAACTGCAGTCGAAAAAAAATCACAAGCTTAAATCCTATTAATTTCATTGTTTTAAGTCGTTGAGCCTTCAAACATTTAAAATGATTACGAACGCGAAAAAGTAACACAATAAATTAGCTCACTGGAGCAGACATTGGTTTCATGAGCTGTACTGCCTCTCCTTGTCAGTCAGAGGAACGTAGACGACTCCCATAAGAGGTCGTTGTTTAATCTCTCCCTCCAGAGTCTTGTCAATCTGAATGAGGGTCTGATCTGAGTTCGCGGGGCCTACTGGCACGATCAGTCTTCCCCCTGGGGCTAGTTGTTCAATTAGCTGAGGAGTAAATTAATCAAAATTGACTTCAAAATCAAATTAGAAATATCGGAAAATATAAATTCCAGAAAAGCGTGGTTTTACTGTCTGAGGAGTCTCTTTTGCTGCTGCTCCTACGTGGATGGCGTCGTAAGGAGCTTGATTTGGATAACCTAGTCTTCCATCTCCCACTAAAGGTATTAGAAACCCATAAATAAATTTGAACAAGTCCGTTGAGAGTATTATGGAACGATCTCTAGACTTTCCAGGCATTTCGAGAAATTGAAAATGGCTTAAAATAATTACCAACTAATTCAACACGGCCACTCGCTATCAGTTCAGGCTTATCACTCATGATATTCTTCTTAGCTAGCACCTGAAGCTCTGGGATATGATCAATCCCAACTGCAACTCCCTCATTCCCCAGCATGACCCCCATACAAGCTGTCAGGTATCCAGACCCGGAGCCAACATCCAGGGCTTTATTCCCAGGTTTCAACTTGTCCTCGAGGAGTTCCAGAGCATGGGCGTGCTAAACAGAGGCTTTTGTATGTCTACTTTGCACATTTTTATTGAGACATGTTCAATATTGACTTCATAACTCGTAAATAATTGAACATAGTCGAGTAATGAACCAAAGAAATGTCTTAGTGATGCTGTACCATGTGAGGAGCGCTTATTGTCACTCCATAACCAATCCCCTGAGGAGCGTCAATGTACGGATATCCTGAGGTATATTTTGCTCTGTCCACCGAGCACATTGCATCAAAAACTCGATCAGACTTGATCACCTTCGACTCTGCAATAAAAAAAGGGTCGTTGAATCATAGGCTTCAAGACACCTGTTTTGAATCTCCAATATCTGGCGACAAAATGAAGCAATTTGAATAAATCTTTGCTCATTTTAAAGCTTAAGAAAATACCTTGGAAATAAAAAAAAATGAGGAAATTTCACTCTACCGTACTCGAGTTATTTTACATACAATTTGCAGAATTTTTTGAAGCCACTTACTCTTCAGGTACTGCACTAGGTCCTTGTTCGATCTTCCATGGTACCTCCCAAACGCTGCCATGACTATCGTTGCAACTGCAATGAAGACACCAACCTTAATCATTAGTTCATTACTTAATTCACAAAATCATTAGTTCCACACGTGAAGATTATTCCATGTTCCTTTATTATTTCTGGAGCGCGATCTTCTCTTTAGCTTCCACTAATCCAAGCTATATTATTACTCAGACAATAATACTTTGTTGAAAATATTATAAATCTCAGCTATTTATTACTGAATAACCCGTAGCCAGAACGTTCCATTTCACTTCAAAAACTTGTAGCAAAAACACGAACCTCAATTTTACATTTCTGCGAAATTCTCGCTGACATACAAAATCCCTAGACTTCTCCACAAGTGCCATCTCACAAGTCCCCATATTCCCTAGAACGCATGTGGTGCCCATGTCGATTTAAATCGATATTGCAATGAGAAAAGCCAGAGTGTCATATTTCAAAAATATAATTTAATTCTTCACATAAATAAAATTTATCAAAGCACTTAAAGATATAGACATAAGTATATTTACATAATTCGATAGATCGATTGTAGTGTTGCTGCGGCATTAGCTGACGGCAGCACATCCCAGAGTGCGTTAAATTCTCCTGACTTTGGACAATTTTTGGGTTGGAACTGTTTGCACAGCTGGTGGCTGTCCCACTGACGAGCTTTTCTTGTTCTATCCGAATTTAGACAATAGGGTAGGGGTGAAACGGGGGGGGGGATTTGGAGAGTCCTAATTATGTAATTGAGTATTTGGATCGGTGAGTAGAACGTAAGAGACGTGCATGAGCTTCTGGGTTTTCACTGTGCCATCGTGATCCTTGTCGACTTGCACCAGGTCCTGGTACTTCTGAAAGCCCTCGATGGCAACGACTGGGAGAATCAGGCGACCCCCAGGGGCCAGTTGCCTCACCAACTGCAGAGGAATATCTATTCATTTTTATTGTCGTCGTTAATGGGGGATTTTCGTCAATTAGATTTTCAAATTTCTTGAAATTAAATTACAAATTTTATTGTACATTGTTTTCGGGATTTTGTGACTATTTTTGGGAGGTACCTCTTCGGGGATCGACTCAGCAGCCGCTCCGACGTGGATCGCATCGTAGGGGGCCTCCTGGGAGTATCCAATTCGTCCATCGGCCTCTGAGGAATATCGAGAACTTATCGTAGAATTTTTTTTAATACAGGCAATAATGATTACTTTTTTAATACGGAAAGCGAAACCCACAATGACACAAACCATTTGTATGCACGCAGTTCTTACCCACGAATTTAATCCGTCCATCCTCTATGAAGGTCGGGCAATCCTCCCTCAAATTCCTTTCCCCAATAGCCACAAGCTCGGGAATATGTTCGACCCCAACCACTTTCCCCGAAGCCCCCACCAGGAACCCCATACATGCCGTCAAATATCCAGACCCTGAGCCGACGTCCAATGCCCTGCAGCCCTCCTTCAGCTGGTCCGTCAGAATCGATAAGGCGTAAGCGTGCTAAAATCGCAATCAACATCAATTAATTCTCATACACATCACGGTCATGATCGTCTCTACCCACTTTTCCTTTCGTCCATTTTCCTTATCGACGATAGCAATGCACTTGGTAAAAAAATATTGCAACATCGAGATTAAAAAATTGATCAGCACAATCATATCAACAATTGTGACATGCTTAGATAACATGGCTTGACCTCATGACGATCATGACCCTAATGCGCTTCTCTGAATCGAGATTTGCTTGACAGGAATTTCAAATTCACTCGTATTCGGTGACAGTGTACTCCAGTTTGGATTTTTTATTGAAAATTTTGAGCTGATGAAGGATTACCATGTGCGGAGCACTGATGGTGACATTGTAGCCTATTCTCCTGGGACGGTCCAGGTACGGATCAGACTCGTGACAGTACTTTCCTCGGTCAATTGCGAGCATTGCCGCTTCAGCTCTCTCCGTCGTTAAAATTCCATTTTCTGGGAATCAATTGGTCGAATTTAATTGACATGCCCCGGAAAATTTTTACAATAAAAGTTACTCTAAAGATCAATCATTGATTGATTATGGAGAAACTTTTGAGAATCGATTTTTTTCCCAGTCTTCAAATATTCGTCCCCATCCTCACGTTTTAACTTCGCTATCATCTCCTGATTCGTTGCTCCGCTGCAACGCCATGTCATCGTCTCCGGAGAAGAATATTACAACCAGGAAAATTCGATGTCTCTGGAACAGAAAGTTAATATTGATTAGACAAATATCGACGAAAGCACGAGACTTAATTTTCATTTTCGCCCAGGAGCAGAGCAGAAACGCTTGAAATTTACGATGCGATCTGTCAGCACATGCGATTAGACGGATTAGTAGCCTCAGTATTGAATGTGCATTGGATAAATCAAATTGAAGCTTTAGTCGGAAGTTTCAATTAATCATCGAGTAAATTTGCAATTCGCTAGGAATAGTATGTTGATGAAGAGCTGTAAATCATGATCATAGGAAACTCGTGCTACTGATCGCAAAGCAAACAGTTCGTCTGACGTACGTTTCTTCCATCAGAAAAAATGGAAAAATCATAAACGTGCTGATGAAATTTCAACTGACGATGCGCAAAACTCCTGACAGGATTCTGCGAGCTTCGGCACTGAATCCCCGATCGAATTCGGGGGATTTAGCAGAAATCTCTGAGGAATTAACACCCCTAGTGCTGACGTCTGAATGAGAGTCGGGATAGCAGCTGTGGAAAATGTTTGGAATGTGAGCATTACCCTCACGTGGCATGATAAGAGTGGTGAACTTGGGGGGCTTGGCTATCGCTATAAAATGAAATACAAGGGAACAGATCTGGTGTGAGCACTTCTGGACGTGCCTCCGGAGGAGGCAGCAATACAAATGATTCAATCATTCGGTTATATAATCAAATTCATTTTTGACTTACGTCCACAAATGCTTGACTAATTCATTAGTTCAATTAATTAATTGCGAATTCATCAGTGGAAAATCGAATAAAGACGATAAAAAGATTGTTTGACGTCTCGTAAAATTCTAATCGACATTTGAAGAATGGAGACCCGAAAAATAACGACTATTGAGCCCGGAAAGTGGCGGCAGTTCTTCGCAACGATTCTAAGTAAGTACAGAAATGTGACGGATATTGTAATTGACGACAAGTTAATTTATAAAGTGATTGGAATAAATTAGATTCGTCCCTAAAAATCCCATTCAGAACACAATCTTCAAATGTTCCCAACGTCAAATTTATTCCAGTAAATTTGTCGTCCCTCTCATACGGAATGATCCTGGGTTGGTCCTCGCCAATGGCCCCTCTGCTGCAGTCCCCAGGGACCCCAATCGGTACAGCCCCAATGACGAACGATCAAATGTCCTGGATGAACGGCATTCTCTGCATAGGAGCCTTGGCAGTCCTACCCATCTGTAGTTCCTTGGCGGAGCGGTTTGGACGCAAGATAACAGGCTGCATAATCGCAGTACCCTCGGGCCTCTGCTGGCTTCTCATCCTGTTCGCGAGAGACTGGACATACCTTCTCGCGGCCCGTCTTTTCGCAGGCTTCGCAGCAGCCGTCCTCATCTTCGTCATTCCCATCTACGTCTCCGAAATTTCCGGGGACAGCGTTCGAGGACAATACGGCAGCATCCTCGTCTTCTCCGTGAACATTGGCATCCTCCTGGCCTACATTTTCGGGGCCATTTTACCGTACAATATTTTCGCCCTTTGTGCGCTGGTGATTCCCATGCTATTCTTGGGAGGATTTGTCTTCATGCCGGAGACGCCGATTTATTTGATGAGGAGGGGACGAGTTGCAGAAGCTACAAGGTGAACTCATTGCCCGCATTGTATTGTGTTCATTTATTAACCAGATAAATTGAAAAAAATTAATCCTCTGAAAACCGGCGATTGCAACTATAAATTAAAGTAATTAATAATAATTTTGATGTATTTCAGGTCGCTGATGTGGCTGAAGGCTAACGATAAGGCAAGTGTTGATCATGAGCTGACGAGACTACAGGCACTTGCCAAGGAAAATTCAGCTAATGATAAATCAGTTGGATTCAGGGCATTGTTCAGGGACCGGGGCACCTTTAAGGGGTTCATGATCGCAATGGCCATGCTGGGGGGTCAGCAGTTCTGCGGGATCAGCGCAGTGGTGAGTTAAATAATTAAGTTATGGTATTTATACTGAATTAAAAATCTTTAGGAGTGAACGTATGTCCTCTACACATTCAATAAAAATTCTATGGAATATTTCTAAGGGAACTCTCAATCGAATCAGAATTTCAATAGGAAGATCCTACTACTTGCTTCCACCCTCCAGTAAAATACCACTTGAATATCATTTCCAGGTCGCCTACACCGCGACCATCTTCAAACTAGCTGGAAGTTCACTGGCTCCAAATACAGCGACGATTCTCGTGGGTTCTATCCAAGTTGCCGGGTCCTGGTTATCAACCGTCATGATGGAGAGGGCTGGAAGACGACCCCTGATCATGATCTCTTGCGCTGGAATGGCCGTTTGTCATTGCGTTCTCGGCTCCTTCTTGCTAGTCCAGAGTTCAGGTCACGATGTACACTCATTCTCTTGGATACCCGTCACAGCAATCTCAGGCTATGCCATTGTTTACTGCCTCGGTATGGGTCCAGCACCATTCGTAGTCGCCTCCGAGGTCTTTAGCTCTGATATCTCAGGCTTCGCTAATTCTATTTCAATGGTCTTCATGTGGATCGTGTCGTTCATCATGATGAAGTTCTTTCCGTTCATCATGGATACCCTTACCATTGGTGGCTCTTTCTTTCTGCTCGCGGGTTTCTGCGTGTGCAGTCTGGTCTTCACATTCTTCTTCGTCCCTGAGACCAAGGGTAGGAACATTGAATCCATTCTCGACGAGTTGAATGGGTTTTCAGAGAGCTTTAGAGAAGCTCGGTATCAGAGGACTTCCGTGGAGATGATTGGTAAAAATACCCATCAAGCTGTTTGATTTTTAGACATTGTCAGAGGTGAATAGACAGTCCAACTGTTTTCACATTGACGTGTTGGTTAACATCTTCTTTTAAATTCCTAATTTTAATCATCCTTTTCGAATGAATGAAACCCAGTGCTCGAAATCGGTGAATCACTAGTCAAAAATCGGATTGGGCTTGATTATTCCCTTTAAATCATTAATAGGATATTTGTATTTATGCTTCTGAACAAAGTCTTGTCTATAAATAGTGATATTAATCCCCATATCATTAATTTTTGATATCTCATAGTTGACTAGCCCCCAGTTGTTATTATAAACATACTAGTGTCATTCCCTGATAACTCATATCAATTCTACGTAATTCCGCATTTCTTATAATTTCTTCGATTCATCGAGGTTTTTATAATGTTTCAAATTGTTCATCGGTGTGGCGCCGTCTTGGTGGATGCTTCAGAACTTGTTACGAAATTTAAATGTGAGAAATGCAATTTTTCCAGAAATAATCATAATTGTTGTTCATCAGCAACATTAATCAGTCATTCTTCTCAAATCCCCATTATGATAGGTCGTGATGAACTTCCCCACAATTTGCTCCCCATTTGTGAAAAATTGGAGATATGCACTCACTATTTACTGTGATAAGGTTGAAATGTATGGAAATGGAGTGTCAGGAGATGAGTAAATTTTTATAAGAAAAAAAAATTCTGATTTACTTCCTACCTTTATGATCCCACTCTTCGGCATTCCTCTGTGGGAATTGTCATCCGAGGTGATTGCCTTTAATTTCCGCGATTTTCTTGCGTATCGTTGGACCGAAGATCCACGATTTTTTCAATCCAAGTCAATTGATGCCTCGACCTCAATTCCAATCTTCTCCTCTTCCTCGAATTGACGAAAATTGTCTGAAGTGAGAGGATACCAGAGGAACTATCATTTGAAGGCATAAACAAAATGAATATGTACCGTCTAAATGTCACGATTGAGGCGATATTCTGACTTTTTATTTTAATTCCTATGACGATAGTCGACAGGTGATTGCTTTTCGCAATACGAAATAATTTTATCGTTTGTGCTAGATTTCTACCCGTTTGTACTTGAGCTCAAAATGTTTCGATCGCTAGAGTCTCATTTATTGTCGTATGTGTTCTCCCTGTGACACACAGAGGTCACTACTTACACATACCCTGTACGCATAGAAATTTGCCCCTATGTACTTAGCCTGTGGGGGGTTGCAAATGAGAAAACTAACTAATATACATGGTTGTACCTAAATAGAGTGTACAAAGCAAGTACAAACGATAGAATTAGTTTATTAGCGGACTGGTTGCTGATAACGGCGGCATTGCGACAATAAAACTGCGTTGATCGCCATCTGTTTCATAAGATGAAACTAATTGCAGCCTTGAGTGCTCTTCGGATCCCGAGATAGCCATCAGATCACCGCTGCCTCTTTGTTCAATAGTGAATAACAATAATAATAATCCTAATAGCATCCCGGGTTGCTCTAGTAAATTACCTGAATTACATAAAACTGCTATAGCTCGTGCGACAACCGTAAAATTGTGGTTAAAAATTGATAATCGTGTTGAACAGCGACTCTCTCATCTTTCAACGACAGGTGAAATTTATCACACTAATAATCATCCTCAATCATCATTGTTAAAGTACAATTTGTTTATAATAAAATAGCTGTAGGCGTTTTATCATGATAACTCTTCATACTGTACTTGATATTTCTCATTTCTTAATTGTGCAATGATGACGTAAAATTGCGGGATATGTGCTTAATATAATTTTGGTAACTTTGTGCTAAAATGGTAGCGAGGCATCGCAGAGAATCACAAGGATCATTTGTTCTGAATCCTATCGGAACAATGGACCGATGATAAATATCCCTGCTAATCAGGATAGATTTAAATAAATTGGACAAGAAAATCGAACTAATTGGGATTCATCCATTCATTCCGCAGTTGGTCAAGAGGGATTATAATGGTGGCTCATACTGTGCTCCTGGACTTCACGGTCTCATCCAACGTCGTTTGCGATACTGACAAGCGTTCAAATTTGAAATCATCGATTGCCAGTGTTCTGAGGGACCACTTCGACGGTCTCAAGACCCTGACCGACTCAACAATCGACAACAGTTTCTTTGTCCTCTATGCTGGACCAAGAAGCAGTCTCATCACCGTCAGAGGATATGCTGAGGGCCTCGTGACAGTTAACATTGAGTACTACAAGCAAGATGATGAAGAGGCCCTCATGAGCCTCGAGGTATTATCTTTATTACCTTCTTATAGCTATATTTAATTAATTAATGCATAGTTAGGAACTATAAATAACCTCATAATTCGAAACAATCTTCTCCACGATATATTGATAAAAAAGTCCGAATGGTTATGAGAATTACACCACTAAAATTGATACAATCATGACAGTAACTGCTTCACATCAATCATTCTCAATGAAAATCATAGTAGCAATTAATGATTAATTGAAAACGGGCAAGAAACAACGTTAACTGACAGGACATTGTAGCAGTGGCGTGACTTGGAAGCTGACATTGCCATGGCATTAAATAGCCAACGCAGCAAACGTTTACCACCTGTAAGGCGAGGAACCATATATGATCTCTATTTGACACTATCAGGTAGAAAAATGCTTTACCGAAAAATTTATTAGGAGTGTGCAAAAGTTCTCGGCGTCACGACTAAAGGCCTCTAATCACTGCATTATTCTTCAACTGTATAATAACTGTTCCAATCTTCAGTAGATAAATTTAGTTTGGGACTGTGTCCCCTTGCTCTACGATTCAATATATTTCTGTACATCTCCTTGCCAAATAGCAGAAGATAATTACAATCGGCCTTGAAAATGGATTTTTTATTACGATCGGAACGATACGACGCATTGAGTAGATGCTGGATAGGAAATAAAATGCATGAGCAGTGGAACTAGCTGGTTTGCGAATTTCATATTGCGGATTTAATGGCAGGAAGACTATTTTCGAGTTTTCTAATTAAATAATTCTGTTGCTGATTCACACGACATGTGTGAGAATAGTTTCACTGTCGACGTGTTGAGCTTTACATTTGCGGGCACTTGGCGTTTGCCAACTTTAATCTGACTCCTCCGATATGAGGACTTTTATGAATGTCTGAAACAGTTACCTCCGTCATAAATTGCACTACCTTATGGTAGGCAGATTTGGAAAATAGTGAAACCTTCAAAAACTAATAGAGAACGTTGTCGTCCCCATAGGTCAAAATTTAATTTGAATTCTGCCGGATGACAGTAAATAAAAACGATGGGGCGGAATATATTCGGAGAGATCGATGATTTCGTATAATTTGTAATGATCAATCAATTGCTCCAAGGAACGTCAAGAACTTTTGCGCATCCCTAATCCAATCTCGAGTTTGTTCCTTTTTTATATTTGATATTTTTCGTTTATTTATCCACATTTTTCCTTTAGCTCCTTGTTATATCTGCTATGATGAAACCATTTTATTATCCACTATTCAACAAGATTATTAATTTGTTTGTTTAAAATTGGAATTCATAAATTAGAGAGTTTAGAATAATGGGACGCTTGCCGAGGAATGCTGAATGACGAATATCCCCAGCGCTTGTATTTCAGTTTTTCTCGAAAATCTCCAGAACCTCCTTGCACTCAATAATTCTTATGAATTTTCTTCGACATAATTGATTAAATAGCATTGTATCATTATATCACATCCAATCGTATAATCGTGGATTATTTAAGAGGATAGGGCCCTTGATATGGTTCTCTGTCTCTTCAGATAAATGGAAATAAAATTTGTCCGAAGGATGATTATCATGAGGGATAAAGAATAACAATCATCATCACTGTGTTTGTTATTTGTGATTATGTGTGAAGGGGATTTCCACCCTATGATGGAAAGTAGAAAGTTCTTTTAACTAGATAGATCCATTTGTTCTGTTTATTCATTGGTTCGCTTGACGGCTAATCATAGTCGGCCAGAGACTTGGAGACAGCAATGCAAGCAGCGGCCACAGCTACTCGATCACACGCGCTTGTCCCACTCAAACGCGGTGGGCCATTTGAGAGATACTTTCCCACCGCCGGTGAGTTTTTTATTTATAATATGTTTACGGTAAATTTTCAAATCTTGTGTTCAACGATCCGATACGTGGAGATGCAGAAAACCCCTGATGTGTATAGTTAGAATGGATTGAGATAAATATATTCTAGATTTATTTCTCTCCCAAGTGGAGGCCAGAAAAATTGTATTAGATTCCCAGTTGACGGCCCGACTCCATTATCTTTAGAACGTTATCAACATTAATTATTGAAAATTGTCTCGTAATTTTTTGTGCGCGTAATCTCTCATGAGCCCGACTATAACGAGCGCCTACTGTAGTTCGTTGATATATCGGCATTTGACTGTTTATTATTCAAGTATAGTGTCAATGTTCATTTAAACAAATTATGCATTTGGCGACGTTTCTTCTCCAAGACTTTCCCTCCCGTTGAGCTTAGCATCGGTAATAGCAAGTGGTGTTATCTATTTTCCCCTGACGAGTATCACTTCAACATGTCAATTTCGCATCAACCCTTCTTTTACAAAATGCATGTACATAGAATACCGCTCAGTGTGTATACCATTCCATCTTTTACAATTTTTTTTCTGCAATCAGTTTGGTCTGTTTTGAGAGGATCACAAATTTTTGCGATAAATTGATTCATACGTTTTACCTACCATAAAAGAACTTGGCGTACGTAGACATACTGCTCGATAATAATATTTATAATTTTCTCATTATTTAATGTTTTTTAAGATGAGAGACTCCTAGAGTACGATATTGATAAATTAGTCTTTGAGGCTCGATCACCGTACCAAAAAGTGCAAATTGTCCACTCAAAATCGCTGGGGAATTTGCTGGTACTCGATGAACTCCAAAGTAGGTAACGAATAAAGTATAAAATAGCTGATTAAGTATTGTTTATTGTAAGTGTAATTTTTTAAATACAATCAGATATGTCAGAGGCTGATCTTATCTATACTGAAACCCTCATGCAACGAGGGAAGGAGAACTATACGGGGAAGGAAATTGTGATATTGGGGGGTGGCGATGGTGGACTTCTATGGGAACTGCTCAAAGAAAAACCTAAATATGTTACAATGCTTGAGGTAA
The DNA here is from genome assembly GCF_034640455.1 of Diachasmimorpha longicaudata. Classification (NCBI taxonomy): domain Eukaryota; kingdom Metazoa; phylum Arthropoda; class Insecta; order Hymenoptera; family Braconidae; genus Diachasmimorpha; species Diachasmimorpha longicaudata. The sequence continues at coordinate 10,951,676 of NC_087228.1, read as the reverse complement.
GTGCTACTCAAAATCAATCCAATTTTGTTGGAAGCTTATGAATTTCGCGAAAGTTTGATTGCAGATCGACGACGTGGTTATGAAAGCCTGCAGTCAGCACATGAGGAGCATTTGCGGAGATTGTTTGGATAAGAGAAAGGGCGATAATTATGAGGTATTCTATAATAGAAGTTGTTGAATAAGATTGTTTCTTAATTGAAAAATGCCCAAGATGACAAAGGGATGAATGGAAATTTTTATATTATTATTTTTTTGGAATCGTACATAGATAATTGTTGGAGACTGCGTGAAAGCTCTTGCCCACATGATTGACGAAGGTCGCCAATTTGATTACGTCTTCGGGGATTTAACTGACATCCCTATTAGTACAACGCCTCACGGTGATGCGTGGGATTTCATCAGACTGATATTAAATTCTTCAATGAAAGTACTGAAGCCCTCGGGGAAATACATGACCCATGTAATAATTTTCCCATCTAAATGATCATTTTCTCATCGAATTTATATTTTATTATAAAAAATGGTATGAATTAATAGGGAAATGGTGCATCGTGCCCGGAATCTCTCTCCATGTTCGAGAATGTGCTCAGCGAACTATCAGTACCCGTGGTATTCACCAAAGACAGTGCTTTTGTGCCATCTTTCTTTGAAGTCTGGATCTTCTACCAAGTAATGCGCAAATGATTGATTATACATAACCATTATGATGGGTCAAGGAACATAGTCACTTTAGCACAAATTGTTTTCCCATTATTATGACCCGTAATGTGCCATAGATGTAGAATATATACAATTGTCAAAGAAAATACTCTATCCACTGTGCCACCAACTCTCGGAGCTGGCTTAACAAGGGACGAAATTAGCGAAGTGTCACTTCATTGACAGCCAGCGTATGACAACGCATCTATGGAAGGGGTGTACCATTTGAAACCGTACGATTTGATATTTTTAATCAAGGAGCTGAGATGCTTAATTTCCTTTATCGGTGTATTCCTGCAAATCCTATTTTACTCTTTGCCCCATCTTGGCAAAGATATCAAGTCATACTATTTGAAATGAGACCCTTGTATAAATGAATATTTAAATAAATATAAGCTCAGCGAGACTTTCATTCTATTTTTTTAGTTTGATTAATGGCAGTGCTTCATAGATCGGTATTATCGATAAAAGATTTAGAAACTTTGACGGCCGATTCGGCCTGCTTATAGCATTTTCTTGTGAAGAACATTTATGTTGAATAACTACACTCCGCAGAATCACGGTGCAACTTTATTTCGATGAATTTCGCTGTCGACAATGGAACTAACGTCTTTTTTTACATATTGTAACGTTAACATAAATTCGTTTGAGAAATTGCTCCAGATGTCCACCTTTTGAGGACTAAGTGTTGAAGGGTTGAGGATTGGGAAAAATAAAATTTCACAATTGTCAGTTTGCATAAAATTTTTATTAGAAAATTATTTGAGATTTTTCAGAAATGTTTTTGCATCGAATGTTCAAAGAAATCAATTTTAAATAATTTATTTCGTAGATACTGCGATGATTTCTTCCAAATGAGAAAATATATCCAGCGGATTGATATCGTAAATCTGAAATCCAAAAAAACAAATTCAACTGCGAATAGCCTGTCGCTTTTGGATGAACCATGAATCTTAGATAGATTAAATTACCGTATTACGATAATCGTACACAATTTATATTATTTTGATTTCAACAACTTTGTATTTATATGCTATACAATAAGTTTCAAAATATTGGTCTTGTGTATGAATCTATGGATTGTGTTAATTTCAAATCTTTTTCTTGGCATAAACGAATTAAAAAAAACACTTGTAATTAAGAAAAAACCACTCGCTCCCAAATTCTGACCTTCAATTCTAAATTATCTTCAATAATTGCCGAATGATCTCACAAGAGTTCATTAAAAAATTAATTATATAGCTGGTAATACGTCCATTGAGACCGATTGTGAATAATAATTCATGGACTCCTACCTTACCGGCCGGGTAAATGTGGAACTAGTAATCCTTTCACCTAGTGAACTCTCTTCGGATCCAAACTGTTTAAGGTGGAAGAATCAAAAGTAAATAAACACGTGCATATATGTGAAATTGACACTTCAGTATTTTCAGCTGCGACAAAAAATACCGGAGCCGTAAGCAATCGAGGAACATTCTGTTATTTTATTTACGATGACCGAAGAGGTGCCTGCACTGCAGGACCGTTTGATATCCCCTGATTATGAGCGACATTTGGCAGAGAAACAGGACATTATTGATAGAGCACCTTTCCGGATGCTGAAAATTGATGATCCGAGTATTCTCAACACAGTCGAAGGAAGAGAAATATGTGAACACTGTTATAAGTCACGAAAATTTTTCTGCTATACCTGTTACTCACCAGTCATCGACAAGAAGTATTTTCCACAGGTTAAGGTAATGGGTTCCTATGCTGAGCACATTTTCTTCCTATTACGATTTATTAATCGTAATTTCAATGTTCAGTTTTAATTTCAGCTTCCGATCAAGGTGGATATTATCAAGCATGCCAAGGAAATTGATGGGAAAAGTACAGCTATTCATGCTGCACTACTGGCTCCCCAGGATGTGAACATCTACACGTATCCTCATTTTCCAGAGTTCTCACCGAATGATAAGGTGTGCACTTCCTAATAAAAGAACAGTATTTAATCTTTATTTTCTAAACGACGAGCACTCAGGATTTCCTACAGAGCTAATCCAATTTAATTTCATATAACAAATGTTTAAACAATTTAATTGGTACATTGGGGATTTGTTATCTGTTACGATATTCGAGAAATTGAAACAATAAAATACTTTTTCAGATTGTACTAGTATTTCCCACTAAAGGTGCCACAACAATCGAGAGCCTCTTCTCTCAGCCTGAAAATAATGGCACAAGTGCACTTTCCAAACTTTCGAGCCTGCCAATAACTCGCGCAGTATTTATTGACAGCACATGGCACCAGACCAACGCAATCTTCAGAGACGAGAGATTACGCGCTTTACCATGTGTAATCCTGAAGTCCCGAATTTCCCAGTTCTGGCGCCATCAGAAAAAAAGTCCCCGGTGGTATCTAGCGACTATAGAAGCTATTCATCAATTCCTCGTGGAATTACATGAGTGTGCCTATGGAAAAGTTGAAAACTATGCTCTGCAGGAAGCTAATCATTCAACGAAAGAATATTGTGGTCAGTACGATAACTTATTATATTTCTTCAAATACATGTACGAAAAAATTCATACAATTTATGACCACAATCAATTGTGGGCTTATAAAAGACCGTTGATTTGATTAAAATAAAATTCAAAGATTAGATTAAAAATAATCAAATTACTTGTTTTACATTGTAACGGTTTTATTCTCTCTCTCCCTGCTCCTACATAAATATATAGAGTATATATACTATGTTAAGGTACTTTAAACCTTAGGATAATTCCCATCAACATTCAGCCATACAGCATTTCTTCCCCTTTAATCCTTTCATTTATACTCTAAAGTCTTCTATAATGAAAAAACTTGAACAGACACATTAATTGTTGCAAGCATTTTCGTTTTGGTAATTACAAACAGAAACATCAACGACAGCATAAAATAAACTAATTTTGTCCAACGATATAAAAAAATTAACAAAAAATGTAATGTAGAATATTATGGTTTAGGTACGCCATAAGATACTTTGCGAAACCATGATTTCAGTGAATTGGTCAAAATCGTATTGTTGAATTCACAGTCAATAGAATTTTTCGGCTAAAAGCCATACTCTCGAAGCTCTTCGGTAAAGTGAACTATAAAAAACGATTGAAGTAACATACAAGGAAGAAATAGATCAATTTACGATTTTATCAGCAGTGCTTCTCTGACTTCTGTGGCACTGTAGGAGAAAAGAATAAATACTAAAAGTTCTTGCACGAGATTAAGTCAACCTATTCGAAATTAAAAGATTTTCAATAATCATAAACGATTTTTCTATAGCTCATATACGTTTCTACGAAAAATAGTCTTTTGCTAGATTTTTTTCTGCAGCATTCGTCCAATGATATTTGGATAATAAAATGAAGAGTCTCATGACTCGTCTCCTTTCCGCAAATGAAAAACGAGAATTACTATAATTCAATGGTCCTGTTTAACAATCCATTCTTCTCTTCATTGTACATTGGTATACATTTGACACTGAAAACACGCAAGGCTGTCTCCTATTTCCAGTTTTTTATTTAATTTATTCACAATGATATTGCATTCGTCGATTAATAAATTGAGCCATTCATGGAATATGCATATCGAAAAATGACTAGAGCTATCTCCACAAAATGGAATGGATATTTTAGAGATGTTGAATATTGTACACTCTCCCAGATGCCCATTCCGGTTGTGACACAATTTACTTATGCACGAGTGCGATATCTTTATCCATTTCTTGAGGCTATTACTAGCAGTGCTGGACCACATTTATATCTAATTTGCATTGACTCATTCGTTATTTTCCACAAATGGGCAATATAGGTACATTTATTTCCTACATACTCGACAAAATAATTTGAAAAAGGGAGATTGGCTTAAAGAAATAACTAAGTAAAGTAAGTAAGTTTCGTGGCAATATTTTTCTTATCAATTTCAATTAGTCATTTTGTGATGTGAATGGGAGGATCGGAATAACATAATCGAAGAGATGATTTGGTCATTAGTGAAAATTAGAAAAGAGGGGGGGAATGCTGCATGAGTTTATCTTTGGTCAAATCTAAGTATTTCCACTGTGCACCTGATCATCTCATTCAAGTATTGAAAGACGGCCATGCGGTGACAGTCAGACAAAACCGTCGATGACTGATGATAAGGATTTCTAACAATTCACAATACATCGAGATTCATGAACTATTTACATGCAAAAATATACTAACGGTCAACAATGATACTGAACAGAGACGAAAACGTATCACCTAATTGGGGAGTTGGGGAGAATAAATGTAGTCTTCCAGAATTATGAAAATAATTCATCACTGCGGTTCAACTATGGAATGATTTGTTCGTCGTTCGACGATAGGAATAATCAGAAAAATAGAAGGCTCATCTCTTTAGTCATTACCAAATAAAAGAGATAAGTCAATTAATCCCAGATCTTTTTGAATCTTCCACCGGACAGAAAAAATTGGCACTTAGGGTGCTGTTAAATTAAAGAGACCTCTGTTCTCCAGCGAATCACGAAGCGCTGTGAACAATTGTAGTTGCTGTTCAGGTTTCAGACTATAAACCGCTTGTAATAATTTTTGGGGCGATGCTGTGTGAATGAATGATGAAATGTATACATTGACAAATGTTGCCATCAGGTACTGACAGTCGAATCTATCCATTATGCCACCGTGACCGGGAATGACATCTCCAAAATCCTAGAATTTACAGTAGTATATTATGCATATTGCAAGATGGTTGGATTTTTACCTAAAATGCGTTCCCATACCTTAATTTTGAAAGCACGTTTGAATCCGCTGGCGAAGAATCCTCCAAATGGCCCAATTACAGAGCTGAATACGGACATGGATAGAGAATGGAGCAAGAATGGATAAACAGTAACTGTTTTCTTTCCAAACTAGAAAAAAATGGGTGAATTAAATTTCCCTTGCATTATTGATTTAATTTCCTGTGAATCATCAGACAATTTCCATACCACTTTAGTTATTATCTGTAAACTACTGTGAATAGGATATTCCTGTGGTCGATAAAGACTAGAAGGTTCACAGTCCATCGTCATTCTTCCCAAAGTTTCACTGTACTCAATGGGGCAGACAAAGTAGCGATATTGGCACAGTACGTACGACATCTGAAAACGACATGTATTATGATACCTAATTTTTACTACAACTAGGGTATAGTGGAACAAACTGACACAATTCAGGCAAAAATAATTTTTCTGCCAACTTTTGTTTGTTAATCTTCTTCATTACTGGTGGTGCTGATGAGAGAAATAATTTTTTAGTCAATAAAAAATAACCATGTAGTGTGAACCAAATTTCTGATAGTGGAAACATTTTCGTAGTGAGTCGACTAAAATTCTAAGATTGCTTCTTATCTCCGAGAATTTCCCTCGTTGATTCGGGGAATAAACTCGTCAACGCACATTGAGATCAAGATATAATGAGGGAGTGGAATTCGAAAGTTTGGTATATCAGTGACTTCACACCGCATATTTTTTTTATCAATTAGAAAATTTTTGTTCTCTTCAGTGCTCCAAATAAATATTTCTTTTGCGTCAATTGGATAGAAAAATCATTCAATGTCATGTTACCAATAATCCAAGTACGACAGTTGAGATACCCCCGCCAATGAAACCTTCCCACGTCTTTTTGGGCGATAGTTTTATCAAAGGCGTTCTCCCAAAGAAGAACCCGAAGACGTACGCCATGACATCATTTATCACAATCATGCTTACTGGAACAATGAACCTAAAATTGTCCAAATCAAAGCATTTGAAAAATAAACCATAAAAGAGTTCATTTGGCCATAGAAAGCAAAAGTAACTACCATATTAGTCCTTCAAATATATTTTGTATGATCAAATAACTCTGTGTGACAACAATCAAGAGCGCCACATGGGTCCACGCGAAGAGAGAGAATTGTTTCATATAATACTTCTTTACCAGTGATAAAACGAACCAAACGAATCCCACAATGTACAAGCAAAACGAGATAAATCGATGATAGGTCACCAACACCCTCAAAAGGTCCTGAAAAACAATAAATTGTACACAGTCGATGAAGATTATTATGAGTGGGTGAGGGGATTTGAATTGCCCTCAACATTTTGAATTTTCTAACATTCCTAAGCTCCCGACTAGAAACTATTGCGACGAATAAACTTGCAGACGTTTCAAAAAAATTCGGCAGTTCTCCGAAGAAATTTAAAACTATCAGAAAGGTTTAAAAATATTATCAGGTGCGCTACAAAGTTGGCACAATTTTTTTGTACCTATCTTTTCTATTATTTACCATTAGTCAGAGGACACAGCTGATATGAACTTTACAAAGGCTGCAATTATATCATAAAATTGGTTATTTAGCTATTTAAGCCTGGCTCAATTTTTCCATTTATATAATTTCTTCATGTTGCAAACCAGGAATATCGGTCAACTTTATTAGAAAATTATTTCCAATAGTTTTCCAAAGAAATTTCTAAAACATTTCGCGGTTTTTTTCTCATCAAATTCAGTCTTCTCTTATTCTGCCCGGTAAAGCCACACAGCTAGTTGAATTAATGTGTCAGAAGTCTCATTTCATATCGGATAGTTTCTAAAGGATGTTATTGATTTACTGTCTGTCCCCAGTAACAAGTAAAACGTAACTCGGATCAGAACTCACAAATTGGATTTTCAATCTAACAGCACCATTTTTCCGTCCTACTATCACATTATAGTTCTATGCAACTCTATTATTTATTCGTCACCAATGTAATACATTAGGAAAATTACTAGGCGATGGATACTAGAACATTCTGCAGTAGCAAAAATTACGTTGTATCATGAATTTATTATAACAATACGGTTTCATCATCACTTACTGTCCTATTGATGACCACAGCAAAATAATCCATTAGATTCTCTCCATAAAAGAAATAATTTGAAGTTATGAGGAAATACCAGGATAGTGACCTGAACCAGGGTAATCCGTGGATCCTGTAGACGGCATATCCGATGTTAATAATTTCCTCAAAACATTTCACTTGTACGACTAAAGTCTGGAACAATAAAACAAGGTGTTAGGCAGTTCTGTGCTATTCAGCAGCTTTTTTGGGAGAACTTTATAAATTAGAAAAATACTGACTGTGACCATCAGTGCCAAAGGCCCTCCATAAATAATAAGACCAAACCCTCCGATCATTAGCCACGTGAAAATACCCCGGATGACCCAATTTTTCCAGCTGCAAAAGAGTTAGAATACGAAGAGCAAATCAAACAAAAATTCCTAAGAGTGCGTGGGTTTTTGGTAACAACTACCGTTCGGGCAAGCCAGAAAGCACATTTCCAAGAATACTCGGGGTGTGATCCGTGCCTTGAGGGAGAGTTTTAGCCAATTCATCGACTTCCAGCTTTCCATCGTCTTCGGATTCAACGTCCTCTCTCTGTAAAAAGAAATAGGTCGAAAAAGGGGGTTTAGTATCTACGGACTTCCCTGTTTGAAAACTTAAAAATAACAAATAAAATAAATTTAACAGTATAAGATATTTTTTTAGTGCGAAATAAGTTTCGTGCTATAATTTTTTTTTTTAAAAGACCATTGTCTTATCAATTTTCCAGCAAATTCATGGGAGCTGATGGATATCAAGTCCACTAATAATTTTAATTATTGAAGTCCTGCAGCTTGATGCCCCAGAGGAACCAAAAAAATTCAATTCTTCAATACATAAACACGAAATCGTTCCACAATCTTTACCTGATCCTCGCTGATATCACCACTAATGCCTGACGTTTCCCCCACGGTTCTCTTCCGCAACTCTGACATGGTATTGCTGATTCTATTAACGCACTAATCTCCAATCAATCAGCGGATTTTTCTTCTCGTTTCAGCACACGAGCACTGAATATTACTCTACCGTAACCATCAACTGCACATTTTACATGTTTTAAATAATGAACCCAGTGGGGCGGACGTGATAGACCGTTCTTGAAATGTCTCGCGCAAGTTAAAATCGTAGGTTAGCGCAACGTAACGTACACAGTAATCGGACGTATTCGGATGATTTCGTTGCGTATTGAAAAATCGATTATTGCTATGAACGGTCTACACTACACGGGCAGTACAGGCGCACGTCATTCAATGTGTTGCAACCAGCTGTCATTACATTGAATCAGTGGCAATGGTGGAAATGGATGGTGAATGTTTCTTGTTGACTCTCCCTTCTCTTTTCCATTCGAGTGGGGATAAAAACAGAAAAAAAATCCATTGCCAGGGAAATGGCACATGGTAATTATGCAAATAGGCAATGTTATTCGTCAGGTGAAGAGATTCTCTATTGGTATTCGATAATATGTGTAGAATTATCGTATGTAAAATCATATTTATGCAAATAATTCTCTAGAGAAGTTTCTAGATTCCAAGATATTCCCTAAATACTGGTCAAAAGTCTTTGAAGTTTATCAAAATGACGTCAAAAATCTACGATTACATAGGATAATTGTATCAATGAAAATAATTTATGAAATTCCAGCTTATACATGAGTTTAAATGAAATGGCGGTAATTTCAGCATTTCCGCCATATTGTCGATCCGTCGATAATGGAGAAAACATGGTGGACTTATCAGTGTATTAGAAAGCACACAGGTAGGTGTTAGGCCATTTGACATTTTACTACGTGTCATCCTGTCCGGTGACGTCTTAAATACCCTAAGGGCTTCAACAAATATCGTCCCGTGCAGGCAACATTTTTCACAATTTTACATCGTTTTTTAAAAGATTTTTTAGTTTGATGGATGGAATATATTACTCTCCACATTTTCAGAAGGGAAATGCACACTGTAACAGCCACTATAAATATAGCATGTCATTTGACCGTCACTTGACGGGTCATGTGACGCGTCTGTAGTAATTTCAATGACCGCATTCTCATTGTGGCGCTAGTGGATTTGGACCTCTTTTGGCCAATTCCACTCGACCATGCGATCATAATGAATGATCTCTTTTATTCATGACCGTAATATTAGACACAACAAAAAAAATACAGAAGGAAGAAAGAGAAAAAAAAATTGTCGCAAATCGAGTAAAAGTTTTCACAAGACTATAGTATATATAGAATACAATAGATTAATTTCTAATTACCTATATGTACATAAGGTAACGTGTTTAATCTGAGCCAAAGGATTCCAAGAAGCCAAGCAAGCTTGCTTGAATTGTCCTTAATCTGAGGTAAGTTAGTAATTTCTCATTTCTTTACGCGGGTAAAATTTCATTGAAAAACAAATATCTTCAACCGAATTAGACAACAGACACACGGATGTCTATTGTTCTAATTAAATGGTCACAAAATTTATTATTTTTTCCAAGATTTCTTGCCCACAGACAACGTTTACATATTCGCTTGATGTTTGGGTGCCCATGAGTTTGTCTGTGCCCTTCGTGCTCCTTATTTTTAAGCACATGCACACCAATATTGTGTACCTGCCTTAACCTAAAAGGCCCAACCATTTTTTCAGGTTTAACTCATCATCGGAGTGGTTTTTATGAATACACAGAATCCACTTAAAAGACGAATCGTATAAATACAAATTAAAAATGGCAGGAGAACAGCAACAATTTTTTCTCAAGTGGAATGATTTTCAATCGAACATGGTGTCGTCGTTTAAACATCTCAGAGACGAAAAGAGTTTTACAGACGTGACACTTGCCTGTGATGGACAAACGTGCAAAGCTCACAAAATGGTGCTTTCAGCGTGTAGTCCCTACTTCAAATCTCTCCTTGAAGTGAGTTTTTTTTGTGCCTGTTTATTCTCCAGTTTTTTTCGTAGTTTGCCGTGAAGTTTTCCACCATTTAAATATTTTTTCTCTTCTACATGACAGGAAAATCCGTCCAAACATCCAATAATTATCCTTAAAGACGTTGCATATAGTCACCTCCAAGCAATCCTCGAATTTATGTATGCTGGAGAAGTTAATGTCTCTCAAGATCAATTGCCAGCATTCTTGAAGACAGCAGACAGGCTCAAAGTTAAAGGTCTCGCTGAGGCACCTGGTGCTATTAAGAGAGAAGGCTAAACCCTACTTACTTAGCTATGGTGAGTGAACAATCATGATTTCAAATCATTTTACAATATTTTAGAACAGTTTGAAGAATTCAGTGATTTAATTATATTTTCTTTATGCAAATATTCTGCTCAATGAATCATCAATGATGAAACTAATGTTTCAGGTGTTATTGGAAGTGTGCAGACTGAACGAGTGGAATGTATGTGTAAACAAGTAAGATAATTGGAATGAAAACGAAGGAGAAACTGAAGCGCTACACTCACACATATACCATAAAACATGTAATACACAGCGTAAGTGAAGAATTTCACCTTCTGGTTCATGACTTGGATCAACATCACACCAGTTATGGATCAATGATTTTTAAACTTTTTCTATCCCTCTTTTTCCTTCCCGCCCATATATTATTCCAAATGTAGAATTATTGTTGCAAGATTCACTGAAAGATTTATATTGATCAATGATTGTATGTTGATGTCAGTTTTGAACCTTAGGCGATGTACACTAACCATAAACGTTGATTATATTTTTTATTAGAAAAAAATGCTGCAAATTAAAGTTCAAAGGGAATAAGAACTATATAATAAGCAGGTCATAATAGTTTTATACACACTTTGGTCGGGGCACTTTGTCAAGTTATAATTATTAAATGAAAATTAAATTAATCTTTTTTTAAAAATAATTAAATTTTACTTCGATGTTTCAAGTATTTGTCGATCAATTTATCATTCCCAAAACTTTACGTAGTCATTACAGTATGAAATGGTGAAAGAGAATAAGTTAAAAACATTTAATTATTTTGCAATTAATATTTTTAAAAACGATGGAATATTCATTACGAGAATAATTACATGGACAATGGGAACGCGCTTTCGACTCTGCTCTCCAAACTGATTAACTGTCGAGATGTTGTTTCTAATGTGAGCATTACCTATAAGCCTTTGACCTGAATATTATATATTATTTACATGGTATTTTCGATGGGCATTCAAGAAAACAGATGGGTTTACAGAGTTGATAGCGAGAGTATCAATAGATGAAATAGTATTACATGCATAAAAATTACTACGGTAAAGATGCCCACAAATTTTGAACCTAGTCCCTTTCACCGTTTCCCGATAGAACTATCTTTTAAACTCCTTAAATATCAATTGGCAATTGCCCCGGTCACTTGTTTCAAGGGTATAGAATCCAGTTTGCTAGAAAAACGTAGACAATTATTAAGTGAATACTGCAGACTGATTCGATTCTCCTCTTGCATTAAATTGACAATTATTGTGTGAACAGATGGAAAATTCAATAAAAAAAAAACCAACAACACAATCGATGAAAAAACCTTTTCAGTCTTTTGAAATTTTATCTTTGCATAGTTACCATTTTGAAATTGGAATTTTCACAAAGGAGACCTTGAAAATCCTTACGTTTTCCATAGACTACAGAAGGTTAACTCTAACTATTTGAAATTCTAGTAACAGTGATTCACCCTAACCAAATACTGCCAGGGTTGTACCGGCGTATTTACATTATTACCGATAGACCAAATTTATTTATGATAATAATATATTGAGGGTTAATTGTCCTGAAGCCGTTGGAGGTATAATGTGACATAAAACTATGAAGAAAATATGAATTTTTTATCGCCAATTGCGCACAGTTCCCTTACCACTTGGAACACTACCAGTATCATCAGTATGTGTGTGGATAGACAATTGAGTTGACAACATTGTTATAAAATAATTCACATGAGCATATATGGATGAGTCTATATGATGCTAAATTATATTCTTAGATACTGATAATGATGAAAAAAAATCTAAACCATAAAGATATTCTCAGTAACAACGTACAAATTTATTCCCGAATTGATTTTCGTTATCGAAACATATTCAGTAAAATTTCGTATGAAGAATGGTCATATCTGAGCTATAATTTTACGTAACTTTGAAATTACCGTAGTTTTACCTATTTCGCTTCGATTTAGAATACGTTATAGTTCCCAAAAATCAGTTGGATTCTGTTTTCATTCCAGGAATTCGTATGTTTCGAGTGTTTTTTTTCTATTTCATCTATGATTCTCTCGATAGATTAGAGACTAGAGAATCTTATGATGATTCTCCACGATAAGCCTTGGTAATCAAGAATTGATAAATTTAATTTAATCAAAGCACTTTGAATCCAGGAATTTGATCTTCCGTTCACTCAATTTTTTCAATTTCCCTTCTCATCCGTGTGTATTTACATTATTGAATTATTGTAAGCGAATTCTGGAGTTAATTTTACTGTAAACTCGGATCGACAATGATAAATAATGTTGAAATATGAAATAAAAAGTGTAAATACATAGGAAATCATACTTCCAGCCTTTTTTGTCATAAATTTCTTTCTATTCTCCTGAGACCAAGGAGGCACAGCAATAAATTATGCTTAAATTCATATCAAGAAGAAGTATTCCCTAATTCTATTCAATGAACTGCATGAGAAAGACAATGACGGTTTGTTAACAAATATTTATGTAATTCGAGTCGACGAAATTCTATAGAAATAATTTTTGGAAGAAGATGCCCAACAGTTTCTGGTGCCATTGGTCTTGCCCAATGAACTTGTACAAATTGAATAGAATTTTCTTGCAAATGCGTTTGTTTTATCTATTAATTTGTTTGATGCGTACAGTGAAAACATTTCTATCGACCTCAAATACTGATCAGCGCCGCCGGCGGTTGAGGTGGCGCTAGTATATAAAGAAAGTAAGGTGAAGCTTTGATACACCCAAGCCATTCTAAGTAATCAGCTGTTAAAGGGTTTCATTGTTGTCACATCCCTTTATCTTAAAATTTAAACAAATATGAAAGGAAAGAATACACAGTCAAGATTGGTCGATACTGCACAAGTGAGGACAATCACAGATAAAAGGAAAATACTGGAGAGAAATTCGGCACAGGTAGGAGTCAAGATTAATTAAATAAATTAAAACCCACATGAGTTCAGTGGATGATTCATAACTGACCTCCAATTCCTTTATTTTATTTTGTAGATTCGTTCTACAGTGTCAAAATGCTTTAGTCAACTGTCAAATTCGCTTAAAATTCGCGAGAAACAGTTGTTACGTCAAATCGAAGTAATTCACAATCAACAATTATGCATAATTCAGTCAAATTGGGAGCTCCTGCCCTCAGTACCATTCATCAACATAAATCTTGATAACTGGCAGTATTTAGAATCCTCCATCCTGAAACTTGGAACACTAGAACTACCGGACAATGACGGACTCGTTGTAAAAGACGTCGAACCGTACAAAATTGAGGAGTACGAGGAAACAAACAAAGATCATGTTAGCTTCGACAAATCAATCAAACTCGAAAATCATACTGAGAGTATCAATAGTTTAGACAGGGAAATGAATTTATCTGAATCACCCACCCGCTCAGTTCATTGTGATTCCAACGTAGGTCTAGACGATCCTAGGATTGTAGAGAAAAAAGGGGAAATTGAAAATAACAATTGCTCACCTCTGTGTTCACCTGTCTCAGCAGCGCAGATTAACATGGCTATTGAGTGCCAGGATATTTCACAAGTGAAAAGTCTCAATTTTAATTGCCGTTCACCTGACTCTTCAATTAATTACTTTGAGGATCAAACTATTGGAACGACTACTCTAGCCTCTAAAATCAATTTAAATTCCAGCAAAGGAGAACCCCAAATTCTGGAAATATCTGAAATCATTACAGATGAAAAAAACAGTCCAGTTTCAGTTGATAATGAGCCAAAAAAAATTGTAGAAGGCTCAAACAATAGCGAAAACATTGAAAGACATCAGCATCCAAAACAAATTCAGCAATGGCTCCAGCAGATCCTTGTGGAGACAGAGACAGAGCCAGTGATTCATGAAATCGAGCCCTTCGCTGAAATATCAAATTCTAGATTCAGAGAACTTGAACTTCCATTGAGAACTTGAAGTGTTGAGCTCATTAACTATGAATTAAGGGAATTGTTCAGTAACTTAATATTTGCAATATTTATTGTAGCTTTCAGATACTTAATTCTATCATTTCATTTCCAAACTGGGGCCAAAGTTTTTACGTCCATAAAAAACCCTAAGGGGTGTGATTTTTTAAAACTTCTGTTGCCGTACTGATTCCAAGACATTGAATTTTTGTTTAAATTCGTCTTGGTATCTCCAGCCTCAATCACTCGGAATATATACATCTAATTTCATGAAAATTTTATTACATTGTAAATGTATTTAGACAGTTCTTGTGATTTTTAAAAATGTCAGAAGGAGAACGATAAGAAGAATGAATTGTAACATTATTATTTAACAATAAAGAAAACGAATAAATAAAAAAAATCTTCTTGTACATGAATTTAAGGGTGTATGGATAACTCTTATTTCTCTCCTACATTATCGACCCGTCGGCAATGTGGAAACAAACTCAAATTGATGGATCATCAATTTACCCTCATGTATGAGCAGTAACTTGAAAAATAATTTTTATTGAATTTGAGATTTCTCAAATTTTAACCTCGTCCAAATAGATTTAGTACTCTGTACAAAATATTGATAAAATATTTTTGTATTAAAAAAAAATATCTTTTTTTCGCGCGTTCATCTTCAAGTAATCGAACAGATCAATGGGAAAGCATGTTATCAATTTATTGGTAGCAAAGCAGAATGAGCAAACTTCTAACTTCTAAACTTCCATCCACATTCCTTGTCATTTTCGCTCAACTAGAAATCTACCAACTTGATTATTATAACCCATTAATACCAAAATAATCTTGTCTCATTTCACCATTGAATCTCCACCATCAAACCCTCAAAATATCCTTATCTACCTCCGCGAATAAAAAAACCATTAGAAACAAAATAACTACACGAAAAAAAAATGATTCGAGTCTCGAAACAATTTAAAAATTAAAAAATAAGAATTTGTTCATCTCCATGATCTAAGGAGAGGCCCGAGAAATGAAGAAGAGAAGGGACTGAGTGAGCGAGTAAATGTTTGCGCATGCGCTCTCCACTTGAACGAACTCGAAGTTGGCGCCCACCACATTGAAAACTTACAGCGTGCGGCTGTGTCACTCAGTCGCGCGCCAACACTCGTTTGGATGCTTTCGTTCAATTAATTTTTCATTATTGTTTTCTTTAATTTTGAGCCTCGTTCGACAGAGCTCGGTTGGTACCTAATTTTTTTCTTCATGTGATTTGTTGGTGACTCCCTGCGCCATTAAACATGTCAACGATACCTTTAGTCTACGTTGAATGACTTATGTTTAATTGATTTAATTGATTATCAAGTTAATTATTGTTGACAATAATTTGGACAGTGTTGTGGTGAAGGATGAGCATTTAAAGACCTTAAGATCCATGAGTAAACATTGGAAAGGACTGTAATAATTGAAGTGATAACAGCTGGACTGAGGGACTTTGTGAAGTTCGTCTCACCAACCTTGAGGAAGTAATTAAATTATTTTTAATAGGAAACTGTGATGCGTGAGTGAGTGATAATATGGAATCACCAGTTATGTATGAGGCTGCTCACCAGAGCCAGGGTTCGGGTGCGCCGGAGCTCAAGAAACCTGTAGTACTCACAAATAACAACAATAATAATAACAATAACAATAATTCAGCACTCCAAGTTAATCACAATCAACAGACAAGTGTCGCAGTAAGTAAAGTATCAGCGAGTAAAGCAACATTACATCAGCAGTATGCTGAGCATTGTGCAGCAGCGGGTGAACTAACGGATCTCAACACACCGGAAATATCGTTGGATCTGCAACACCTCATCGATGATTCTCACTTCAACGATGGCCTCCTAGACATGCTCGGTGGTGGCAATGGTGGAATTAAACAAGGAAGAACGACTGGATATCCAAGGACAACTCTGGCATATATGCCACAACCTGTACACAGTGGTGCAAGCTATCATCAGGGTAGTAACAGTTGTAGTGATAGCAACAGCTCAACATCAGAATCACCAAGTATCAAAGAAGAGCCAGTGGATCCAGCTGACTACAGACGTCATTGTCCTCAATATTCAACCAGTGGTTACAGTCCAGCTAATGGGCCTTTTGCCAATGGTGGTCCCACCTTCACCAATCTCACACCATCAGCAGCACCGGGCGGTCATTCGGTGCACCATCAACATCCTCAACAACCTCAAAATCATCAGCAACCCCAGAGGGGACCAATGAAACCTGTAATGTCACATCAACACCAGGCAGCTGCTGCCGCTGCTGCTGCAGCTGTTGCTAGGAAACAATCCAAATCGGTGGATAAGGCAAGCGATGAGTACAGGAGACGACGGGAGAGAAACAATATCGCGGTGAGGAAAAGCCGGGAAAAGGCTAAGGTACGATCGAGGGAAACTGAGGAAAAAGTGAAATTACTGGTCAAGGATAATGATCTACTTAAGAAAAGGATTGAGCTGCTTACCGAGGAGCTCAATGTGCTAAGATCACTCTTCAGCAGCGTTGGCGTTGTCCCCGAACAGCTGCACCGTGAAATATCAAGGCATTTGGATCAGTTTCAGCAACATGCGGTTGGACCGATGTAGCATCCGTAACATCGGAATTTTTTTTCAGATCGTCGAGGAAGAAGTTTATTTCTCTCTTCGTTCCGTTTTCTATTCGTTTTGTTGTTTATAGAGGATTGTAGTTGTGCCGACCTTCGTGAAATTATCAAAGATGCTGGGAATTTGTGCGTCTTTGTAATCAGATCGATTTTTTAGAGATCACTATTTGAGGAATGAATGAATTGTCCGAGGTAGATTATCCGGATGGGTAAAGTCAGCTAAGGAGAAAGTGTCTTCCTCCGGGGTCAGCGGGAAGGTAAAATATGATTCACTTCATATTTTTTATGTTGCGAGGCTCGAGATACTGCGATTGTGACCTTGCTTCACACCGCTAGATCATCGGTGTGATCATTTCGGGTCCGCAATATAAGACGGTTAACATCACACAATCTATGAAGTATTTTCTAATGAATGCAAGTTTTTCGTGACGATGTGTCGGCAAAATTCGAGAAAATCCGAGAAGCAGGCCAACAACGAAAATAATTTTTAAAAATTCCGGCCTATACACGAGGTTAAATAGGTCATTGATAATTTCGGTATTTCTTCCACATTGCCGACTGGTCGATAATGTAGGGGGAATATACGACTTATCGATGCTCCCTTTGACCTCATATATAAGCACCGACTTAATAAATCTCTCTTGTTCTTGTACGTCTGCTGAAGTCTCTGAAATTTCAAAAGTTATGTCTAAATGGACTCAGGAACGTCGGAAAAACTTTCCAGAAAAAAAGCATTCTTGAAATACTCTTTTCGTTCGATCATATTTAATCCAATTTGAAAGCAGGGATTATAATCACATTCATCAGGAGATGCTTTGTGAACTTAATGATGATATCCACAATGTCTGTAAATTTTTTTAATTTAATGTTGGGAAGGAGGCCGAGGGGGGGGGGGATTGTTTTTCCCTGTGACAGCTATGTTTTGATCTCCTGCTCAAGACTCACTGTTAACATTCATTTTTCGAAATGACAAATATGAGATGAGTTTTTTCCCTGTGTAATTTTTACAATCTCTGGTATTTTTGTGAGAAGAAAAATTATCATAGATTAAGACTGGAAATACGGTTTGACAAACCCGTGCAATAAAGACGAAAAAAAATATGACAGAAAGTGTAACGAATACGGAGATAAAAACTGAGATTTTAAAATAAAAAAACATTATGAAAAGCATCTTGTATATATTCCTTGGTAGTTGGCGCATAAAGTCTCTCCATAGATTTATACATTGTTTCGCATGACGTTGTGATTAGATACGGTGTGTAATAGATTATAATCGTGTAAATTAATTAATTAGCGTATCGCTCTTGTACCTAAGTAACTCGTGGCATATCGAGATACCATAATTACCACGCACTGTATTGATTTAATCCATCGATATCGACATGTTATTTTTCTCGGCGAATGAACAAGAAAGAAAAAAAAAATTGACTAAGAAGAACAATTGTGAGAAGAATGGATCAATGAATTACGGTAAATTGTGTTAATGAAAAGGATGTATGCAACAGGGAAAAACGAAAGGGAAACGGATTACTCAACATACATACACACTCGTATTACAGTTAACTTGAATTTACATTAATTGTTAAGAAAAATTATCGTCATTGTAAGTAAAAATTAATATATTTTCTTTAGATAACATGCAGAGAGAGAGAGAGACAGAGTGTGAAAGAAAGAGTGAGCGAGCGAGAGAGAGATAGAGAGAGAGCGAGCGAGAATGTAATAATTAATTCGTTCATTCAAGGAAATGACCAAATCGCAGAAATTGTTATGGAATCATTTTCAAAATAGATCATAATATTCCAATACTGAGGATCACAAAATGTCAGTCCTCTGTACTTTAAGTTACCGTTCGAGAAAACTAGTAAAAAAGATGGATAAAATTTTTGAAGCGGGCTTCATCTATTTTATTGTTCGTTTGTTGATCATTCTGTTGTATAGTCGCAGCAAGTTTCCTCTCCTTCATGTATTTTTTTTTTCTATAGTTTCTAGTAAGCAAGCCTCTCGTAGACACCTCAAATTTTCGGAATATCAAAGCAGTTTCACTCTGACCATAGACGAGCGATTGCAAATTAATTGTTAAAACAGTGTATACGCGTTTTCAGATGCATCATGACAATTGGATTCATCACGATTATGATTTATTATAATTTTTTTTTTGTTTCTTTCTTCGCCTTCACGCACAGTGTAACTGGCAAGCACGAGATTGTACGGGTATGAATGTACATTGAATTTGTGAACAGCGTTCGACGTGAACGTGTATACCGAGAATAAGATTACCTTTCACGGGTGTCTTCATGTTAAAGCACAAATATATTTTGATATGAAAATTCACTAGAAAAATGTTTTCAATCTCTCTTCCATCCCTTTGTCATTTTTAGAAAATTTTGAGGGACGTTAGAATATCCTGTTTGAGGGGAATGTTTACAGGGTAGTGAAGTAGTAATTTTGAAAATCATCGAGCACGAACAGTCCAACTAGATATGAAACGAGGAAAATTGAAAGATACATATTCTTTGGAACATCAACAAGAAAGCGTCGAACCGGAATCAGCTCAGTGAGTCACAAGATAAGTTTTCTGTTAGTCAGATAAATAGATTAATGCCACAGGCTATATACATGATACCTTTAATACGCATACACTCATTGTATTCATATTGGCTGCAAAAACTTTGCGCAGTAGATTTTTCACACGTGTGTTGAGGGATTATAAATAGAAATCAAGTATACTTGGATGTGGTATCTTATATATGCGAGGCTAAGATACTGCGTCGGGATGCCATTTCACATTGAGAATCGCTGACAATTTTTTTTCCTTCTGGATGAAAACAAAATGGTTCATGTCTCTGGTTATTTTTAATTTTTTTTTCAACATTTTTCTCTGGGTAAAATGGTGGGATCTAATCATTTAAAGTCACCGTAACATGAGAATTATAAAAAAGCCTCCATGACCGTCCTTCAAATATCGCCCATAAAACACCTCAAGCAGGTAAATTGTGATGTTTGAAAAAAGGTAAAAATTGATAATGATAGCATGCGCATAATTTTAGATACGTCCATTCAAGAAGTGACATAATCCTCCAAGTTTTGACGCCAGGGTGTCTGCAGCCTGACGAAGGTCACTTTTCGAACTTGAAGCAAATGGCATATTAAATTATTCATTGCCAAGATCTACGTCATGTTCTTCATTGTCATATTTCATTCAACTCCTGAATTATTTTCCATTCGATCCATGAGGTTTTTGTTGACTGACCCGTTGATCCATTCAACTAATAATCCACTTATCTATTTATCTCCTTTGCTTACCCTCTATTCCTACAATTATAATCTGGGTTAGGGCCACCTTTGCTAAAACACTCACTTGTGGACCACTCCGAGAAAATTTGTTTCAAGCTCTTTTGGCCGCATGTGTACTAATGCCAGTGACATATAGACTGCATGGTACCAAAGTAGATGCTCGTGTATGTTACATGTTGATGGCATTCCAAGCTGAGTGGATCGAGTGGTGCACTTGATACGCAGACTAAATGCGGCCAGGTCGTTCTACAAAATATATCTCCGAATATATTTTATCCTTCATATTTTCAATGGTTGTTACTTATTCCGATTCTCTTCACGCGTTTATCATTTGACGAGTTTCCACTCAAGAATGACCAGCTGCCAGGACAACTGGAGGGACCTCAAATTTTCCTACCTTGAGGAATCTCTTCACTTTGTGAGAGGGAAATGATTTTTTTTATCTCCCTAAGTGAGAAATATGGGGTGTCAGACGGTCGATTCCTGTCCTTCAGAACTACCGAAGAGAACTTTCTACTATTTTTTAAAAGTAGAAACTCCCCCGGCCATGTTTTGGTCAGATCACTTGTTTGGTCTGACCATGTTTTCGCTCGGAGCTGTTACTACTTATTCCAGGAGCGGCTACTGATTTACAATTATTCGACAATTTTTTCTTTTCCATCATTCATTCTTTTCCCCTCAATTCAATTGTTGTTATTAAATATTCAGGGGGATGAGTTCCATGTTACTAAACTTTAAGGAACCAGGGAGACACATGACAATATCCACTAAACTGAATTTGGCGAGTTGTATCTCCTTTCCATTCCACCGTTTGCGCAATGAAGATGAATTAATCACAGGAAATAAATAACTGGTCTTAATCTGCGATGAACGTTCCTATAGATTTAACAAATCGCATCATGTTGGCATAGGCCCGAAAAATAAATAACAGAACTTTCATCACCTCAGTAAATACTTATTTCTCGTTCCTCTCCTTTTTCCGTCATTAGATCACAAATGAATAACATTAGTGCTGCTGTAATATCGAAAGCAGTCACTATTACCGTGACGAATATTACGTTGCTGGCAGTCTAGGTGCCCCCTTCTCCGAGTTCTTTCATACATTACGCCTGTACTATCCAACTCCTTTTTCCTTTCGTTCAACTCGTTCACCAACACTGATGGAGTCTCTATGTGCCGTTCACAAACTTATACACTGCAATACCCCCTCGCCCAGTTGAAACACTCTTACTCTTGCGCGCAAGGAAATCAGGTCACTGCGCTGTGCAAGAAAGTCAGCTGTATTTCCATCGAGGATTAGAATTATTGTACCTGAGTATAGTTAATGTATAATTATTCAAACTTCATTCGCGAGATTTACTCATATATAAATATACGAACATTGTCAAGTGGAATTTTTGCTGGGTTTAATTTTTCCTAGAGAGGGCTCGAAATATCATGATATGGTCAGATATGATCTTCTTCAACATATGGATATATGTATATGTATGTCTTTATTGTATGTGAGCACGTCCACATGAAAACAACCCACTTTGCTCACGTTTTCGTCACCGTAACGCCCATTTAAATTAATGTTCAATTATTCTTTTGTTCATCTTTAGTGACATTTTTCTTATGATTGTGATCATTGTGATTTCAAAATACGTAAAACATTATGGAAAATTGTAGAGTATTCGTGAGTTTATATTAATTATAAATTAGGAGGTCTTCATGAGACCGTTCACCGATACTTCGATTCTATAGGCAATCATTTGAAGCCGTATGAGTGCGAGATTTAATGAGCAGGCAGTTCTTAAATTAGCTGCCTTAGAATATTGAAGAAATTGTCAGCATAAATGAGACGAAGGTTGATGGCTTTTGGGTTCGGTGTAACTGATAGGAGATTGCGGGGTGCAAAGTGTTGGCTAGGCAAAAAGCTCAGTTTAGCAACTGCAGCTTTATGGAGAATTTTGTCTCAGTATCAGGAGAAAAAGGATCATTGGAAAATGAAAGAAAAAATGTAAATTTTTTCCTGAAAAAATTGGAAATCTCTTGTTTGGTTATGAGAATACGTTGATGAAATGGAGTAGCGTTAAGCGCCGATTACAGTGCACGCGCCGTGACCTCAGAATGAGAGATAACCCCTCGAACTTACCCGTTTTGACACTGCCTATACCTTCAGAAGCGATTTAGTTGAAGAGGCTTTTAGAGGCGCATGTAGACTGTCAAAATGTACCTTCAACATATCCATTCGGTAATGAAGAATTTGAGGAAATTTCCATTCGGGGTTGAGATGGCATTTTTATCCAAATAATTTATCATACATCCATTACGGGTAATTGGAATATAATTCGATGTTTCCTGGTAAAATGGAAAGAACAATAAAATGATAATCACTTCAACAGCACGAAAAATAACTATAAAATCTCCATTCGAACCAGCGACGAAAATTCTTCGATTCTTCACGAGACGCGCAAATAATTAATTAAATTTCTGATATGAATTTTAATCAGTCATGCAGAATTAACCATTCGCATCGTCATCCTTAAGGAGAGCTTGAGTTAGGAGCTAATGGGTCAGAGGGGAAACATTGATAGCAACATCAGCATCATCAGTTATCAGTTGAGAACTCGTGCAAAGTATATAACGATCCATCGTATGGAAATCATTAGGTCCCGGTTAATGAGTTTGAATATTTCTGAAATCTGGTTAACAATGAACAGAATTTTGATTGTTGAAAAACATTTTAATTTGAAATTAATAGCGAAGTGGTAAACACAGTCGGGTCATTTTTCCTCTGGAAGTTTTGGAATTCCTTGAAATTGAAGAGAGATTACTTCAATGCTTCTGTCTCTATCAGATTCCGAGCGATACCTCCAGTATTGGTCAATAGTCCAAATGAGCTTCACCGACCTCCCCGCTTCACTAAAATGATGAATGTAGGGAGCAGCGGGTTCACATGATTGATAGAAACACAGAAAATTCATTCATCTATTATCCTTCGAATGTTTCCACAGATTTCAAACAATTTGTCAGTATCTAAAACGTGGCGGGTTCGGTAAACTGTGGAAGAACAATAGCAAATATTGCTGCATTGTATTAGCTTATGCGAGCACATACCGAAACTTTTTTTCTGTTGACACAGCAGGTCTTTTATTTCCGCGCTTTAATAAATGGTGATGAACAACCTGTCCCCGTTTCGTCCACTAAGATAACCGTTTCTCTATCCATGGAGGCCCTCCGAATTACCAGTTAGTTTCATTTTACAATACATTTTAGGTTTTTCAGATCGCTTTGACACCTGTGTCTTTTAAATGTACGAATCAAAACAGCTGACAGATGAATAATTTCCATAGGAACGTTCCCCAATTCGCTTCGAAGATATAGACAAAATCTCTTTTGTATCGTACAAAGAATTAGTATACGAGGTACTCCAGCTCAAATAAGTTAACGCCTCTGACCCTTAGCCCTTGAATATTAAACAGTCGCTCAATTTTTCGTAGATTTTTTCGAAAGTAGCTTTCAGAGATATGATTTTGATCTTGTTTTTCGTTCCAAAAAAATTTATTTCGGCTCCGGTATCCGATTTTTCATTAGAGACAATCGAGATGAATTTTCGTGAAGGGGAGAGTGAGGGCTTGAGGCATTCAGTATTTTTTTTAAGGTCTTTTTTATGCGACTTCTCTCTCACAAGGTTCGCAACGGAATGATTGTCAGCGACACGCAACACGCAGTTGTATCGTCAGTTTAATAATGTGTATGTGAAGTCAGAGAGGGAGCCAGCGAGGATTTTGAAGTAATTCGCACATAATTTTTTGCAAATTTTGAAGTTTCAAAAGCCAAGAAAATTCGATGGAAAAGATCGGAGACTAAGTCATGTACGAAAAATCGAATTGCGAATAATTAGTGGATTTTCCCATGGAATTTGTTCATATGTCATTCATCCTTTGATTCCTCATTCTTCCCATTTTCATACTTTCATTATTGGAAAATACAGAAGCCTCTTCTGGCCAACAAAATCCTGATACTCGAACATTATATACTATTATGTAAAAAAATATGAAGTTATTGTTTTTAGAGAAATTTGAAATATTTCTCTTTTTACCAGTTTATTCCGCTAATTGGGAGAAAAAATTTATCTTCTCATTTGTATGATCATATTGCTATTAGTGATATCATTACTCATTATCAGTTACCATAATGACAATGTGGCTGATTGATTTTTGTAAATTAAGTGATTGGTCATTTGGGAAGCGGTAATCTAATAATTACTTTCAAGGGCACCTCTTCGACTTCAGGAATCTGTTACCTAATTAGGAAAATATTAAATAATGTGTAGAAAGAAGCTTACATAATGTTCTTTCCTGTGCACGAGGGATAAATGATATGTCGATCAATATTTTTACTACCATTTCATAGCCAAAATAATTCCTATGAAAATATACCTCTTCGCGTTATCGCTAATCAAGACACTACTGGGTAATGGTTCATTGATCTTTTTATCTTCTATAGACAAAATTGGAATATCGAACGCAATTATCAATTCAACGTGAATTCGATATTTGATTTTGAAAAAACTTAAATCACCGGATAATCTATTCGGACGTCTCTAATGGAGAAATTGGATATATGGAACTTTTATCCGGCATTCTCATCTCTTATCAGTCATGAAATGTCGTTCTAAGTGAACATTTTAATTTCGCCTTTCACTTGTTAACCATCTGGCGCTCAAAATTAAATATTCTATAGTATAAAAAATAGTTCAAACTAAAAGATAGATATATTCGCGGACGTGTAAAGTCCCGGGCACTAGGTCTACGCGAGAGGTTATCGGTACCATTTTTAGTTGTACTACTCAATCCTTCAGCGAGTGCACTTATCGCGCAAATATTTTTTCCCAACTTCCAGTCTTTTTCCCTTCTGCAGATCATCGAGAAAATTCAATGTCTGGTGATGGAAAAATAATCAGCGCCTACGGTAATGAATCGTTTTCAATATGCATCTGTGCTAGTTAAGCGACGTTACCTGACAGTTTAAAAAAAATCATTAGTCTCCATATCTCAGCTCATTCCCTTTCACCCCACCTCCATCTCCCGCCTTCACTTCATTTTCACTCAGCCTATTCCCCATACATTGAATCTCAGTACGACAAAACCAGTGAATTCCTCCTTCCCGTCAGTGTGTTACATTAGTCAAGGCTGCACCACATGGTAACCAACATATTCACGTAGATAACTGATCTAGCCAGACCAGCTTGACGGTACGATTACACCATCGTTTGTTTACACTAAAATTCATGTTTAGTGTGCCTCCAAATTAAGACTTTTTGAAAGAATATTGAATGCTCGAGGCTGTCTCTGATATGAAAAGTCGATAACAACAGATCATAGATGGCTAAGATTAGTCGATAACAAATCCTTTGAAGAAATCAAATGTTCAACCCCTACATTAGCTTCAGACCCATCGCCTTAAACATCCAAAGCCCACAGTCCACGAAATTGATATTTTTTCTTGGCGCAGTGCATCGAAAAATGATTTTCACTCTCCTTTATCCTCTGCATCTGAGAAATAAATTTATCTCCATGAGCTTCAGTCCCTTCTGAATCCTGTACTGAATTTGGTGGGGATAAAGAAAGGCTGAGTGACCTAGAAAGCTAAGGATCCTGGAGGTAGCAATAAAAGACAAGAGAATATCCTCTTCCGTACGTGTCTATGACTCGTTGCATTTCCAAATACGAAAAAATAAATGACGTAAAATAAAAAGTAAGTGGTCCTCTCAAATGTGTCGGCTGTTTTCCAGCTCATACTTTGGCCAGTGGCTGATTTATTATTATATTGCAGACAGTCTCGCTCTCTCACCAAACTGTGGAGGATTGGTGGTTACCCGCGTGCGGTTCGATGTCGCTGCTTCGACACTGTGTGCCACTTTCACTTGTGGTTACATAATTCTCAAAGCGTTCGCGTGAACACGGGAGAGAAACTGGGTAAATGGGGGAACCACAATCTACAGGAGCCTACCACTACCATCGTCGAACAGAGACAGCGGCTCTTGATGTACATACATGAAAAATTACTTTCTGCTATCAAATCTCAGTCGAGTGAGAATATGTCTACATGATGTTTTTATTTTCAAAACGACCTATACAACTTTGGCTGAATCACTACTCCAGTGGTCTCTTCCCCAGCGCATTTGATGCTGAGGACTGCAGAGTTTATTCTTCCAGTGAAAAATACTCTGCTCCTGGATGAATTAACTTTCATTTCGTCCTTAGACGAAGCTGTTGATGGTATAATACTAGGAAGATCGAATTAGTATCCTGGGAGTAATGAATGCAGCCACAAATTTATTTTAGTGATGAAAGTATTACGATGGTCAGGCATATTGTAATCCTGGTCACCAGCTGCAATGAGAAATGCGGAGTTTCGTGGACGTTCCCGGGCAGAAAGTTTCTTTTCAGCTGATGATGCTTCAGAGATCTTGGAATGAATCATCGAAAGACGATCGATTAATCAGAATTTATTAAGGATTTAGCCGTGGTTTAACCCAGATTCTATTGGGAGTTAATGGAGACCATAAATCTATATAAATATACGCAGTGAACATAATGGGCTGATACCTGACGTGAAGAAATGATAGAGATCTTGACATAAAACGCTTATGACAGCATTATGTAGCTTGATAAGCAATGATACTATCCGCAGCATTTTTCCTACGGTAAGAATTCCCAATTTTGAAATATTTCTCAATTAAAAATCATCCAATCACCCTCTAAAATTCACTTTCATCCATCGGGCTGAATTAATTTACAATTTCCACTTATCATCTTCACCCGCACGGATTTCGTATAGAATAATCGAAGCCCAATGGCCTACTTGTAGCCATATGCGTGCTTCACAACTCCCATTTTAAAGAAATCGAAAGTAAGAGGAAAAAGAGAAAACAAAATCTTTTTATTTCATTCTCGAAACATGGCCACATGACAGAATTTGCGTTCTACAGAAGAGGCTCCACGGAGCATGGTGAATCGGCCCACGGGCGAAGGGAACCAATCCCAAGCAAAGTAGGCTGTTATTTAACGATTTTAGTGAAACGTTCACGGCATTATACAATCGGCCTAGATCCCGAGTCACGGAGCGTCACGGATCGTGAACGGTTAGAAGCCGGAGTGAGAGAGAGAGAGAGAGAGAGAGAGAGCTCTCCCTGTTGGTTCGCACAGCACAGATACTTCTCGCAACCATCCAGTCGCAGGCGTTGGGTGAAATTGCCGATGGAATATTCGCCGCAAATATACTTTGGTTAACTTCACTCCATTCGCTCATTAAACCCTGCTGAGTGGCACGGGCAGCCTCTCCCTTCAGATTAATTTTCTTCCGAGTGGAAGCACTCCGACCGATCACTCCCCGATTTTCCAATTTTCCTTGGAAATGGGTAGAATATGGTCAGACGTGGAGGGACCAGATTCTTTAACACATGGAGACAACAAATGTCTTGTTATTCTATGAAAAAGAAAACAAAAATCTCAAGGGAAAAGGCTTGAATTTTTCAACAAGGACGAGGAGTTCTGTGAAATTTCAGTAGCATTCTTGATTGATGATTCAGGTAATGCGTCAAATGTGGACGTCCGGATGAAGAGGAAACTAACTATCTTGGTCGATTGTACTTTCCGAGATATTCACATTTTTCTCTCACAAGTCTCATTTGCATTAATGTTAAATGAGATTTTTCATCAAATTGGAAAGGCTTAAAAAGGAGAACAGCCTGGGATAAGTATACATTTACCTGTTTCACTTAATTTAGACAGCGGCCCTTGGGACCAGCACTTCAACAGTGAAATTGAAAAAATCTACTTTGACTATTATTTGAATAAACATTAATGAGTGTGGATAAACAAAAAAATATCCCTTTAGGCTGAAATTCATTCATTTCCTGGGTTCCAGGTAAAAATTACCACAAAATCACTTCCTCCAGACTATTACCTACATTTTATCGTAGTTTTTGTCATGTTTTATCTCTGAAGATAGTGAGGATGAAACTCTAACTTAGCTTTCAACCATTTCGATGGCGTAGAGGCGTAGATGGAAGTCTAGTATGCGAACGATTGTGAGTTGGATTCCAAGTGGCACCGAATTTTTCAATGGAAGACGCTGGTGAGTGGGAGGTTGCTAATACTGTAATCGCCTCTACCGGTATGGATTTCCTGTGGTTTCCCCCCCTAATCCTGTTCTATAAAAGTCCCAATGCGACACTATTTAATTTTTCGGGAGAATAATTACGAAATTGTCCAACAAACTTCGAGAAATTACCAACTTTCACATATCCCACAGCAAAAAACCTAAAAAAATTTCAAGGAAAAAAAAATAGAAGCTGAAAATCCCATGACGTGGTAGCCTTGACATCTAACCTTGTGCCAAAATGAAGAGGCCCCTAAGTTTCTTCTTATTGGACATTTTTCTGTCTGCACTTAAAATTTGTCTATTTAAATAAAAGTCATAAAAATGTGTATGCTTTGTCGTTGGGAGGATGTAGTTTGCGTTTCTAGTAAGGTTGTTCTCCCCACACAGATACAGAGACAGCCTCCCACCGCATCATTACTTGACGTTTCGGTTTCAAACTATAAGCAACCCAGCAAGATGTTATGGGTGCCTGCGACGCTCATACCTACGAATCAGCCTTGACGAGCCTATTTCACATTCTAATGATTCTTGAGTCTTCCAGAATGTTTCGAGACAAGAAAAACTAAGTATTTAACTACAATCCTGCTTATTTTTCTAGACGCTGTATTTTTAAACGTAGCGCCCGCATGAGAGGGGCCCCATTGGTTGCCCGCAGGGCTCGTTACTTCTCCACTATTCATAATATGCAAGAAAAAAAAAATACTCCAATCAATGAATCAATAATGATCCCGACTAATCAAGCAACGGTCAGTTGACTCAGGTCCAGATCTTCTGCAAAGCCGGACAATTAAAATAAATCAAATCCTTTGCGTTTTATCGTATGCAATAGACAAAAACAGTAGCTCAACATTTCGTATACCAGCGCGATCCTCCTCATCACGTATCTACTAGTATTGTGAACTATTACGCCGTCGTGTTGGATAACATCGAGCAAAAGGAAAAGTAGCTAACCTACTAACCGCATCGCCACGACGGATGCGGGTTAGCATGAGAGTGAAACGATCGCCCCGTCGCGCGTCGATCTTGGCAAGAAAAAACATCAACACTTGGAAAATAATAAAAAAACAGCGTTGGCAGCTAACCGGTCGTGACCGGGACTAGACGCCTCGCTGTTTCCTTTCTGTCGCTTGATCATATCGATTATGGAATAACACATTTTTTACAACTTTTTTTTTCTCTTCACCGCAACGGTAACAATTTTGTTGTTCGAGTCAAAATACCGTAAAACTCATACAAACCTCCCAAAGTATTTTGACTACACATTGAAGTGGTAAAAAGTATCTGCTGATGTTGAAAAATTAGAATGATTTTTTGTTTTCATGGTTGGAAAGGAGAGTGTATTGATTGTCTTATAAAATCCACCTTTCGATTATTCGTCGTATATTATCGGTACGACCACTAACAATTATGTTCTTTCGATAGAAAATTGTTAGATCGGACGTTCCCCACCTCCCCCGCAATCTGCTTTTCATCCTCCCTTCGTTATCAAACCCCTAGGGTCGAGGAATGTATTTTGTACAGAGTTGCAATCTAGTGAAGTGGTTAAACCTATACACCACCGCCAGGTATGATCGTCTTTATTCGTCACTCTCCAAAAACTTTCTCTTATTGAGTCCTGATATGCTCCAGCCGGATTGTGTGGCAATGGCCACGCATGAATTTTCACGGGAATTAATATAGAGTAAAAAAAAGGAAAGGATACTTCATACATATAAAGTTGTCAAACTTCCTGTTGCAATCAATTGGATTGCACAATGAGAGGAGAGACTCATGTTGTATTATGAACCTTCGTCGATAGTCGTATTCTACTTGCACCCGATAGACCCAGGTCTGGTGACACACTTAGATCATTATACATTGAGGAAAGTGAAGATGCCTTGGTTTGGCGAGTCGATATCTCCACAGATATATCTTCTAGCCGACGAGAATTTCCTGTTGAATATTCTGTGGGTGCGGAGAGAGAAAAACATGAGAAAAGACGTAGTAAAGAATGATATAAAAGATTTAGTGGTCATTTTGCCTGTATGAAGAGATATTTCTGCGAAAAACTCTCATTTTCAGTGAGACATTTCCAACCCCGCACTGAGTGCACTTATTCACATTTGCGTCTGACCGCAGTAGTTTTTCCACGACTAGGTAAGACTGGGCGGTCACACGAGGCCGTACCCAAGCCATGCGGTTACTACTGTCGCTCAATACCAATTTTCGCGGCAAAAATTTCGGCAAAAAATTACTCATTACTCATTAGTCATTATTATGTACCCCCACATCTACAAACACTACTTTTTTTTACCAGAGGTGGGTTGGTTCCTATTCTGCTGCTCTTTACTTTTATCATAAACATGATGGAGTTCAAATCAACTTGGCCGTTGAACAAAGTGTAGCGATGCAATATAAAATAGAAAATCACATGGAGCATAATATGCGACGTGATCCCTTTGAAAAAAAACGAAAGTTGGTCTTCCTCGTTTATGCCAGACTCGTCCAAACACTGAAAGAGTTTCACCAAACGTGCTGCATACTTGGGAGATATGTTCCATGGTTCCGTCTAGTAGTATTAATAAAAAATTGTTAGCATTGTTGCCCAAATAATCTGCATTAAAATGCATCATATCAACGAGTGCAAATAGAGAAAAAAATTCCGTCAAAATGACGGAAGTCAAGTTCGCTCGCCGATTACGGAAGTGGCCAGGAATGAATTGTTCCCTGAAATCACCCCAAACCAAAATTGCGGGACTTTGTAAAGTGCATCGAGAGATATCCACTCGATGTTATATTTATGAGACCTCCAACGTCATTTCCCGCTCCCTCGAACATTATTCATAGGCAGACATACCAATAACGTTAGAAATAACTTATAAAGTTTCTTTCACGTCTCATTTCAAATCCTAGAACAGTACAGTAGTTCAAATATGTGCCTAATAAATTTATCGAGTAAGAGAGATAGCGGAACCACTGAGAAGCCCCTCCAAGTTTCAACTTGTATCAGGGCATTTTCTTTCAGTGCGAACACACCAACCCGATGCCGCGTGTTGTGTTTGAACGTCGAAAAAGTGAAACTCGGCGCGCTGCGCGTGTAACCTAGAAATACTCCAGGGGCTCTCAACTTGTTAATAATGAGTTTGGGATTAATTGATAGATATCAAACTTGAAGATCCCAAAAAAAAAGAAAAATTTTTATTTATTTTCCAATTGAAAGTAAATGTAATTAATCTGCAATTTCTATTTAAAAAAAAAAGCCCAATAGCTATTACTATTGTTTTTTATAATTAATATGAATAAATAAATGTAAAGTGTTGAATAAAAATCTTTTATGGGGATAATTTATAGTTTCGATGTAACTGTAAGGGATAACTCTCCAGAATCATATCTATGTATTGTATGTATTATGTATAATCCATAATATGGTTTTAAGTCTCTTTGGGTTACATGAGTGAAAGTAGCTTCAAACACAACCACGTGCGGCTTCGGGCGACTGCAGCGCCAAGGATCAAGGCCGATGCTGTCGATCATTTTACCTGTTACGTTTGTATGTGAATATTTTTTCCTTCGCTGTTCTTTAAGACTAATACAAATGCTGGCGGTCTCTCGT
The DNA here is from genome assembly GCF_034640455.1 of Diachasmimorpha longicaudata. Classification (NCBI taxonomy): domain Eukaryota; kingdom Metazoa; phylum Arthropoda; class Insecta; order Hymenoptera; family Braconidae; genus Diachasmimorpha; species Diachasmimorpha longicaudata. Next base: position 10,919,311 of record NC_087228.1, on the reverse strand, counting down.
ACATATACGGACCGCAATGCTTCCGTTTCCTTTCCTATCACCGGCATCATCGGAGTAATGTGTTACGCGAGATGATGCAGTAACTATTATCCTCATTGAAACGAGAAGAGTTCACTCATTACCGAGAGGACTCAATATTCAATAAAACCTGGAGCATCAGGGCCTATTTTTGAACAATAATTGAAGAACGATCATCGATTTTAATGAGATTTATTATTAAATTAATACTTATTGTTGAAATATAACTTTATACCCCTAGTTTATCATGAAATTATCTGAGCGATGAGTGACGAGAAAGCAGAACTTGATAAATCCGTTTTGGTAGAGGATGTCATCAGCTAAACAAGAAGTATATTTATATTTTTCCTCAAATTATCCATTTTTGAGATAACCTCATGATTAAAAAACATGAGAAGATAAGAAATTGGTTTGACGAAAATATCGAAGGCCAAATGTTCACCCAACATTTACTCCTTATCCGTAGAAAATAAAATTTCCATTACACAGAAAAATTAAAAAATTGGTCAATTAAAAACATAAAAAATCTGCAGTAAACATTAGATGAAAACATGAAATCTATTGAAAGAATATTACCAAGACTTAATCACATGCATATTCCAGTCCATTTCTAGTCCACGAAAATCTTCTGCAGGAACTGAGCCCGAGTTCCGTTAGTTTCTCCCGAACCCCCGTCTTCCCCCCTCATAATTCTTCTTGCCCTTCTTTCACCCATTCTTTTTTCCTTCTCATTCGTTCTTTCCTCTCGTCCACCGGTCGATGCACTTCCACAGAATAAAACGGTAAATCCGTGGAAGTGAGATTCCTTCAAAAAGTTTTTTTACATGTTCCAATCTTGACAAAAATTTACGGATATGTTTCCCGATAGAGAGGTGTATCTTAACGATAGTTGTGTCACGTTGTCTCCGGACCACACCTAAAGGACTTCAGTCAGATATCCACCCACATGTCATCTACCCTCTCTACCATAGCGTCAGAGTGTGAACGTGGCCCACGACATTTCATCATATTCTTTTATCCCCATTTTTGTTTATCCAAATGTCTACGATCTATTGCATATCCAACTCCAATGACATTCAAGTGCCATGACAACGAATTCGGTGATCCTGGACCACCAGAACAGCGGAGGAACTGAAGATCGTTTCCGGGGCGATTTTAATCAACTGACATTGAATGCAGCGACCGGATGTTGTCCTCTAATTTATTTATTTGTGCAAGCAAGAATGACTGAATCACGACATGAAGTTCACTCGATGGCCTGTTACAACGTCGTATATTTATATTTTACGTATAAGTTGGCGCCATGCCCATGTCGCCTTCTTGCGGGCGTAATCCGCAGCCAGCTGCAGTAGACTCTTTCGTGTCCTATTTTATTCTTACCGCTTCTCGGATCCAAACATTATAAAAATAGAACACTGTATTTTTTACGACAGAAGCCCTGGGAAATTATCGAAAAATATATCACATCCGACATGTCCTGCACTTCGTTGACCTAGTGTAGAGAGTTCATGAAGCGTATGAGAGCCATTCGTCTCAACAATCAGAATGAAGCAAATAAAATTGGTGGGAAGAAATTCCGATCTTCTTTCGAATGCCCTATAGTGCTAGGAACGGAGGGCTAAGCTGTGCTCGAATAATAGTTACATGATTATCACCCGCTGACACTTGAGTGGCTATATTAATTTAATAGCGGGTAAAATTAGAGTTGACAACTTCAATTCATTTGTCTGCTTAACCGTAGTTGCGTTAATTCATTAAAGATACCGAAGAATGTTTACCATTATTTGTTTTGCAGTGGAAATTATGTTAAACATTTTCAAGTTAATAGATTTTTAGGAAATGTAGGACAAATACTGAGCTTTTTAATTACTGTGGAATTAAAAATATTATGAGAGAGAGAGAGAGATTTTTTTTTCTATTAATTTTTGACATCGCTTATTCAAATCAAAATGATTGCTCTGTAAACGTAATCAGATTTAGTTTCTACCTGATACCACGGGCCTCTTGTAACCGAGAAATGAAGTGTGATAGACCACAAGGGTCGTTGCCCGATGGTGTTTAACTGGAGACAACCGGGGAGTCATTTAGTAAACCCTGGAACGGTGATCCTCGTATAGTATTAGGTCCCTCACCTGCACCAAATTCCTTGTCCGCCGCGTGAAGGGTCATTGACACTGGCATCAAGAAACTCGAAACATCAGGGATATCTGTATTTTCAGTTTTGTCCTAATTCCACTTGTCACACAGATGCAATTGAACAATGTAAAAGACAGAGCCGATGGATTAAATCAATAATATCACGCAGTTGTCTTTACATGGTCGAAATACCAACGACAAATTGAATATATAGAACGAGGATTTGAACTTTGAGCGTGATTAATACATAAATTATTAATTATTAATTAGAGAAATGATAAATTACCCGTGCAGTGGACGACGAATTTCCCACACTCGTCAGAAAATCTTTAACGCACTTGTTGCGTAGTGTCTATTATATAATCTTATCAGATGGTGATTGATGACATAATTTATGGCTAAGAAAACATGAATTACTTTTCTATAATTGTAATTTACATCAATTGTGGGTACAATTCACAGTTCAACTTTGAATCTGAACTTTGCTTGGGAAAGCGCCAAAGAAGACTTCTTTAACGTAAATTACGTTTAGATCATTTTATTTATGTGCAATCACTGTGCGGGTCGTATGCATAACCTTTGTTAATATAATCCTATGTGTAAAGTCCAATGAGTTAAGCATAAAATGCGCACAAAGTTTACAGACTTTATGCATAATCGATCGGATTTTATACATAGGATTCGGTTCGCCAAACTTATATGTAAAACTCGTACACTGGTTACATAAAGTGCATAGTACACAGCGGTTTATGTGCGTATCTGATGCTATTCATGCATGAAAAATGAACATATAATTCTAATTGAGTTCTCCATTTTTTCGTACTTTACATAACGTCCCGAATTCATTGGTAATGAATCATAGAAAGGAGTGAAGTGGAGTTACACTCCCCGGGGACCACCCGAGAAGACAGCTCAGTGAAGTTCAGGCAGCTCCTTCCACTTCGCAACCCTAGATATACCAGCTAGACAAGGGGATGAAGAAGACCAGGACACATTTTCTGCTGTCCTGACCGTTCAAGGCTGCGCGCATATGCGGGAGTCTCTCCTGAAGGGGAAAAGGACCGCTAGTGGTTAGCCACCAGGTAAAAATACGGAACTTCTTTTCGGCGCTGGAATTTGATCGGTTATCTCCCTGGCAACTATCCCCAAGGGACCCGTTATCACAATAAATAATTTATAATAATAATTATAGTGGTGAGTAACAACTACTGAAACGACATTTTTGTTTGGAAAAGCGGGCCTGCGACGTCAGGGTGTGGAACACCTCTCCAGAATTTGTATACATTGGCTGATGGTCCTCTCCACAAGGCTCCCTTTGTCCCAGTTTCCATCCAGTCCTCTGGTAATGTCTCGGGATATTTCTCCCCCTCATGAGGGGTTTTAATTTGAAAAAAAAATGGGGGAAATTTTTTTAGCGAACCCCATTGGTGGTAAAAGGTATTTGGCATCCCCAGGATAGTCTCTGATGTCATGCAACTGGCTTATTGCATAATTAATGCCAATGGACGGTGAAGGCCGTGGCACTTAACGTAGTACGAGTGCCTAGTGCAGAGAAAAACCCACGTAAGAGAGTTGGTAAGTTTCACTAGGGGGGAATAACACAAGGTATACCATTGGTATATGATTTTAATTCTAATGTGGCTCTCCAGCAGCCTCTGGTGAGCCTGATTCGGGGGTAAACATGGTGTACATACTTCTCAATGTCAAATCTGGTGAAAGCGAAAAGTTGAATCGAAAGTGAACGTCCATGGGGAAGAAAAATGTGGCTGGATTTTGATACAAAAGTTGAGTAATCATTCTGTTTTCTTTTTTAACCATTTATTTCGGTTTTTTAAAATGTATTTGTTGGTCTGATGAGAATCACTGAAGGCCCATCGAGGCTTCCTAAACAATGGTTGACCGTTGACTCACTTTCACTACGTACCCCCACTGCTGAGTCCCTTATTCATCGATGTATGTATGAATCTTACGTGAGACTAGCGCCATCGCGGCCGTCAGTCTCCGCGACGTTAACGCCCTTTTCTTGCCCCGTTTCTTCTTTCCCTTTTTCGTTTTTCAATAATTTCACTCTTAACATTAACAAAACCCATTCCCCATGAGTCATTCCAAAATTTCGAATTGCTGTTGGCCTCCCCAGGAAGAACTTCACTCTCCTTCGCCTCAGAACAGTCAATTATAAACATCATTATCGTATTATTTTTCTAATATTTACGCTACAGAATATCAGAGGTGTAGACAAATTAGCGAAAGGAGACAAACTGATAAGCTATTCTTTTGTATAAAATTGCATAATGTTTAGCCGAACAATTTCCTATGATTACTCACTGACGATTCAACTACTGTGCCGCATGTGGATTATAATTTTGTACTAGTGACCTTTCCGGTATTCAATATTCATTGTTTCATGAAGTTAAAAGTCACACACCGATAATTGGAACATGAAATTGAGAAATTTGCTGAAAATTAATTAGCGCAGTCATAATTATTTTCTCGCATAACAAAGACGCATATTTAAGAATTTGTGCTGACCATTGGGCAGGCGTCAGGGGATGTATTCGTGTGCGGACCATTTACCTTCGTAATCGGTACGTGAACTTGAGCTCCGTAATTTCCACTGGATATTTCTCTTCGTACCATTCAACGTGGTACACGCATGATAATTATTTACACTGTGATATTGCCGGCTCAATCAGTGGTCAATGGTGACCTCTCTGCTTGGGGTAGTGCGATACGACATTGCCATTGTGACGAAAGTAATGGGAAATATATAAATTGTTGATACGTTAATCATGCCGAGTGGAATACTTCTACAGATCACTGGGGGTTGTGACCTCCCAACGTTAGCAGAGGCCACATCACCTATTTTGTATTGTCTCTTCCAATGTAACCACACAAACACATAATTCAGCATTAATGTGTGATCAATCGGTTATTTCCCTTTTCGATTGAAAAAAAAAAATACTGTGACGTAAATTAATAGCTCGAGTGTTATGCTAACAGTTTTAACGCAAAATATTTATTGAATTGAGATTGGAGAAATTTTTTGAAAGTTGTTCATGTGTCTGATGTAATGTACTGTTGTATTTCACCTAGAGCGCCGGAGTATCTCCTCTAATATCGTTCTGCGATTTTTATTCTGAGTTGGAATGGAGGGAACGAGGGAAAAATAATGTGATAACCCCCTGAGTTGAAATGGATGATCGTTTATTGCTTGGTAAGAGGTCGATCTGATGCAATCAGGCGCCAGTGACATGTATCGCGGGGGGTCCAATTCATTCGTTGCAAATCTGTTTTGTCTGATATGAATTTTATCATCTTCAGATACTAAATATTATTTCGAAAATACGGAAATTAATAAACACATAGAATGTAAAAAACGCCAAGTCACCAGTCTATAGATTGTCTCTAAAAAGAAATCGAAAACAAACAGTATTGGGTGGGAGGAAGAAATAAAAGAAAATTGTTTGCGCAAGAGGGAATTTTTTTTAGTTGACCTATAAACACTCGTAGCCATGATTGAGTCAATTAAATTAAATTATAATGTATAGATATTATATGTACATTGATGATCATAAATAAAGAGACGGATCATATTTCCACCCCGATGGTTTACACTGACTTTTGTATCTTTCTGATTTGGGAATACCACATAGCACGAGCCACAGAATCTTGAGGTCTTGATATCATCCCTACCATATCACTCTGATAGAAGAATTATCTCTCTAAGATATGGAGAACCGCATCAACTTCTGCCGTTAGGCTTTAGGAAAATTGAGTCTAAATTTTTGGAACATCGCTCTCGTCACGTTGACACCATTTTCATTTGTGATTCATGGAAAATCTGAAAAATACTATCAAGTCACACATAACATCAATTGATAGGCCATTCCAGTCTAATTGTACCATTGTACCATTGACACATGTTTTCCTATGATCCAACGAACCCGAAGAAATTTTTTTTCCGCTGAAAAATGAAATCAGCGTCCGATTAAAAGGCAACGATAACACTATAAGTGATACATAAGAATTTACGTCATGAGAACTGATATTAGAGTACAAAATATGTTAGTGATACGATGAGTTATTATTACGTTGAGATATTGTTCACATATTCTTCCATATAGGGTCAGCGATATGACGTTCGGGGGAGGTGTCACGTGCCATGGGGGTAAGGCACTACAAACCGCTTGCCATTGGTTCCCCCTAAGATCGTACCATTCTACCAAATGTTTACGCTATTGTTACCGATTATTAAATCCATTCCTCTTATTATTATTCACGATTATTTATGAACATGTGACGTTCCACCCTCTTTTTCTTCCACGCGTAACCCTACCAAGATATTACCAGCAATCGCTCTCGGAATTTCACATTTTTTTATCAACGCTGTTGAAAACAAAATAGCTACTTCAATAACACCATAAATGTTTTCATATTTACATTATGAACATTGAAAATAGATATTAGCGACATCACAGAAAGGCTAGTAGAACAAGATAAGATGTGCGGAAAGAGTTAATTTTTACGCTCAGTGAGTAGAAAAGCCCATCGTAATCCCCTATCGTACCTATACAACTGGCCGAATGTTCAACATAAAGAAATAATAATCCATTAAATGTCGAAATTGGATTTTGGCATATAATTGTTATGAGTAACATCGGGGAATACCTGAGCTCGGCACATACGTTTAAGGATGTCGAAATTTTTTGTGCTGACTCGTTCCTGCTGGTTTGCTCTTCTCAAAACAAAAAAAATAAAAATAATATGATGAGTGTGCATCACACATGCACAAACTTCTCGTTATAATAATATCTATGAGAAAATGAACGAGTCATAACCCACTTTAAGGAAGAAACACATGCCGATTCCTGGAAGACCCTGATTTATTTATCATTATATATTTCATCTTATATATTAAAATGAAGTTGGAGAATGCAGATTAATTGGTTTTATGTATTGTTTATTCAACGTAAGTTAGATAGTACAACTTTGGTATAAAAACATAAAATTGTGGCACTGAAAATAGACATCCAATTGATCTCTGTTCCAAAAATTCGAAATTCAGTTTATCCAAGGTTTACAAATTCAATGACAATCGAAAATTGTGAACGCAATCAACAGAGGATTCGGAACCAGAATTTATTTTTCAAAAAATTCATGCTCACGATTGATAATGCAACAAATGAAGTACGGATGACTAAAGTGCATACACTAGTCGCACTTGTAAAAAAGATAATTTAATAATAGGAAGCAGAAGCACTTTCAAAATTGGCAGGTCATGAAACATTGATATCCATTGAAATGCAATTAACATATTTCATATATGTTTTATCGAATGGATTCATTCTCCACTTTCCAACCATTTAATCTTGAATAATTAGCGATTGAGAGGAGGGACTATAGATTGAACGATAGTTGTTGCACATAATACATAACAATGAGTGAAAAGTATTTCAAGCATCACGAAATTAAGTGGTAATATCTATTACAATTGTACTCTTATTCTAATTCTCGTTTACTTCCGTTTAGTATAATAGTTGTAGTATTGTTGGCATTAATATTATTTATTATTAATAGGAGAGCGAACAGCTATATCTTGGGTTGCACAATTTTGCTTAACACAGACACGATACACGAACAAACTTGCTCAGCATTTTCGTAAATCACATTGATTAGAAAAGAATACGGCGAAACCGAAGCCGGAGAAGGAGGAATTTTATTCGTTACTCATTATAATCGATTGATTATCGAGTAAATGATTCTAATGATTGGCTACTTATCACGCAAGTCTTAAATGGCAAATATTGAGATTTTCAGTGTCATTCATATGCTTTAATGAATGAAAATCTAGTCATCATTCCTCATTCTCCTAAATTCGGTGTACGGCAATTTTGTATGAATTACCGTCTGACCCACTTGTAAAAACGGCGATTAAATAAATGCGACCTAAATATCTAGGTTAAATATGCTAAAACGAGTATCAAGTGCTTTTCGTCAAGATAAAAACGAAATTTGGAGAATTACAATGGCAGTTTCAATTCACCACTCAACTAAGATTTCATCGTCATCAATTTCATTTCAATATTGTAATTCTCCTTTTTTCGTTATTTACCTACTAACCATTGAGTCCTATTCTACATATGTTCAACCATGAATAATATCAATGTATATCATACTCCAATGGCTTGAGTCTGTTAAAAACTAGTTACATCGTCGTCGCATTTATTATGATCAATCAATAATTATTTATATATTATAATGTATTTATATTTTATGTATAATTGTGAAAAGGTGCAGGGATAGTGGATTAAATATTGGGTGAGGAGAGGCGTCGAATTAATCCGGCGTACAAAACGCTTATCAATTTTCCTCCCAATTCGCATGTCCCTAAACATTCTTACACCTCTCATTCTCATACAAGCCAATATGTATGATGACGTTCTAACGCAACGGAAGAACATGTGTGCGAATGGACGACAATAACGACAACATTTTTGGATAATTCTACATGACATCTAGAGCCTCGAGAGACTTAAGCATTACTAAAGGGCATCCGCGTACTTCTTCCATTTATTATTATTATGATTAATTTCTGTAGGGTTATCAGCAGATGCACAACCTTCGTTACGAAATAGAAGGGAAATTCAAATGAATATATTTTATCGTTGAGTTTTGCCTATGAGAGAGCGGCAGTGTGGCACAACCATGGTCGTAAGGAGCAACAAATTAGTTTCATTTTATCTCTACAATTGTTCCGAAATACATTAGACTTAAAATATATGTTACTCATTTCTTTAAGCGCAATCCCTACTTAACGATGCCCGATATTTCCATTTTTTCATGTACTTTTATTCGATCTTTCACTCATGGTCGTCATCAGAATAATGAAAATAAAATCCAAGATTGCGCATGAAGAGACATAAAAAAAAATTATCACACCAATAACCAATGTATGTATATAGTATAAATATACATAAATTCTTAATCAAAAACCTATCTATGAAAGATGGCAAAAGTTAGATTAATTTGAATCGTTGTAAGGGAGGAATAAAAATCTGTTTTATCATTGATTACGCGTGATGTTAATGATGATTATAACATATCAATCTCGGCGTTACGGTTGATAACGGGAGTTGATTCTCAAGGTGATGCAATTTGGGAGATGTTGATTTTCAAGACGAATAGTTATGGTTTATCGGTGATTTTACAGATTACACTGCCACAGTATCGTAGGGTGTGAGGAGTCCCCCGTGACTCCCGTGGGAGGAGGTTGCTTGCCTGCCGGTAACTTCGTTTCTGCAAAAATCAATTCACCCCTCATTAACGTCTGTTTTGTGACGAATAAATTCATGGTTTTATGGAAGATTGGATTTTTCATGGAATCGAAAATCTGGATCTTCACAGAAGAACAGCAGCACCAGCACCAGGGACGATGGTTAATGAGTACAAACTACTTAACAGCATTAGTAATTTGTTATGTTTATGCCAATTAGTCACAGACATACGGATGATTTTTCTAATGGTCCTGGTAATCTGTGCATATGTATTTCTTCGGACTTTGGTTTTGGTTATTGCCTGTGATTTACCGCTCATTGAATCATCTAATCATATGTATAGATTATCAGGATCATCTTATGATTGACATGCAATGAGACATCCTTCCTTGAATTTTCAATCCAATTTGCAGACTATTGCGGATGTACATGTATTTGAATTTTCTGAATCCCCACTTGTGATAGCAAAGCTTTTTATCGATGTTTCCCTGTGGTTTTTAACGCAAAATTATCACCAAGGGAAAGTGAGAGTAGACTTACGAGTTCCTGATAAGTCATGAAACAATAGAAACATCAGAAGATATATTAGAATAAGAGATCATCATTAAAAACAAAATTAATGATGTCATGACCAGATGAAATGATGGCGAAATGGCGAAACGATGGCAGAATGAGAAAATAATGTTAGTAACTGCAGCAAATGGTGGTTGCTCAGACTCCCATTCTCATTCACGAGAATCAAGAGTGAGAGAAAACTACCAGGGGGCGTCCAAAACGTCACCCCCCCTTTAGTATTAATTCTCATATTTTCCCCACGTGAGAGTTACTGACCTCTCGATAAGCTTGCGCATCTCCTCGGTTGTCATGCCATCCTTGCCACGGGCATTAACTGTAAAAATAGACATGCTAATTTGACACAGCGATTCACAAATACACACATAAATCATGCGCCATTTTCAAGCGACTGTGAATTATTATTGTTTTGCTTCGAGTCCGGAAACCTGTTGACTCGTCTGAAAATGTTTTTCACTGGGTTAAACTCACAAATGATGGCAAGATTTTCAATGGAGTTAGAAACACATGATTATTAAGCAATTTTGAAAAATCTTCAGCTGCAATTATCAATCGTTTTTTTCCTGAAACCTATAAAAACTAGGATTGTAATTCAAAAATGAAAAAAATTATGCATATCCATATAGTTTTTTTAAATACAATAATAATTATGTAACGAATTGGTACCCACCGCCATAATTACGATTCATCTGAAGCTGATCACGATCACATTCAGCTTCACTGATCTCATTGCTCTCCTTGCTGTCATTAAAACTCGAGTTATTCTGGTCGTGGTTCCTTGGTGGTGGTGGTGGAGGTTCAGGGGAGTTCGATAGCGGAAGGTTACGAGCAGATCCTACACTGCGACGTCCCACCGAACCTCGCGATCCATAGTGATCATAGGGAGCTCCATACTGTCCATATTGAGAGCCATATTGATCCTCCTCAGGTGCGCAATTAGCAGGGTCATCGTATTCTGGAGAGAAAACTGTCTGGCCTCCCTGAGATGGCACTCGGGAATATCTACCATTCTGTCTTGGCTGTAATGAATAACAGACAATTGATTTATTTGAAAACGTCCACTGAAAATTATTTTTAATTATGCAATGGAATTTTTTCGTTCATCGTTACCATTGATTGAGATCCAGATCGGCTATGGGCAGATGCATTAGTTGGATGACCAGCTGGAGGCCCCATAGTACCAGAATGTCCATTGGCAGGGTGTGGGAATGTCTGGAATTGCATCGCCTTGCTTGGGTCCATTTCCTCTCGGAAGCCAAGTAAATGGAATGTTGCGTAGGGACAAATTTCATCCTCCATGCCTGGAATGAAAAAACTTGCTCGGGTAGATACTGACTCTGATTTACATCGCAAATGATTAAGGGGATTTTTTAAACTCTTTCTATTAGGAACTATAACAAAGAAATATTTTTTAAAAATCTGGGGTCTATCGTACAGAAGACTCTCGCTAAAAAGGGCCTTAATAATGCTTTGACAGTCACCTCTACACGAAGGTATCGGCTGGAATGCTTAAACTGACCTATTGTGTAATAGTAATAATGCAAAATTAATAGACAGTAAAGGTTCGATGAGTTATCAAAAACATGCAAACGTGCAACGAGGAATTAACGAGGAGTTAATTTACAAAGAAAAAACTGGTGAACATTAATGAAGAACTTACTGATTACTCATGAGGTCCGCCGAATTGACATTCAGTGGCAGGTGAATATGCAAAAGACTTACAGATTTCGACACAGAAGTGATTAAAACTATCAGTAAGGGTTCGCTTGAATTATTATTACAGTTTGCAAACAATTATTCCTGGATTAGTTATTTCATTTACATTTTTCAAGTAATTCTAAGAAGTCGAGCTCTAGTAATCCTCATGGCCAGACAATACCACCCCAACATTCGGTTCTTTGATCAAGTACCTACCTCTGTGAGATAAAGCGTCTGTACTGGCTATCAGAGGTGGGGGCGGACATCTGCGATTTGGCGCACAGTGTGACAGTTCTTCGTACATGTGACGTCGTGGATCCCACGTCGAATGGCTTCTAAATGAACCTGTTCCACCTGTTTCAACATATGCTACACAACCAACGTCGTATCCCATTGCATATACCAAAATCAATTTCTTCTAAAATGTTGTTCAATAAATTTCAGCTTCTAGAAATCTATCCAGCCAGAAAGGCATATTCAATAATTAAAAAGAGATTTTGGTAAAGTACAATGGGTCTTCATAAGCTTAAAAAATTAAAAAGTATCAGCGTCTCCCGCAACCCACCAGTTGAAAAAATAGCAACTAAAATGTAAAGGTGGTGAAGCACCAAAACTCTAGCGATATTGTGATGAATATTTGCAAGCGCAAGATTTATAATTGTATTTACCAGAAATTTGGAGTATATGTTCATCGGGTTTGGGACAGTAAACTAGACTAGATTGAACATATGAAAATAAACGATCGTGCCAATGCAACATCCAGATAAATCGAATAAATCTCTAGGATTGATCGGAATGTTGGAGATGATGGCTTACTTATGACTGTACCTCGCTTGATGCGATCACAAGTATTGTAGTTTGAGCCGGGTACAGGTGGTAATTTACGATTTGGTGGAGCAATGTATCCGAGTTCGTCACGGAGGTCGGGCCTTCGCTTGTCTAGAGTAGCACCAATAGCACCAGTCTGCTGGTAAACGACATCATCTGCGGGAAAAATTAAATTTATTAAAAAAATACGTATCCTGAGGTTTCTCGGAGATCCAAAGGCAGGAACCATGAATTTAGAAAAATTATCGCTCCATTGGAAATATTTATACATTGTCCTTCGTAATATTTCTCATCGCCAGACGGGACACCTCGCAGCCGGGTTTGTTCAGGTCCTCGGGATCGTCGTGATAATGCAACACAGATAACGACAATGCCGACGACAATGACAACAATAGTCGCTCCAACCGGAACCACAACATTAACATCGAGCCAGGTTGGTACCCAGGGGAAGAAACGTCTAACATCTGTATTTTCGGTGCCACCATTACGTACGGGTGGTGCAATGGTACCTGTCAATCCCAACAGAACAAAAAAAAATATTTCAATTACCTTTGTCACCTCTACCATGTCCTCTTCCTCGTAAAACACAAATAACGATTACGGCGACGATGATAACAAGGAGGGCAGCGACTACAGGTACTACAAGATTTAAATTAGCCATGAATATCTTCATGGGATCTTCTTCATTATTGCCACCCCGGTTAACATCAGGAATCTCGCGAGCCGGTGCAATGGTGCCTGGAACAAAAAAATGTCGAGTGTCGTGTGTGTATTTAATGGGAGACCACTACGAGTTTTAAAAGTTGCGGACTATTCAAGGAAAATTTTTCACACATTAAAAATCAATATATACGTCTAAAATCAACAATTACGATACAAAATTAATTCCTTGTTATTTATTTGTCCCGCAGACACATTAAACTGTGAAGGTTTTACTATTTTTTTTTTGAGCGTCTGCGGGGCAAACGAATACTAAACAATTAAATTTCTCTCAGTAATTATTCATTTTTAGACGCAATCGCCCTTGAATGTGTGTAAAATCTCATTCCCATAGTCGTCAACTTTTAAAACTAATAGTACTCTCCCCTTAAATGGTAAAAGGTAATAAGTCCACTCTTTCCACTTTGTTGATTGCGAAACTATCTCGGGAATAAGTGATTCTCAAGAGAAAAAATTATGAAAACCTTATTTGTAGGAGAATTTTCTTGTCCACAAAAATGGTTTTTAGCTGGTATCCTTTGAAATCACTCAAGTATGAGATAATCGCATAATTAACGCAAGTGTAACATTCGAATTATTACTTTTAAACACTTTAATACTGATTGCACTCTTTAATCACTAACCCAGCCACCATTAGCACCGCCCCAAGAATTCCCTTCGCCGATAAAGTTACGGCCTCAGGGAATACTTTGAATAGTTCGAGCCAACTCACCTCCAGTTACAGTTAAAGTTGCAAACTCGTACTCTGCTACTGCAAATCCTGCATTATTGTGAGCTGTCACACGAAGTTGATACCAATTCGCTGGGTCTAGATCAAGAACTACGAAATTGCCACCGGGTTTAACGTTGTTCGATACTTGTATCCATTCTGCGTGAGATCTAGCGAAAGATAGAAAGATGAAAAATTTTCAATCATTTCATAATTTGTGGATTCAAGACATGAAAATAAATATTTACTTTTTTTTGTATTCAACCACAAAATAGAGCATAGGACATCCTCCATCAGACCAAGCATTGAGATGCAGTGTAATGCTGTTCGTAGAAACTTCAATGAACCGGGAAGCCTCCGGGATGATCGGTTTAGATCCTTTGGTTCTGGTATTGAGTATGTCAGACCTATCTCCAGTTCCGATTCCATTGTAAGCAGTGACATAAATTTGATATCTTGAGCCACAGAACAGATTTTCAAGTGAATATTTTTGCACACTAGAGCTGATCTGTACGGTATCCCACTCTCCAAACTCAGGTTTATAGTGAATAGTGTATCCATGAATGGGTGTGTTGTCATCAGGATGAGGCCGTAATTTCATGGTCAATGAATTCGTCGTGGTACTTGTGAAACTAATTTGAGGAGAATGAGGTGGGGCTTGAACAATCAGCTGATGTGTCACGGTATCATGTCCAAATGAATTTTCAACATAGCACGAATATTCTCCTGCGTCAGCCCTGTCAACTTCTTTGATGAACAGTGATCCTTCTGGTAGTTGTCTCAATCTGTCACTGGGCTGGAGCTTAGCATCGCGAACCTTCCAGGTGACCTCAGGCGCTGGTACTCCAACAGCAAGACACGGTAACTTGACATCTTCTTTATAAGTCGCAGTAAATTTATCGTCGAAGGAAGCGATTTTGGCTGGAACTCTAGTGTTGGGGGCCAACGACACAATTTTCGAGGCCTCTCCCTCTCCGATGTTGGTACTGGCGGTTACCCAGAAGTCGTAGCGTCTCTGTTTGTCGAGTCCAGTGGCTTCGTAGGTCAGTTGATTTGGTGGAACTTTCTGGCTAATCGCTTCCTCGGCATTGTCAGATTTCGTGTAGATGGTGTACTGGGAGATGACTCCATTCGGTTGGCTTGGGGGTCTCCACGACACGAGGACCGACTCCGGGGACATGACAAGGGCTTTTACTGCAATAGGAGCTTCAGGCGCGTCTTGTTCAGTCTGACAGTGAATTGGGGCGGATTTCACACCGTCACCTCCTGAGGTGAAAGCCAGAACTTGCATCGAGTAGTTGGTGTATTTCTTCAGACCATGGAGGATTGTCTCACTGGAGGAGGTGATCTTGGTGTCTTGAGAATTCTCGTCGTACCAGGTGTCTGAGGGTCCGTAGATGACTTTATATCCGGTGATAACGCCATTGGCTGCGCTGAGAGGTGGAGATACCCAGGAAACTCGGATTGTCTGGGAGGTCAGGGTGGTGCAGGTCGTGTCATGAGGGGGCTGTTCAGGGACTCCTTCGGCGGTATGGGCTCGGCGCTCCTCGGTCATGGGACCTGAACCGACTTTGTTGAAGGCTTGTACTACCACACTATATTGAGTATAGGTTTTGAGATTCATTATCTGGAGGTGGTGCTCCTTGCCGTCCTCTTTGGAAAATTCGACAGTCTCGAACATGTAGGGTTTCTCGGAGGACGATAGACGGTAGCCGACGTAGTAACCCAGGATCTCCCCGTTCCAATCTTCACGGGATGGAGGTTTCCATGTTACCTGAATAAAAAATTAATTGCAATTAGGAATTATTCGTGAATTGGTGGTGGCACCAATTTCATACCTTGAGAGTATGTTGATCAAGAGCTTCAACTCTAACAGCGTTTGGTGGTCCTGAAGGTGCCTCTTCTGCTGTGATAATAGTGACTGTATCGGAGGGATCAGATGTGCCAATTTCATTCTCAGCGATAATTCGAAGGTGATAAGTAGTTGCAGGTCTCAAATTAAATACACTGGCCACATTTTGTTGGGAGCTAGGTACCAGAACACGATCAACATCATTCTCCCAGCTTCCCTTGCTCATTTTGTATTCAATGATGTAGCGTTTGATGGGACTGTTGCCATGATAAGGGGCTGCCCAGGATAGCTGAACAGATCTTCCAGATTTATCCAAAACTTTCAGACCGTATGGGACCTCGGGCACTTCTTGGACGATCATATTGATGCTGGTGTCATCACTTCCAAATGCATTAGTTGCCACACAGGTGAACAGCGCCGAGTCACTTCTTTCGGTTCGTTTGATACTCAAGTCAGCCAAAACTCCATTAGCAAGAATTTCCTCACGAATTGTGTACCGGGAGTCGCTTTTCGGGTCGAGTCTCTTGTTGTTCATATTCCAGAGGATTCCAATTGGCTTTTCACCCTGGGCCTCACACTGCAACACTGCAGGCTCTCCTCGGCGAGCAGTCTGATTGCGAAGTTTAATTTCGAAGTGAGGTGGAGCTGGGGAAAAATACCCAAAAGATTTCGTAAACTATGTACGGGATGAGGAAAAGGTGACTAAGAATTAATTAATTAATTATTTTCTTCGTGTGCTTTTCACGCTGAAGTACCTTGAACTGAAATGAGAATAACAGCAGAGAGTCCTGATCCAATTCCATTAACAGCTTCACAGAGATAGTATCCCTCATTGGTTTTTTGGATATTATTAATGGAGAGAGTTCCGTCTTCTACGCTGATGTCTGGGTTGTTAAGTTTTAGGTCTGTATAGTCACCCGGTGTGTCTCCTATTTGGGAAAAGAAAATACATTTCACTTTCTAAAAGTCTCTTCATCATTTTATAAATAATTCCACATCAAGAAATGTAAGCTTAATTATTTTCCACGGTATCAATGAAATAAAGAATTACAAATTGAACTCACCAGCAGCCCTCTTCCACGTGACTTGAGGCTTAGGAAACCCATCAGCTTTACATTCAACTCGTGCATCAGATCCTTGAGCAAATGCTTTGTCGGTTGGCTCGAGAATCCAACGTGGTGGCACTGTATCAATACACACGAGATTAATTTCAGAAAATAATCCACTAATAATATCAACGAGAGTAAGTCAATCCGGGATTGATTCGAGATCGAGCTGCTCTCCAAGTCGAATCATCAATCCTTCAGCCCGTTTATGAATACTATAGCTCTCAATTCATTCAGTAAAAAAATTAATGCGCTGTCTCGATAAAATTGATTTGTAGTATCAGCAAGGAAACTGTTCCCGTAACATGTAGAGATTCTCTTGCAATAAATCCAAGATAAGCTCTTGTAACGCAGCAACAATTTCCGTACTGATAAATACATTTTAACGAGTGGCAAATCAGTCAATATCTGGCTGAACGATTGCATCCACCGTTGCTCTTTCGCTCATGTTACTTGCAAACACATAAAGCGGTTTACTCTCGCTAAAACATTGTTATCTACAAGTCATGCAGGAAGGAAAGACTATGAATAAACAGTTACCCAAAAAGAAAGAAAATTTTTATAAAATCATTGACGAATAAATAACCAATGAATAGCTTGGAAGAAGCTCATGCAGGAGATTATGCACTCTGATTAGCATCCATGATTTGTCTTAGACCTCCCCGTATAGCATAAAAAAAATTGTTAAAATAGAAACCCACCCGCAAATGACAATCTTCAAGAATAATCATGCAGTTACGACAGGTATCTACGAAACGAAAAGATGAGACGTGTGGGGTTTGGGGAATGAGGTAATTGAAGGAAGTGCAGTGTAAGTGAGGAGTGAGATTAAGGAAAAATGGATCGTGATAATGTGAGGATCAGAAGGTGATTCGACTCCGCGTATGACGACGAGATAGAGAAGCGCAAGAACCGGGCGAAAGCCTAATGAACTGTCGATTAAATTCAATGAAATTTAATCTCGAAAAGTCGCAACTATCAAATCGATATACAATAAGCAATGGCACGATAAAATAATTAACGATTTTTATCTGGGAAAATGTAATGGGCCTTGGATGAGTGCAGTCTTCACCACGAAGACAGAGTGGTTATTGCACAATGATAAAAAATTATCGATAACTGAACGATACATTGAATGAAAATACTAATTTTGCCAACTATTGATAATCATGAATTCACACAGCCATGTGAACAGATAAGCCGAAATGGATAAATAACGAACTCTGTTCAGTGTTCTCCATATACAACATTATACCTTAACATACGTAGGAATACGTTCAACGTTCAATCATTTGTTGCGCGTACAAAGCCAGGGGGAGGGAAGGATTATTCACAGCGTGCGCCAGATCCTCATCTGAGAAAATACGGAATTGAGAAAGAAAATAACCCACACATGGTTTATCACTTGATTGAAATAATAGAGGGCAATCGTGGAGTATAATGACTGATGAATGACAACTTAGTAACGAGCATACATTGGGATGAAGGACTAAACAGCCGATCAGCGAAAAGAATCACGGCGAAATGAAAGGGAACGATCAGCGTTATATCAGCACTTTCAGCCAAATTACGAGCTCCTCTCTTTTCATCAAAGAAAATACATGTATTTTTTGCCATTAATTTTCGTATCAGTGTCACGCAAATCTTATTTCATTTTCAGCTTCCACGAATCCATAAAGCCCGCTGGCTGCGATGCAAATGAAAAGCTTTCTTCTTCTTCTCAATACACTGCGAGGAGAACTTGTCTTGATATTTCATTTATTCTAATTTTTATCTCTACTCATGTTATCGTGGATTGTCACTAGTACCAGAGCTGTTGTTAAACAGTGGAACGAGCGAATGACTTGCTCATTGTTCCCTTACAATAATAAATTCGGATTATACACCCGGCTTGAGTTTGTTTTTTTCCAAATGAAAAATTCAGATGGACCGCAGCAATTTTCTCATTTGTTCCTCCACTTTTCGGATTTTTCCGTATTTTTATGGAATAATTGAATAGAAAAATCAAGTACTTTGTTGATTTTCCCATCGCTCGAATGGAATATCAATAGACCACCACTGTAAAATGGATTTCTAATTATACATTTCTATCTCAAGCTCGTTTTTCTCCCAGTGTATTAATTAATATTTCATTGAAATACGATGCTCTTAATATTTTTTCCGTTGTAGCCTAACCGTGTACTTGCAACACAGCCTCTTGCATTGTCATTCCTGAAGGATTTGTAGCAACACAACCATATGTTCCAGAGTGTTGGGGTGTGACTGGTTCAATTAGTAGTATGCTACTACGTGGACCGAGTTTTCCGATGTTATGCGGCAACGCCGGGGACAATGGTTTTCCATCTAGTGTCCATTTTAAGTCGATCGGTGTATCGCCAACTAATACCATGCACGCAAGTTGTGCTGCCTGGCCCTCATAGATCGTTTCATCCCCAAAGTTGAATGGATTGATGCGAGGTAGGACTGCGAAATTTTAATGCAATGCAAAACACCGTTTATCCTATTGTCCCTCCTTATTTCGTCAATCTGTCCAGGAAATTTCCCTCGGAATAGCATCCACTCGTTCTTTATTTTGAGACAGAGGATGGGAGCTAACTGCGGGAAATATAGTATTGGAAAATGTATCATTACAAGACCTTTAAATTTAATTACTTCAATCAATTTTTCACGGACTCAAGTGAGACTTTTTACAAGGCCGAAGCTACAGCATTAATTATGATCATTTCTACGGTTTCAATTGTCCCAACTGTTGACGGAATAGATGCACAACATTGAGCTTCAGTAACACTTTACAACAAAGATCGATGCAATAAATAATTTTGTAGCAGAATGGTAAGAGAGGACAGATCAACTAGTAGAATTGAACCAAAAAATCCATTTCTTTTTTCTCTCGTAGTGCGCGTTTTCCTCAAAAAAGTCTCTTCAGTCTGATTCCTCCAAATTGCGTTGTCTCATTGGAGGAATTGAAAATTAGTCTGCTCTTCCATTTATAACTCATGTCCTCCTCAGATTTGTTAATTTACTTTCGACACATCACTACTGAATTATTTTAATCTCCACGACCACAATCTACCTACGATAAATCATTACCAAAATGCCAAAGATTGAGGCTGAATTTGTTTTGATAAGAACAAAAGGCCTTGCGTAAAGTACCGTTAACTTTGAGATGTGCACTATGCCTGGCCCGGCCTGCAGGATTATCGGCAATACAAGCATACTCTCCTGCATGTTCTCCACTAACAGCGGGTATCGTCAACGCCGATACTCTATCGCCCATCGATGTTATCTTAACATCATCACCGACCTCTAAATGACGTCCTTCGAACAACCACTTCAACGAAATTGGAGTATCTCCCTTCATTACCGCACACTGAATGATAATAAGATCACCGAAGTTGGTCTCATCGAAGGAAAAGGGCTGGAGATGAGGTGCAACTGTAGAGAGGTCAGTCAGTTACAAGTATTGTTGAGATGCGAATTCAACCAGAACATCTGACAAACATTTGAGATTTGACGTGTTCGCGGCCATGAGGGGTTGATATTACTGGCTTCCGAATGCATGACGCAATACAGAAACCAAATGCAGTATCCAACCGGAAGCCGACGACATCAACATCTCAGAGTGTTCAAAAGTTCACTGGGATTGAACAATAGGAATGAAAATGTACTAAGTTACAGTAATCAATGCAATTTAAAATAAAATAATACTCATATAAGCATCAGATTTAAATTGAAAAACATTTGGCTGGCGTGTGTTCATCTTAAAAAAATCGATGACAAATGTGAAAATAAATTTGATGACAAAGCGTGTGTTTTTCATTAAGCACCATTGACTATGAGATCGGCGGATAATTCGTGCCTTCCAGCTGGATTTTCAGCAATACAAGTGTATGTTCCTGCATGAGCAGCTTGGACAAATCCTATACTCAGTATAGCACCCCTTCCTCCAAGATCCAATACAGCTATTCCAGAATGAGGTGATATTGTATGATTGTTCAGTGTCCATCGGAGTTTCAATGGAGCATCTCCCTCGATTACAGCACAAGGTACTGTTACTACTTGACCTGAGTTAAGTGGTTCCTCACCGAATGAGAATGGCAACAGTTTTGGAATTACTGGAATGAAAAAAAAAATCCGAAGAAGAAGAGAAAGAGATGATTTTTGTTTTGGTCGGCTCTCGACAGCCTCGGAGCTGTCTATTGAAAATGGAGATATCACGGAATCAATCAATCATTGATGTTGTGTGCCTATCAGCGACCTAAACCGTCCAATTTGTGACTGTGTGTGAATATATCTGACAGCGTTGCTCAATGATTTTGTGAGTGGTACCGGGTGAAGAGGATTCAAACGTCTCATCATATTCGTATTTCGTTTTATGAACAAAGTAGGACTCCACGTTATGATATTTGTGTACCATTAACCACTAGGGTTGCTGAATGACTGACGCCTCCAGCCTGATTACTAGCCTCACAAGTGTATTCGCCGGCGTGTTGAGCAGTGACTGCATCAATACTCAGTAATGAAATCATTTTTCCACTTTTGGTAATTGTAATATCAGAGTGGGATTGATGCGTTATGGGTTCACTGTTCAAACTCCAACGAATCTCAATGGGTTGATCACCTTTAAGGACACTACACATGGCAGATACTTGCTCTCCCCAGTTTGCTGGTTCTTCGCCGATGCTGAATGGAACGATCTGGGGTGCAACTAATAAAAATAAATGTTTTATAAAAGGGATTGCTAAGGAGAAGATTCTAGTTTTTGGGAATGGAGGGATACACGTCTTTCGAAAGATGAAACGTCAAACATCTGGAAAAACAAATGTACCATTAACAGCAAGCATGGCTGTATGACTCGTTCCTCCAGCTCTATTTGAAGCAGAACAGGTATACGCTCCAGAATGTCTTGCAGCGACTGATTCAATAGCCAAAGTACTGTGACGTTTACCACCGGTTATCATGATATCAGTGCGTTCTTGAGTTATCGGCTCGGTATTGAATGCCCAACTAATTTCCAGGGGGATATCACCTTTTGAAATGGAGCACATGATCGACACTGCATCACCCGAGTTCGAGGGCTCATCACCGAATGAAAACGGAAGTATCTGCGGGCTGACTACACACAAATTTCAATTCAGAAAGGTGTTGACACATCTCCCTGACACCCTATCAATGGAAGAATAAGAAATTTCATCCCCGAATATAAACGAAATTAACAGAGAAATGAAGAATAAAAAATTCTGATTGAGAAATCATTCGAGCTGTAGTTGACCGAAGATTTGAATGTTCTGGCACTCTTCATCTATCGATCGATTCAGTGACTCGGAATCAATGAGCGATGGAAGAGGTTTTGTAGAGAATTTGTTGGTTTTATTTGGGATTGACATCGAGGAATAAATGTGTTGTGCTCAAGGTAAAATATCTCGTGACACAACTGTACCATTGACAGCAAGTACAGCGGTATGACTCGTTGCTCCAGCCCTGTTAGAAGCAGTGCACGTATACTCGCCCGAGTGTCTCGCAGCAACTGATTCAATAGCCAGAGTGCTGTGACGTTTGCCACCGGTTATGATGATGTCAGTACGTTGAGCTATGGGCACGCTGTTGAATGCCCACCGAATTTCCAGCGGAAAATCCCCTTTCGATATGGAGCACGTGATCAATACCGCGTCACCCGAATTCGAAGGCTCATCACCGAACGAAAATGGAAGAATCTGCGGTGTAACTGAGAATATTCAATCAACAATGATTTTAGAAATTTTTTCCCTCGATTATTTTTCCCATCCAAATCTTGGCCAATAGGATTGCACCATTCGACGTTATTCTGTATAGTCAACACGGTATTTCAGCGGATATTCTTGGAAATTTCACTGGAAATTTTGCATGTTGATATATATAAAAAAAAACAAATGTTGAAGTAACCCTCAATTGTATCTGACAGATTAAATGGCAATTCGTTGAAAATTATGTCTCATGGTGCAATTCTATCGGCCAAGATTTGGATGCAAAAAATAATCCCCCGAATACCACTCGAACTTCGAAATTATCTGATATTTCCCTCAAGGTTCCCTGCAAACAAATAAGCTCGTCAAGTTTTCCAGAAAAATCACTCGCGCTTCGCGCTCGTGATTTTTAAACTGGAAAACTTGACACGTTCATTTGTTTGCAACGAACCTATCGGGAAATATCCGATAATTTCGGAGCTCTTGTGGTATTACATGCGATAATTCAACCCTATTGAGACGTTCGAAATATTGTTAAGTCATTGATAGGTTCGGAAGGAACGAGGAAATGACATAAACAGGATTAACACAAAGAAAAGTGCTTTTCAGCTCAGTGCATTTGTTTATATACACGCAGTTAATAAAATGAATAAAAATTAACGCGACTTGTCTACCATTGACAGCGAGTGTCGTTGAATGGGTGACATTGCCAGCATGATTTCTCGCGATGCAACTGTACACCCCCGCGTGCCTAGCAGCAACAGACTCGATACTGATGGCACTCATGTGTTTATTAATTATTGTAACAGTAACGTCTGGATAACTGTGATCAATATTTTTTCCATTGTGCTGCCAGTAGATATCCACTGGAAAATCACCCTTTGTGATGGAACAAGTCGCGGATACCATGTCCCCAGAGTTTGCTGGGCCATCGCTCATCGAAAATGGACCTATCTGTGGCGCAACTAAAATATCAAATGAACAATCAGTGAATA
This sequence comes from Diachasmimorpha longicaudata, assembly GCF_034640455.1. Lineage (NCBI taxonomy): Eukaryota > Metazoa > Arthropoda > Insecta > Hymenoptera > Braconidae > Diachasmimorpha > Diachasmimorpha longicaudata. Next base: position 10,895,679 of record NC_087228.1, on the reverse strand, counting down.
AAAGAAATAAAAATGACGAGTGAGAGGGGAAGGAAGATGTTGAGATGATGTGCAGAGTGAGGAAAGTGGATTGGAGCACGTCTCGAAGTTCTAGCAGGTTGGGAAATGTGGATTTTGTACCATTGACTGCTAGTGGTGCCGTGTAACTTATGCCCCCAGCAGCATTACTTGCTGTACAGGTAAATTCACCGGCATGACGAGCAGTTACGGGCTCAATCGTTAACAGATTGACGCGTTTGCTCGTACTGACAATTGTAATGTCTTGATCATTTCGCGTAAGAGGTACTCCATTGTGTGCCCAACCAATCTCAATGGGATAATCACCCTTCAGCACTGTACAAGTGGCTGTTACAGTGTCACCCCAATTAACTGGCAGCTCGCTGATAATAAAAGGCGCTATCTGGGGAGCAACTGCGGGAGGATACTATATCAGTTGATATACATTAATAATTAGAGCTCAGTATCGCGAATAGAACGATTTTTGTGGTACCATCCATGATGAAGCAGAAGTAAAGCAATCGTGCTAATTATCTTCCTCACAAAATACACTCACGAGTTACAATCAAAATAAATAAGCATTTGTCGCTGATTTCCCGATAATTTACCATTGACACTCAGGATTGCTGATTGACTGGCTGTGCCAGCATTGTTGATCGCCACACATTTGAATTCCCCTGCGTGTCTAGCTACCACTGATTCTATGCTGAGAACACTCATGTGTTTACTGATTTTATTAATTACTATATCGCTATGGTGAGCTTTTATTTGTTCACCGTTGTGTTCCCATATAATTTTCATTGGGTAGTCACCCTTGAGAACAGTGCAAATGACAGAGACGGGTTCTCCAGAGCTTGCTGGACCGTCCGTGAATGAAAATGCGGCAAGTTGCGGTGAAACTAAAAAAATAGACGAAAATGGGGATCAGGAAGAGTAATGAATGAATGATTCATGGGAAGGAACGTCTCTTGGCTAAATCTACACAGAATAACTTGAAATATTTTATGACATCATCATCATGTCACTTTGAAATACCATTGACAACTAGTGATGATGAATAACTGGTGCCACCAGCGACGTTGCTGGCTGTGCAAGTGTACTCCCCAGCATGTCGAGCAGAGACTCCATCAATGGTCAACAAACTGACGCGTTTACCCCCGTCAACGACCCTTATGTCGGACTGTTCTTTTGTAATGGGTTGGCCATTAAGAGCCCATTGAATATCAATAGGATGATCACCTTTGAGAACTGAACAGGTGGCTGTTATTGTTTCACCTGCGTTAGACGGTTCATCTCCGAAATCAAAGGGAGCTATTGCTGGAGCAACTGAGAAATACCACAAGAACCGAAAGTGAGGGAAAGAATGAGGTGAATTTTTTCAAGGAGGGGATGTTCAAGGGACGTCCGTTGGGAAGTTCTACAAACAAAACTAACGGAATAATTTTAATCATATCCTCATCATCCCATAATGAGCTTTACCATTGACAGCTAATGTTGATGAGTAACTAACAGCACCCGCAGCATTACTGGCGGTGCAGGTGTACTCCCCAGCATGTCTAGCAGAAACTCCATCGATAGTCAATACACTAACGCGTTTATTGGTATTAACGACAGTGATATCTGATGGTTCCGTAGTGATTGGTATGCTATTTAGGGCCCATTGAATGTCAATAGGGTGATCACCTTTGAGAACTGAACAGGCGGCTGTTATTGTTTCCCCTGCGTTAGAGGGTTCATCTCCGAAATCAAAGGAAGCTATCGCTGGAGCAACTGAGAATACCACAAGAATCGAGAGTGAAGGAGAGACTGAGGTTAATTTTTTTTTCATAGGAGGGAGTTGTAAAGAGAGGTTCATTGAAAAAAAATATCTACAAAAAAAAAACGAAAATGTTTTACGCTATATTCTCATCATCTGATGAGTTACCATTGACAGCTAATGTTGATGAATAACTGATGGCACCCGCAGCGTTACTGGCAGTACATGTATATTCCCCGGCATGTCTAGCTGATACTCCATCGATAGTCAATAAACTAACGCGTTTACTGGTGCTAACAACAGTGATATCCGACGGTTCAGCTGTGATGGGTATACCATTCAGAGCCCATTGAATGTCAATAGGATGATCGCCTTTAAGAACTGTACACGGGGCTGTCACTGTATCCCCTGCATTTGAGGGATTGTCACCGAAAGTGAAGGGAGCTATCTCGGGAGCAACTGAGAATACCCAGGAAAGCAGTCGTGAATAATAGATAGAAATATGTGGTGGATATGGGTGAGGGATGTGTGGATGATCGTTTCGTAGATGAGCCTGCGTTTTAATCGAAATAATCAATTAAGGAGATAATCAATACCATTAACGGCTAAGGAGGCCGAGTAGCTTACTCCACCAGCGGTATTACTCGCTGAACACGTGTATTCGCCAGCATGTCGAGCCGAAACATCATCGATTGTCAGCACACTGACTCTCTTACTAGTACTAACAATACTTATCTCCGAATTAGGAGATATCGGTTCTCCATTTAATGACCACTCGATCGAAATAGGGTAATCCCCTTTGATAACTGTGCACGAAGTCGAGATAGTATCCCCGGAATTGGATGGTTCTTCTCCGAATATGAAAGCAGCAATCTCAGGACGAACTAAGACAAAATACATTAAATTCGATGGGGAAAGACCTGAGTTTCTAGGAACTTTAAATTACTCATCCGCAACGACCAATAATCCTGAACCTACATGTCCAATTGAAGTGATTAATGAGTGCCAATCATTCGATGCGAAACACGACGTCCGGTATTAGGTCATAACGATAATAATCGCGCGAGTAATAATTTACAATGACTTTCACGAGGGAAATGATGATGATGGCGAGGATGGGAGTTTCGTAGATAGCGATAAAATTAAGAGAACAATGTGAATGATATACCGTTGACCGTTAAAGAAGCGGAGTAACTTGTTCCTCCAGCAGAATTGCTCGCCGAGCAAGTGTAATCTCCCGCGTGACGAGCACTCACCGCATCGATTGTTAATAAACTCACACTTTTACCACTGGTAACAGTAATATCAGGCCTATGATGGCCTATGAGTTGGCCATTGAGGGACCACTCAATCTCAATGGGTCTGTCTCCTTTGATGACAGTGCAGGTTGCGGTGACAGTGTCACCCCAATTCGCCGGTTCATCGCCCATGACGAATGGCGCTATTTGCGGGGCGACTGTATAATTTAAATAAAATATATGAAAATTGTTGTGAGAGGATTGTGGAGAGTTTGATAGGACCGAGTGGGAGTAACACGTCTCATAAATAGATTCTCATTCGTTCTATTCAATTGTGGGGAGAAATGTAAATGGTACCGTTGACGATCAGCGATGCTGTGTAACTCATACCGCCTGCTGCATTGCTTGCACTGCAGGAGTAATCACCGGCATGTCGTGCTGTTACTTGATCGATTGTTAAGACACTCACGCGTTTACTCGACGAACTTATTCCTATGTCAGGATAATTATTGTGAATTGGTTGATTGTTCAAGGACCACTCGATGTTAATCGGAAAGTCGCCTTTGAAGACTGTGCAAGTCGCGGTAACAGCGTCCCCCCAGTTCGCCGGCTCATCGCCCATCACAAAAGGCACTATTTGAGGAGAAACTAAAAAAAGGAAAGGAAAAATCGCGATTGTACTTATCTCTGTGGAAAGCCTTCTATGAGAATAAGCCTCTTTCACCTCGGAGTCGGTTTTACTTTGGTTGGATGTGAGGAGGAAATTTTGTTAAACATTCAGGGCTTCAGTCTCTACTCCTTTCGTTTCGTTGGATCCCTTTTTATCGAACGTACCATTCACGGTGAGTATCGCTGTATGACTTGTTCCACCCGCGGAATTCGACGCTGAACAGGTGTATTCACCCGCGTGACCCGCTGATACCGAATCGATGCTGAGGATACTGTTTTTCCGAGTTGTTGCAACTATATTGATATCTCCACGATCACGACGAATTGGTACACCATTGAGGGCCCAGGTTATGTCTATTGGGAGATCACCTTTGAGGACGGAGCATGTAACGCTTATTGAATCGCCCCAGTTAACTGGACCCTCGGCGATGATGAAGGGTGCAATTTGGGGGGCAACTGAAAAACACTTGTTCTCTCAAATTCGATTTTGATAAACGTCACGACGATGCACGGCCGATTCCTACATTCAATACGAGCCGGAAAAGATCTCCGAAAATTTTCCAAATATGAATTCACTGCCAATTTCCCTTCCTCATCGAATTCAACAATGATACCACGAGTGGGTGTGAGGGACTTGGGGAGGAATTGAATGCGTCACAAAAAAAATCTACAAAAAAATCGTTAATGGATCTACCATTGACGGTCAACTCAGCAGAATAACTGGTTCCCCCAGCAGCATTGGATGCCACACATGTGTATTCTCCCGCATGACTTGGACTCGCTGAGTCGATTGACATGAGACTATTCCGTTTAGTGACAGTCACAGAAACGTGAGGTGTATCATCATTGATGGTGATGCCGTTGAAAGCCCACGAGATCTCCAGTGGAGTATCACCACTGACGATTGTACAAACAGCTGACACTGACTCACCCCAATTAACAGCTTTTTCCGCAATGACGAATGGCGAAATTCGGGGTGGCACTGATGACAATTGGAGTGGAGAAGTGATAGATAAATAATAGCGACAATGTTGGCGATAAAATGGGCAGATTGTAAGAGTCGTCATTCACAGTCGCAGGTGAGGAGAGTGATAGGCACACGGATGAAATATCACATGCATCTCAGCACAATTTCCGATTTATTGCCTACCATTGACGGATAAATCGGCTGAGTGGGATGTCGAGCCAGCTGTATTGCTAGCACTACAGGAATATATACCAGCATGACGTGCTGCAACTGATTCAATGGTCAGTGTACTAGCACGTTGGCCACTCTTTCTCACTACGATGTCACGATGATGATCCGGGTCAATGGGCTGACTGTTCAAAGACCACTGAATTTCCAAAGGCAGATCGCCTTTGACAGCTGCACATTGAACTGTTGCCATGTCTCCGGCGTTTACAGCCTCATCTCCAAAGGAGAATGAGGCTATCTGTGGTGCAACTGAAATATCTCTTTAGGTTTTTCGAGATAACAGGAGGGGATTGGGATTCATGTTTGTGGCGTGGAGTGTTCGTTGTGGGAAATTATCGAGTGAATAGATCAAAGCCAGTGATTTACATGTCAGTGACACCATCCTTTGTCTAGTTGAACGTCTCACCAGAAGCGATACACCGTAGAGGAAAAAAATATTTCTACACTATTTTTACCGTCAAAGACCGGCCATTAAACGAATTCTGGGAGACGTGGCTATTCCAGGGGGGAGCCTTCAATGCAAATTATTGGGAATTTCATATTTGCACATTCTCGTCCTCTTGAAGCCGTCAGAAAAACTACTCCTTAATTTTTTCTAAACCACTCTAAATATTTTCTGAATATTTAAATAACTTAGACTCGTCCTCACAATTTTTTAAAGTCTGACGGCTGAATAGAAATGTTCTTTTCCTCTACACGAATAAAGTTCTCACAAAATACTTTGTGGACGGCGGAGACATTTACATACGGGATTCAACGTTGAGGTTTTGATATACGGGATGTTGACAGTCACTCAATAGTCCCCGCGCGACCAGCGTGCACTGATAATAAGATTATTTTTGCATATAGAGATATCAATAAGCCTCGTCATCGTTGTCGGAAGATTCACCATCGCGTGTCATAATAAAATAAAAAATAGAAAAAAAAAATTGACAACGATGACACAAGAATTTCGTTTATACAAATAATGATGCTACCATTGACAGCGAGAACAGCGGTGTGACTGTGAGATCCGGCCGCGTTTGTTGCAATGCACTTGTACCTGCCAGCATGTCTCGCCGAAACACTGTCGATGCTCAAAAAGCTCACTCTTTTATTATTATTTATTATTGTAATGTCATGACGATCGTAATGATTGATTGGCTGGTCATTAAAACTCCAGGTCAAGTTGACTGGTAGATCGCCCTTAATAATTGTGCAGGATACGGAGAGCATTTCACCGGAATTGAGGGGATCATCTCCGAATGAGAATTGAAGTACCTGCGGCGCGACTATGAACACATTTAATAATCTTTATGAAGAATTAGACGAGAACGTTGAGAAGTATTTTTTGAAGATGAAGATAAACAAGGAGAAGTGCCACCTGTCGCTCTACATTTGGATTCGTTGATGGTTTTCGGTCCGAGGAGGTGCGGGGAAAAGACTCAACTAAAAAAACTATATCCAGTGTAGAAAAATCGAATCCCAATTCAAGAATTCATAAAAATTTTTCAGCATTCATTTGCTTTTGTTTTTCATTTTGTTTCTGAGAATAATTAATCTTCTGTACGCATATCACGCATGTTCTTGAGTCAAGATGATTTTTTTACAGTAAAACTAAAACTAAATAGCCCCATAACAAACAATAAAATTAATGAATATAAACAACGCATCACCATCGGACTATTATAAAATCGCGAACCGTTAACAGTGAGCTGTGTCTTATAAGATGACGTCCCTGCCGCATTCTCGGCCGTGCAAATGTAATCTCCCGCGTGTTTAGCTGTTATCGCTGATATCATTAACATGCTAACACGATCCGCGACTTTCTTAGTTATAACGCCAGATGAACCACCCATTTCCTCTCCTGGATAACTCCATTTTATCGTCAAGGGTAAATCACCGGTTGGAACGATACATTGGAGATTTGCAAATTCTCCAGCGTTCATCGGTAATTTCGTGAATGCAAATTGCTGTACCGCTGGTGTCACTGGTGGAAAATAATCTTTAAACTAGAATTTTTCTTGAGATGAAGTGTGGAGTGTTATTTGGAGCCTTCGAGACTGGGAAGACAGTCTGTGGTTGGAGGTTTTTTATTTTTTCATCTGCAGGTTTACGAGTTGAACGAGAGCGAGAGAGAGAAAGAGAAAAAAAAACGAGTAAAAGGAGAATGGAAATTTGCCGCCCTCCTCCCGACAAGCAGGTGTTCGACTCGAGTTGGTACCACCTGTTGTGGCCGTCCTGCGGGTTTCCTACGCTCACATTATGTACGACTGAGAGTTTCAAAATCATTTTCGTACTCTCCAAGGAACATAACACCACATAATCGTTGAACATATATAAATAAAATGCTGAAAATAATTTGAAATATAACCGGGACTTATGACGTTCCTGTTCTGGTAATTTAGAGGAACTTTTCTCCTTCATTTTGCTGGAAAAAATATTATTCAAAGGATGACAAGAGCAATGATGGTGATAAATAAATTTTTTACCGTCGATTTGTAGTATATAGAGTGCTGTTAAAGAAGGGAGGGAAGTTTCACTTGAGGAATCTCAGCAGAATCCCACACAGATTTTAATGGGCGAGCAAAACACTGCTGTCACTTGCCATATGGCTTGATGTCACATGTCCTCGACATATTTAAACGTCATTAGCGTATTTCAATGGACATATACTTGCTCTTGTCATCCGAAGAATTCACATGGGGCCAATTATATAATATATAAATAGGTTTTTCAACTTACCCATGACTTGAACTTCGAGTGTACCGCGTGCTGAGTATCCCTGAGCGTTTCTCGCGACACATGTGTAGGTGGCTTGATCGCTGTGTCTTTCAACATTCTCGATGATGAGGGTACCATTTGGAAAAACTTTTTGCTTCCTGTTGATCGGTAGAACACGGTTGTCACGCTCCCAAACGATGCTCTCAATGGGATAACCAGCAACTGGGCAAGTTACGCGCAGTGTTTCTCCGGCGACGATGGCTTTTTTGTCCATGTGACGAATGAAGGGGAGACCGTAGACGTTGAGACGAGCAGAATGTTCAGCAGAGCCAACCTGACACATTGAAATAGCCGAAATAATGATACATTACTGGGAAAATTACACTATCTAAACAATAATCTTCAGATCGAGAAAGACCACGAAAAATATTCAATCTCGAGCTGATTCCTGATAATATAAATTTTTCAAAGCTTTGCCCTCCCTCATTTCTAGTTCATACCTTTGATCCAGCAATACACTTGTAAAGCCCTCCATCATTGGTATGAATGCTGGATATATTCAAATGCGAGACGACATCACCATTGACCTTGACGTATTGTCCAACCTGGAGTCTCTCAGTATTCGACAGCCTCTTGCCATCAAGTTCCCATGTAATTTCGGGTGTTGGATTACCACTGGCGACACACTTCAAGAACATACTTGGTCCCGGCTGCAATGTCTCCTCAGTGAATGCCTGTTTAATCTGGGGTGGTTCAAATCGTCCTCCCAATTTGAGTTCAGCAGTTGCCTGGGCGCTCTCCTGATCATTTCGAACGAAGCACTGGTACATTCCCTTGTCCTCCTTCTTGACACTGTCAATCCTCAGTACCAAATCCTCGTGTCCAAGTGGCTTTCCATCTTTCATCCATGAAACAGTCTTAATGGGATTTCCTCGTACATTGCAAGTGAATGTTGCGGGTCTGCCGAAGTCAACGGTTTGTGTTCGCGGTTCAATTTCCGCCCCAAGTGGTGCAGTCACAGTTAAGACAGTCTCGACGCTCTCACCACCCACTGAATTGTTAACGATGCAAAGATACTTTCCCGAATCCTCAACTCGTGCCTCACGAATTATCAAAGTTCCACTGACTTGACGGACTCGATCGTTAAGTTGTACCGGTTGTCTACGAGTCGTTCCATTCAGAAATTTGTACCATCTGCAACAGCAAATGTGAGAAAATATTTGAGTCAATAGTCTAACATCAGCAGATATTTTTTAGGGGATCTCTTGGCTTCCTCATCAATTTTTTTTTGACTCTAACCCAACGTTTAATTCAACCCATGTCTTTCGTCCAAGTAACTAATGAGATGAATGAATATACTGATCGTTTCACTAATCATTGTAATTAACGTGAATACATAATGACGACCATCGACACGCGATAATTCGCGTGTACCTAGATTGAGGTGCGGGGAATCCTTGTGCCGCGCATAAAAGTGCCAGGGAATCGGTTTTAACACCGATTTTTTTATTCAGACCATCTCCGGTACTCTTCGGTGCTGTTTGGCCGGATGGTTCTGAAATTCAAATCATCGAAGGCATCTTTTCACAGTCCAGTAACTCCCTCACATTCAGATCTCACATCCCTGATCCTCATTCGGAACGAACTCATGACAATGATAATTACACGCTAACTACTCACCCATGAATTTCCGTTGTCAGGCCCTTCAGTTGTCATTGTAAGTGATTTAATGATTGAAAATTTTGACAGTACCTTTTGGAGCCCTTGGAAGTGTCACCTCGAATCGACGGTCTTGTTGATTAAAATTAATTTTGGTTGCAAAGTGATTAAAGACAATTCCATGAACATTATCGTAAGAAACATTTTTGAAATTGAAGTTCATCGACCCTTTGGTATTCGCCCACAAATATTGGGGCTCTATCCGATCGATTATAATCCTCTTAAATCAATTTGCAACATTTTTTATTACAAAAAAACCATGCATTTGATGAAATCATTCCACACAGCTACTGAGAATGGGGGGTAAAGAGGAAAGGACGAGAGAGGGTTGGAAAAAATGCTGATTGAAAGGTAATGAGCCCATAACGAGTGACCGCGTATCATTTTCAAACCCTCGAGTGCCTCCCAACCCTCATATTTTCAGAACTCTTGGGCCACGACTTTTTTCAAAAATTTACGTGATTGGCACCAGAAAGGGCCCAAGGTATTTATACCTTGTAACTGGAACAGGTGACCCCTGGACCGCACAGTTCAATGCTACTACTCTCTTAACAACCACCGTAACGAGTTTGCCACCCTCGTAACGCTCACCGGCGATTCGTGGTCCTACGTTGCTGTTCGGTTCTGCAAGACGTTTATTTTATCGAGCTGGGTAGGAATGAGTTACTTTGTCCTATTCGAATGGAAAAATTTCTACTGGCGGTGACAGGATACCCACTGGACTACGCTAGGAAACTGAGTAGTGACGCAAAATGACTCACTACGAATATAGATCGGTGGGAATAACTTAATGGCCGAGGGGGTGAATCATACGGTGCATTAATTTCAAACCGTTGATTCCAATTTTCAATACATCGTCGTGAAAGCTCCATTTTCAAGCGGAGTAAACAAGGAGATCTTGATCGATGGCTAATTATAAGTCGGTCATTACTCGCGACGGTACAACGATCGATATATATCAATGGGATAAAAATCAATGTTGACAGAGTGGAGATAAGCTCACCTATACAGAGGGGCTGGACTAGACTGAGCCTCACAGAGAAGTGTTACTGTTGTTTTTTCCGATCTCAACAACTCATCGAACTTCGACCTGGGGGGTAGGCGAGGAGGAACACTACCTACTGGCTCTAAAAAGTTATCGTAAAACATTATATTTCATAGATTCAGTAGAATTAATATTTTACAATTTAAATCGATTCAAAATTAACAAACTGAACGCCAGGATGGGTCTTCACGTCCGTTCAACTGACCCCATTGTACCCTACGGCTACAGTAATTTTCCAATTTTCTTTCCGTGCATTTTTCATGATTACCTGAAGACTGGAAGAGGATTGGCTTGCGCCTGGCACAACATCGTCACCGCAGAATTATGAATTGTCGAAAGAACAGTAATTTTGGCTGTTGGTGGAACTCGCGGAGCTGCGCCATTGATGGGTTCTACAAGGATTATTCGGATCAGTCAACTATACCAAAAACAACCTGAATGTTGGAACCGGGTACACCTGAACTAAAATCCTAATTATACACCTAATGACAGTATTCAGCGGAAGATAATGTCGCATTTTCTTCAGGGATGTGTCAAAATATATGTGTATATTGCCAAGAATTGTGGTGTAGGTGCGACGGCACCATCAAAGCACAAGATTTTTGAACAACTGACCTGAAATTCGGTGGAGGATACGCCTGGGCATCGCACAACATCCTTAATTCCCTCCCCTTGATAATATCAAAAGACTCGGACTTTGCGGATCTCGGAAATTTAGGAGATACCTGGCCCACGGGTTCTGTTATCGAATTCGAAAAATTGATTTATTAATTCAATAATCCCCCTCACTTTACCTGAATGATGGTACAGGGTACGCCTGTGCTTGGCAGACTATAACGATACTCCTACCGGTGTTTCGTTCAATTAAAGTCCCCTTTTCTCCATGTATTGACGGAGCTTTACTGCCCATGGGCTCTGTTGGATAAATTTAATCTTCAAATTTCTAATCCCTGCACTCCCTCATGCTGACCTGAACGCTGGCACAGGGAACGTATTCAACCGCCGTAACAGAGCCAATCAAACAAATAACTCTCGCATTTTCGTAATTTCGTTTGAACACGGGGCAAAGAAAAAAAATTACCTGAACAATGGAACCGGATACCCTTGTCCCTGACAACGCATCACGATGCTGCTCCCGTTCCGTCGTTTCATGTAACTTCCATCCTCCCCCTGAATGGCCGGTGCTTTACTCCCCACAGGCTCTTAATCACGCGAAATGAGAAAAACCGATTATGCAGAAAATAAACTGACTAATAACTTGGGACCGGGTAACCCTGACTCAGAGAGAGATAAACCGGGAAAGGGAATACGTTTCTCGATATTTATTTTACCTAAAAATTGGGACAGGATATCCCTGTGCCGGGCACGTCATTACCACACTCGACGCCTCCACCTGCTGCACCATCCAGCCCTTGACAACTCCAACGAACGTGGGTCCTTTACTCCCAACTGGTTCTAACATAGCGAGTCACAAAATTTTAGAAACATTACGAGTAAAATTTATTTATCCCAAAATTATTTGAGATAAACAAATGGCCGAAATTTGATAGAATCTGCATTAATGTGAGGACGTCAAGCACATTTGTCTCACTGAATTCGTTCCTCAGTGTGAAAATCGGTGTGAGGGTGGCGTGTAATGTCATGTATTCAATGGAATGTCGGATAATTGAAAGGTTTTAGCGCATGGGAGGCGTAGAATAACATTAATTTTACCGGAAAGCTGGAACCGGATATCCTTGGGCCGGACAGGTCATCACAACGCTTAAGTTCGAGTGTTGTTTCATCCAACCACCCTTGAGTGTTCCCGTAATCGCTGGTGCCTTGCTCCCGACAGGTTCTACCATGCCAAAAGTATAGATTCAATCATTGTAAATTATTATACCTGACTCTGGGAACCGGATGCCCCTGTGCAGTACAAATAATGCCAATCGCTGCGCCCTCCTTACGGAGGTAGAAGAATTGTCTGACATCACCGAGGAACACCGGCGCCTTGCTACCAACGGGTTCTGCGTACGAATTCATTTGTGATGCGATCAATCAATAACATTAATGATTGTGTCACGGAGGGAATTTTTAAAGATAAATTCCACTGCTATTTTGCCTTAACAACAATAGAATTGTTTACAGCCCTTGAATTGTCTTTCTTTCCAATGGTCAGACAGAAAAGATAATCAAGTTATCGGAATTGAGATGTTTTAATTAGATAAGTAGATAATTATTCCTCATTCCGAAATATTATATCCGACTCGCGAATTTTTTCCCGGGATATTTCACTGTCCTCTCGTCTCATCCTCGCAAAAATATTTATCCTGTCTGATCATTCCGTGCATCTGTCCCGTTTCACTTAAAAGAACGACAATTTACCTTAAAAAAAAAGTTTTATCGTACCTAGCTATTGGGGCTGGATGGCCCTGTGCATTGCAGATTAAATTAACGTCCTGGGTCTTTCGCCGAGTTAACAATATTATCTTATCATCACCGGAGAACGCAGGACCTTTACTTCCAACGGGTTCTAATTTACAAAAATTAAAATACAATTGAGATGAAGACTAAACAATGCCGTGACCGGGACGGGGTTCCCCTGGGTACCTCTACGCGTTGATTGACTGTATTTTGGGCGATATTCTTATATTTTTGCGGACAATTACCTCGCAATTGGAGGTGGGCTGCCTTGAGCATTACATTCGAGAGTTAGTTGTGAGCCATTCCGCTTTATCCATGAACTCAGTCCGTCGTCACTGGAGAACTTGGGAGCTTTCATTCCGACAGGCTCTGGAGGGCAATTTCAAGGAGGTTCTTGATGAAAGGAAGTGCAGAAACAATTCAACGAAAAATTGTTCACAGAAATTTTTTCTTCTATAAGTTCTCAGGACTCTCTATTGTTTTGTGTCACCATTTCTACTAGAGCAATTTACCTGGTTGCTGGTGCGGGACTACCCTGAGCAGGACACATCAACGAAAAGTGCCCACCCTGTTTCCTGGAGAAGGTGCGCGACTCGTCGTCATTGGAGAACGATGGTGGCTTTAAACCTACAGGCTCTGTCCGAAATTACCGGAAAAATCGAAAAGTCTACATCACTTTTAAAGAGAAGCCACATCGGGACAGGGTAACCATAACCGATAAACGTTAATTCATATGCATTGTTGTTGATTATTTTATAAATCGTATTTTTCTTTATTTCGTGCGCACAATTACCTTGTGGATGGTGGCGGGCTACCCTGAGCAAGACACATCAATGAAAAGCCTGATTTTTCCCGCCTTGAAAAGGCACGTAATTCGTCGTCATTGGAGAACGACGGGGGTTTCAAACCAACAGGTTCTATACAGAAGAAAAAAAAAGTATTTCAGGAGTTAAGTGGTAAGTGGGACTGGACTTTGAAAATAGATCGAACAGTTCCATCAATTTTGAAGGTCATTAACTGAATCTCGGTCAATAAAAACGGAAATTTCATGTGTTTTTTTTTTTATATCTACATGAGCTCGGCCTGATTTACCACTTTACTACTGACTTCATGCTACTTTTAGGTCGATTAGACAGCTAATCAATTCGTACCTATATACAGGCACGGGGAATCCCTGCAGTGGACACTCCATGCTTGTTATTTCAGTTGTTCTTGTATCAAGCCACTCAACTTTACGATTTGCCGGCAGTTTCGGTTTCACACTCGTGCTGGGATCTGAATGAGATGTGAACCGAAGAGAGTTCTTAACGCACCAATAAAGTAACGGACAGAGGGACAATAAGAAATTGAGCCAAGTTGAAACGAGTGAGGATATTTTATAAGCTCTCTTGACTCTCTCAAAAATCTCACCTCTGCACCGGCACTGGGTATCCCTGCACAGGGCACATGAAAGTCGCTGAGGCGAATAATGGAAACTCGATCAGCTCAATTTTGCGATTTGCTGTCAACTTCGGCTTAGCGCTCGAACTGGGCTCTAAATTATTCCAATAATTTGAATTCAGTATAAATATTATTTCAATTATTATTTTTTATCTTATTAAATTCACGAGCGCGGGTACTAAGTGTCCCTGACAGTTCCTTCCAGCAATGACCAGTCCCAAAAAATGATTTTAACCAGTGCATTATTCGCGACAGTTATCACCAACATCTCGAGCACATTTTTTCACAATAAAGTATTGAACAAAAGTCTACAGTCACTGACCGTGTGAGGGGCACGGGAAATCCTTGGGCAGGACAAGTAAGAGCCACTGAACCCCCTGACAACGTCGGTGTCACAACTTTGATATCAGCATTGAGAAACTTTGGTTTGGCGCTGGTCACAGGTTCTGGGGGAGAAAACGAATGGAAACCTCTACTGGCCAAATCACATATTGTGTTACCTAAATGCAGGAACTGGATATCCCTGAGCTGGACAGCTAAGTGTTGCGACGTCTCCCATGCGCTCAATTGCCTCTAAGGTCCTAACCGAGACCCCCGAGAATTTTGGCTTGACACTTGCCATGGGTTCTATGCGAGGATACAGTTTTAATCTTCCCATATCCCGGTGAATAAAAAAATGATCAACTAAAAATTACCTGAATGCTGGTACGGGATATCCCTGTACTGGGCACAAGAGAGTCGTCGAAAAACCCGGAGTAACAGTCGGATTTGTTGATTTGACGTCCAAAGATGTCATTTTTGGTTTGGTACTCGAGACTGGTTCTAATTTATAGAAAAGATTTTCATTCATTTGACTTACTTAGAGACTGGGACAGGATGTGCCTGGACAGGGCAATGAAGAGTCACGTCACATCCCTCGATCATTTCAAACATTCTGCTCTTATCGATCGTCGAGAATTTTGGTCTCGCAAAACCAGCGGGTTCTGAATCATTTCAACGGTCGGGGATATTGGAAGAGAGACAATAATAATTCCACTGTTCTTAGAGTAGTATGGAACCTACCTAAACACGGCGACAGGGTACGCCTGGGCAGAGCACAGCATGGTGAAACTAGTTTGTTCGACAACTCTTACTCCAATGTCATTAATCGAAGGAAATTTCGGCTTAGAGCTCGACGCGGGTTCTAAATGAAAATAATAATTCTCAGCATTTTAGAGACATAGATTTTTTCCCATCGAAATGCTGGACGAGGGTCCCCTTCAGAACCACACCCATGCTTTGAAATGTCTAGTACAAAGTGAAGAACTCTGACTAAAAATCCCGACGACTTTTATTTAACAGCATTAGGCTTTTTCACAACCGAGGAATTGTGATTTTTATCAGTACTCACACTAGAATATTTTCTAGAAAATTTCTCTCCGCGGAGAGACCGAGGAACGAATATCTGTAATCTCGTATTCACAGCACGTTCTGTCCATGTTTCTATCTACAAAGAGGAGTCAAGAATTTAGACGGTGAGTCCGATTACCTGTATGAGGGGACTGGGAAGCCTTGAGCTGGGCATAGAAAGGTCATCCCTCCACTGAGAGGCACACGAAAGGCTTGTAAATCAGCAAGTGATGGAAATTTCGGCCGGGCACTGGCTACAGGCTCTATAAGGACACGTTTTAACACTCAGTGGGAAGGCAATGGAAACCGAAGGACATTGGTAGCAAATTATTCTCATTAAAAAATGAGAATCACAGGAAAACTCCACAAGGGCGAATTTCAATAGAACAATTATCCCTCAGAGGACTATTTTTATGTGGACATTAATGTACCTGAATGCTGGGATAGGAAATGCTTGCGCAGGGCAGAACAGTGTTTGCGATCGTTGATGGTACACTGTGAAGTCTCTTCTCGTATCGGATATTGAGAATTTTGGTCGAGCACTAGCCATCGGCTCTTCGAAAAACAACAAATGGATTGATCAAAGATTTTCAATTATTCCTTTACCTGAAGGCTGGAACAGGAAATGCCTGGGCCGGGCAGAAGAAGGTCAGGTGCCCATTGGAGTTGATTGAGTAGGCCCTTAATTTTTCTGCTATTGTGAACTTTGGTTTAGCACTTGCGACCGGTTCTATTTAATCAATCACACTTGAATCGTTCAGTCTAATTTAACAGTCTCTCTGTTCAATCTCATGAAATGTGAAAAGTTATTTGTACCTGAAAGCTGGAAGGGGATACGCCTGTGCCGGACAGAACAGAGTCAGTGCTTCAGCTGATCGGACTGTATAGGTACGAGAGTTCTCAGTCATTGTGAATTTTGGCTTTGCGCTGGCGATAGGTTCTGCAGTTGGAAATTGGTTAGAGATTTTAGAAAAAAATTTTTTATTATTCCAATTTGATGATCATTCTATTGTTACTTTGCTGAGAGCATTTCATCAGTCACAAATTAACTTTCTTCCATCCTAACAGCTTCAGAGAGATTCGCGAAATAATATTTATACAGGAGACTTAGATTTATGGGTCATTTTTTCAATCATTTATAGAACTCCACAGAGTGAAATATTCAGTAAAAATTGGCTCATCACCTCCTTGAACATTCATTTGCTTACCGACCAGCTTCGTAAATAGTCATGTCGTGTAGATTGAACTTTACATAGGCGAAAATTCATGTAGAAAATAGGTCATCGTTGGTGACTTACTTGCTGACGGGAGCGGGGAACCCCTGCGCAGGGCATAACAAGGTCACGGACCCGTCCATCGTCGTACGAAAGCTTCTTGAGTCGTCGATTGTCGGGAACTTCGGCCTCGCGGCTCCAACCGGCTCTGGATTTATTCCCATCGAGGATAGTACCTCACTAATCTACATCCCTTTCGTTGTTTCTTATTGTTTAATTTTACTTGCCCATATTGCGGAACGGGGAACCCCTGTTTGTCAATGTGAAAGTGTTACGAACCACCTGAATGACAATGCCCATTCCCTAACAGTCAGTAATCTCAAGGTCAAGTAATCCTTTGGATCTCAGATTTGATATATCTTTGGATCGTATTCTCTTGCGCGTAGGTCCGTGTGATTTTTAACTTACCTGTCTTTTTAAAAAAATATTATTGTACAAAATACCCGGCAGTGGAGAGTGAGACGATTGAAGGGCGGACTCCAGAGTGAAGATTAGCAGGAGATCGCGAGAGCAATCGAGCGCATAGTAACCGATCAATCAATGTTCTTTAAAAAGCGGGCGCAGTGGCGTGTGCCCGCAGGGGTACCCTGTCCCAGCATTCAGGTAATTGTCAATGAGTTTGTTCTATACATCATTCTAATTTCAATCTTTACTCTTGGCTATTGCCAATCCAACTAATAAATGACTGATCATATTTTATTTAACGACTTCAACCAAACTCATTCACTTCTTATTTTTTATGATTTTTCTACTGTGACAAAGCAATGTGGATTCTACCGCTGTATTTTACTTTTATTTTTGGAAATCTTTTTTTTCTTGTGGTAATTGAATTTATGCAGTCGTCGCCCTCATGCGTTACGAGATGATATCACATGGTATGGGCATGTCCATTTTAATCAATATTGCTTCGTCCACGTGTACCCTTTGTAGGTGTTCAGAGCGCAGGTATCGTGACCCAAAGCATTTTTTAAATGGTTGATGAGTAGGTAAACTTGAACTTTAATTTTATCGTCTGTTACTCATCTCAAAATTTTTTAAAGATAACAAATAAATTTTTTATTGACTCACGATACCTGAATGATATGAAGACTTCAACAATTCTTGCAACTATCGCGACTGCATCATTGGAATACATTTAAATGTGTCATGACTGTCAACTCTTGTGATCGTATATTAGTTTCACAACATTGACGTTTGTAAATTGGATTGAATTGTCCTACAATTTTTTTATTCCCTGCATTTACTGAGCATTTGTCAAAGTTATGGAGAATATTTTTGGTGCAAGAATTGTTGCAGCTTTGTAAAATTCTTATTGGAGACTGGAGCAATGAGACTCTGACTTACCGGTGATGACAAGTCGTCCCTTAGTAGCTGATAATCTTGTTTCTCCAGTGAGACGGTGCTTAGTTCTGCATTGGTATGTTTTGTATCCATCCTCGGGTCCAACATCTCTGATGTGCAATTCGCCAGAAGGCAACACCAAGTATTTACCATCTGTTACCCCCCGCAAAAATGACAGATTAATTCGAATTCAATTATCTAATTATGCTTTGCATATGAATAACAGTCATGCGAGAATTAAAAAAAATATAGATAAAGATAAAAGCAAATGAAATAGATTAGAGAATGATGAATGAGCCACACGGATTTCATGCAGGATCGAACTACTTGTGGATGATATGGTTGTGATTAAGAATTTCGGGTATCAAGGACTTGCCCCTCAGCAACTCTCGAAGAAGTTTGTCGACATTCAACAAACTTTCGTTCCATTAAACATATCATCAATATCTTGATCCATTTCAAAGGCTTCGAGTGAAACCTCGAGGGCAGCATTGAGAGTTTGATGATGATGAGGTGGTTAAAATGTGACTGAAAAATTTAATTCGAAACCGTACATTGTCCAATAATATCATTCACGTAATTTGAGTTCCCACATTTTTAAAGATAATAGTGACAGAAAATTTCGAATTAATTATTTCAGTCCCAAAGGGAAGAAAGATTTTCATGCCCAAGCCAGCGACAAGTCAATAATCCGTAAAAACTATTTGGATCTTGAAGAAGCACTTGTCGTCAGCTCTTATCTTGCACCTCATTCAAACCAATACAAGGACACTTGCAATTAACCAACGAATGTGCACAAAAAGAGGAAAGGGAAGAACTGGGACAGCGCGAGCAGCGGCAGTCAACGTCTCAAACTCTAAACCCGTTTCGTATATCATACTCGTTTTAATGATAATGAAACCCAACGATCTATATTTATATTCATGATTCTGGAATCCAAGTGAACTAGTTCTCCTCTGCAGAGGGTACAACAAACCGGAAATAATATAGTGTTACTAGTATTTTGTCACATGCCGTACACGCCGGCACATTATACTCTTCTACTCTTCCGTTTTTTTTTGTCTTTGATCACGACTGTAAAACAATTAACATAAATAGAATAAATTCTTCTGAAGTCATCACCAGAATAGACGATACTACACCATGGCAATCCCTTAGGTCACCTGCCCATGGAATAAATCCATAGAATCAATCAAATCGTAAAATTTTCCCGCCAATTTTATTTGCTCATTTCACAACACTATGAACTTTGAACTTCGCACGTGTAATTAATAATTCGACATACTCTTCCCCTACTCTGACCATTAGTCGTCCGATATCTGCATCCTCTAAAGTTCATAATTAATTGATGCACAAAGGCAAATGACTAACGATTGGCCCCACCCACAATATTAACCCGCCGATACTCGAGTTCTTGATGAGGAAATCTAACGATACGCGATGCATAACGAATGAACTATTATCGCTTTATTGTGTATTCTTGTACCATAATCGGGAGCGGGGTAAATGTTCCTGGTTTCATCCTCAACCCAAGAGTCAACATCGACGAATTCGGCAACAAAGCTTGGTATGTGACACTTGATTATCGCAGCATTTCCACGTAGTACATGTTCATCCATCACGTTCACTGCGTACCGCTGCCCGACAACTGCAACCAGATACCGTTTTTCCGTCTTCTTATACGATTTTCGATGGTACAAACATTCATACAAAATAAATAGAGTTTAAGAGGCTCGTGCCATTGGCTTTGGGATATTTATTGGTAGATATCAATACTCGGAGAGTACCGTAAGGCGCTTCCTCATCGTCAGCCCGGTAATTTCCACCTGCGGAATCAATCCACCCCGCAACGTCTACGTGATCAGCTACAAATGAGGGAACCTGACACTTGAATATCGCAGCATTACCACGAATTGCGAATACGTCGTATACTTGAACCTCGAAGTATTGCGATACAACTGAAAACCGAAATAATTATACTGTAGTGTATTTTTTCCTGTCCACCCCCTCAACCACCCCCAGGTGCGATCGTCACATACGATCGTACGATCGAGTCGCATTTTTAATTTAATTTCTTCTGATAAAGTTCCTATTCATCCCTGAGTCATTCATTTATCAATAATTATCAGAGGAATTGATCTGTTTTCGTGTGAAACAACCCCTATGAGGGGGGCTGTGAAGAAGAGGGACGAAGGATCTTCGTTGACAACCGCTGATCGCGTCGCTGTGTTCAATTCGGATTTTTTATCACGCACAGGAAAATTCCTTATCAATTTTTTAGACAAGCGACGATTAACTACAGGAATTTCTACACAGGCTATCAACTTATTCCTCTAAAAGTATTTTTCTCCCCCGACTGCTCGTACCCTTTTCCTCTTGATCATTCACCCCATAACTTGTTCCATCGTTCGCACGCCATTCGATAACATCGACAAAATCAGCGACAAAACTTGGGATAAGACACTTAAGAGTCGCTGTATTTCCCCTCAGTACGAATTCATCGATAACTCGTGACTCGTATAATTGTTGAACAACTGAAAAAATAATACAAAAACACAAAGATGACCTAATTCTCGTGACGTTGATGGTATGTCGGTGCTCGCTTTGTCCTTAATCATAGAAACTAAAGGTGGTGAAATTTGACGTTCAGTGGAGGGCGAACCAACGAAGGGAGTTCGATATTCTGAGGAGTACAAACTTTTAACGAGCACTTGGATCATTATATGAATCACTGAATATTACGAAATTCCTTGAATGAAGTGAATTTTAATTGTTGGAGAATAATTACCATTTGTTGAATAAAAATGTGAAATTTCATTCAATCTATATCCCCTTGAAAAAAAAATCTACATCGATCCCCTTCATTAATTTCCCTCTTCTTATATACTCTACATCCGTTCCGCAAGGATCTATCATTTTACCATAGTCCCCCTCGCCAGGCCGATAAATAGTGCCATCGTCTGCTATCCACTGATCCACGTAGACAAATTCAGATACAAAACTTGGAATTTTGCATTTCATTATTGCACTATTAGCACGTATAACGTACTCGTTCTCAGCCTCGGTAACGTAGAACTGCGAAACCACTGCTCGCGCAAGTCCATTTTGTCATTAATTAATCAATGAGTGACAGTGAGTTATAAAAAAAAATGTCTATCGATAGAAAAATATGAAAAACAATAGAATATTTGAACGTCTCGGACGTGAGGGGATAAAGCACGATATGTTCAGCGTCTGCAAATTTGCGAAAAATAGGGAAAAATGCCTGCCCTGATCAGACTCCGGAACGTCTGGTAGATAAACCTCTCCATCCTCACGTATCCAAGCCTCAATCCTCACAAACTCGGCAATGTAACTCGGAATACTG
Organism: Diachasmimorpha longicaudata; assembly: GCF_034640455.1. Lineage (NCBI taxonomy): Eukaryota > Metazoa > Arthropoda > Insecta > Hymenoptera > Braconidae > Diachasmimorpha > Diachasmimorpha longicaudata. The sequence goes on along the minus strand of NC_087228.1, from coordinate 10,874,143 downwards.
CACTTGAGAATCGCACTGTTTCCTCTAATGACGTATTCGGTCATTATTTCCGGTTGATATGTCTGTGCTACCACTACATGATTTTTTTTTTTTCAAGAATAATAAAAAGTACCGAATGAAAAATGATGCCAATAATAAACAAGATTGAGCGCTGCCACCGCTGTACACGTCTTCCCGAGATATTAAAAGGCCAGTGTATCAAATATGGGACATATGTGAGAAATGGACTGTTGGTGCGGTATACCGTAGTCGTCGGACGGTTTGTATTTCGAGCCATCGCTTCCCTCCCAAGAATCGACGCTCACGAATTCAGCCACAAAACTTGGTATGGTGCACTTTAATATTGCTGCATTGCCCCGTATCACGTATTCGGATACCACCTCTGCCTCATAGTACTGCACCACAACTGGGGAAATAAGTTGTCAACAGTTGTGTTGTTGTAGTTGTTATAAATTCAATCCAAAGATGGTCTGGACCCTTTCCGCAAAAATTCGTTTTTTCCCAGCCAATTAACGACGGGACGGACTCGACGCACTTTGTTCACGTCGATCCCATCGATAATTAGCCAGAGAAACGACGAAATTCATGAAAATTTCATTAGAATAAATACTCCAGTCAAAATTTCAGGAGTAATTTTCTAACAGCGCAAATAAAAAGTGGACGAAGACAAAGTAAGTGTTAATCCCGACGGAATACAGAGCAGAAATAATTTTATTTGTGGTATCGTTTCTCTGGTGTCAAGAGGGCGTAAGTAACGGTAAGCTCATTTATATTTAGAATCTCCCAACGAAGCATTAACAAGATGATTATTTGAGTACGTTGACGCCACTGCGGACTCCCCGTTTGTGGAAGGAAATACAGAAAATAATAAAACAGCTGTACCATTGTCGGTGTCGGGATTGAAGGAGTTGCCTTGATCATCTTGCCAACCTACTACTTGAACGAACTCGGATACAAAAGAGGGGATACTGCATTTGAGAATCGCCGAGTTTCCGCGAATGACGTATTCGTTGTTAACTTCCGACTGATAGTACTGATGGACCACTGTAAATTTATTATAATTATAAAAAAAGAAATTAATTTTAACTTTCCCAAACCGATAAGATCCCATTCACCAGATTTTTACTTCAATATCTCCGAATCTAAGAGGGATAGTCAATTCTCTGGGACAATATTTGTTGTAGACCTCAATCAACATTAATTTGAAATACTCAACAATGTGTCATCGCTTACACCCATTAAATACCATTAACCAATGTAATCTAATTTGAATGAATCAATTGACATTGTACATGACACCCATCGCCGTTTGATAGCCTTCATAAACTAGCGCAATGATCCGAGCAGACTATCTTCTTCTTCCCTCAATCAATTCAAATCTATTCCACCCGTGTAATAGAACCATTGCTGCAATCTCGGTCATACCCAATCCCCGGACGAGGTCTTGCAGTCTAGAGCAATGCACATTAATTGACAGTTTCACTCCTGCTTTTTTTTTAAAGTCATGTCCGATTTTTATCGACGGTGAAGGCCTCAATTGGTCACTGCCATTTATCTTCGTGTCGCGATGTGGTCAGCGGCCACGGAGAATCACATTCCCATGGTTCCACAGATATTCGATAACCCGATCAAAGTATCAATTAACGCTATGGACTGTAGATATTAAAAAAAAACGAAAAAAGAGGAATTTCTCCCCTGTCTGTTGTAGTGAGAACGTTGACGGCGGCTTTTCGAATTGTCTTTTCCATTTCGAAAATTCAAGGAAGTGTAAACTATTTTTTTTAATTCGACACTCTTCAGATTAGGAAGTACTATTTTTAACACATCGTGAACAAATCGATTGGCATTCACTCTGCTTTCGGAAATTCTATTAAAATACCTCCATCGAGAGGTCAATACCACTGATTCTCTTGTCCTCATCCTCACGCCAATTATTTCAGTGAGTATGAGCACACACATGCGGTACATAGAGATAACGAACTGGGAATGACATTAACGAGACGCTTGACGCGTGTTGAGGGACGACGCACTCCAGAGAAGACCGGACGAGACTAACTATATGGTCTCCGTGTATTAATCATATTCGTCGGTGTAATGAGAAATAAAAAAATTTCAAGCAAAAGTGAATGTCAAGCCATCTACTCAAGACCTTCCGGTTAGCCAATTTGATTTAATACCGTAGTCTTCGCCCGGAAGAAACTCTTCTTTCTGATCAGTGTGCCAAGAAAGTACATTGACAAAGTCCGCAACAAAAGAGGGTACAACGCACTTCAAAATCGCACTGTTTCCACGTATTGCGTATTCCTTATTCACATCTGTATCGTAGTATTGCGCCACCACTGTTGATTCAAAATTATTTAAACTTAATTGAAAAATTCCCAAGATGTAATTCAGCAGAAATTACCAAAACGTAATTGTGTTGTGCTTTGGCTAATTGGGAACAATTTCCTACGATCGAACTGACGTTATGTAGCCACCTGGATTTTTTGGGGGCGCTAATGAAATGTTAATTATTAGCTTCGGTTTTCGAAACCCCGAGAAAGTCACGCAAAAGTGGGGACTCAATTTTTAACTTCCTACAATTAAAATGATGGGGATAAACGACGGAGAAACATTGCAGCGGTGGCGACGCAATGGTGACCTCATTAGCTTATTCAATTATAAATACAAAACAATAAGAATCTGGAAGCATTGAACTTCACAATTTGAGGGTCTTTAGTAAATTGAGGGAGTCACGCTGACGATACAGCGGTCCATTCCATTAATGAAGAGGCCACGGGCAATGCAAGATAAATTAATATGGGACTTGAGGACTCCTCGATATCACTCCCACATTATAATTCATTTTTATCATTAAATCACTCATTTTGGAAGACAAAGACTTGGCAGTTTATGGGGGCAAATAAAGAAACTGGGCCGAGACCTTACCGGCTCTGACGTTGACGTCTCGGCTGTGCACTGATCCAGCTGGAGATGTTGCCAGACAACTATAAACCTGGGCATGAACCTCTTGACGATAATCCTCAGCGCGGAAAGGGGGAAAGACCAAATTGCCATTCGGCAAAACCTGAAGCATAAACGAAACAACATGCCCATGAATTAATTCCATAAATTAATTAAACGTCAATGACCCGGAAATTCGATTAAGACTCAATAAGTGGGGAATTAATTCGCCTGACAAAGGGATGAATGATGAAAAGATATGGTCAACGAATTTAAAACCAATGAATAATACATCACCTGTCTCAATCCAGGGACGTCACCAACAGCAGTACCATCAGCACGAACCCATATGATATCCGGTTGGGGATTGCCTCGAGCCTGGCACTCAACTTCAGCTCCAGTACCATTAGAGAAGTCCACACGATTTGGAGGTTCCTTGACAAACACCGGCCCCATCGACTCATCCTCAGCAGTAGCAACTAATAAAGACCCATTTTAACAATTTAATTTCATTGTACCAATCTAAACCGTGAATTTATTTTATCATCATGTTATGTTAAATTGAGGCTCCAAAATAAATTGCACTCACCGTTAATCATGATTGTAATCAGGACGATTACAGCGAAGGGCATCTTCGCCGCGCCTGGCAGACTACACAGCATCTTGCACATGCCCATATCCTTGACTGGGCAGCAAGCACACCTGTTGTAGTCACAAAATCACAGTGTAAATCCCAGCTCTGACGTAATCACCAACTTGATATAAAATCAAGTATTAAAAATCACAACACAAAAGGCACATTTCCCTGTCCCTTAAAACACTGAAATATTTTATTCCCTCTTAACAACCAAAGCCTCCCCCTATCTGTAACTCCAATTGAACGATTACAACTGCGATTGCAGTTGATTGGTTGATTACTACTAGACTAGTGCTACAGATGACCTGAGTGACGATGAATTGACTGACTACAGCGACAACCGATTCCACTGAATCCACCGGACATCGAAAAGAAATTTAAGAGAATTTTAATTACGAGTGAATGGCAATTGACGGTCACCAGATGTGACTCATTAGTCGCACCAGAGTGCCCCTCGCACAATCATCTATAAGCGACGAGCGATGACGTGATCTCAGAGTGGGTGACTCTTAACGTACCGCCCTTTTTATTTCATTCGCGGTTTCTTCAGTTCTTTCAATTGACTGAACACTTCAGACGCTGGCAAAACACAACTATTATCATTTTATGGGGTTCTGCATAGTTCTACTTTCCAGGAACTAACTGATTTGTTAGCAGACTTAAACATCAAGTGGTCCCCCCACTACTCTAGAAATAAATCTCTCATCACCTCTAGACCGAAATTCGAGAGCAATTTCTTGTCTCGCCTGATGGAAAAATGAAATTCTGGAGTGAAAATCCTGCATTCGACTTGAACTGGGTCATATGGGAGGCATGATAGGCCTTGTGGGTCGCATTTAACGAACCCCGCAAACGACCGGAACGATTTAAACTCGAGGATCGCCTCACGGACTCGCTTCCAGCCGCCGTCCTAAAATACAATCTCACCCCTTCGCCCCCGGGTGTATGGAGCTGAGCGTTTGAAACCTCAGTCTCCAGAAAATATTTCAACCGCACCAAGAGCGGAGTAATCTGGCCAATTCTGAACTTCCATACAAAGGGACTAATTAAATAATTAATAATACCCCGGAGTTGGATCCGAGTGGGGACCGGTGGTCTTCCAATTGAAAAAAAAACTCCAAGAGCCGCAAAAAAGACCCTCGAAAAATGTGTGACTCCAGGGACAAAAATCAACGAGCCTTTCTGCACGTGTGGGAAATGATGCGGGGGTTGGCATGAATGGAAGAAGGGGGAGGGGGAGATCAGCTTGTGGGCCATAAGTAGAAAGAGACAGCATGCGGACGTGGGGGGAGCATTGGGGACTCGCCGAGAGGTCTTTCCTTTGCTCGCGGTGTGGGTTTATTGATCGGTAGCGTCGAGAGCTTACCGTGCATCTGCCTATGACATACAGACCATCAGGGACGTACCAACACCCAAAAAACATGACAAACACCCGGTGCTGGATTCATTGTCATCATGATTTGCAATCCGGCTGAAAAAACTCTAATCAATTCGTTCATCAAAGCTCATCGACGCCCGATTTTTTCGTATATTTCGTCGTAACTCGGAACTTGCTCTTTATTCGGGGAAAACCAATTGTTGTGGGCCGACAGCTGGCAAAGGCTGTAGCCCCCAGAGGGTAGGTGAACTCGGAGCGCAGGCGCTCTTCTGTTCAGAGCCGTTACTGTCCAAATGCCGCCCTTGCTGAACCAACCATGCGACCCTGCCCGAAAGACGACGCTCACTACCTGCTTTCCTCCAGTTTCTTTTCATTTTTTTTTCTTATCTCCAAGTAACACTCTCGACCAACTGCTGCATCACGTCTCATGCATTGTTCCTTTATTCCAAAAATACAAAAGAGGTACCGTTTAATTCCCTTATGCTCCGAATATTGAATAGCTTTGTACGAGACGATGCGGATTTTTTTTCTTGGTAATATATTTTTCTAGGATATTTTTTTCTAGCTCAGGGAATGTAGTTCCTGGAGATGATGTTTATGCGCGAATAAAGGAATTAGTGTGTGATACACGGTAGCATTGCCGGAGAGTCGCAAAATAAATCCAACTCCAAAGCTGTGAAACGCTATCCGATCTGGACCGTCAATACCATTTTTCCTTTTTTTTTCTCGTAGGTGAGATTATGGTGCGATAAATAAATCCGCGTGTCGCACATGGTGATCCCACGCTCATAAAAAATAACCGGGTGGAGGCCGGAGATTTCCCAACAATCGATCATTGTAAAATAAGTTTGACAAGATGTGTCAGGCCGGCCGTCAATTTGAATCACTTTCGTCGGACTTCAATGTCGTCCCTATCCCTTAATTAATACCCAGCGAATTTAATGAACTGCGGAAATGTAGGGGATGTATCCATTATGTATCCAGATGAATTTGTTTATTCCAGAATCACTTATCAAGCACTCGCCAATCACACACGTGTATTTCAACCATTCACAGATAATATTTATCCAGGATTATAAGTAGATTATACCACACACCTTCAGACCGAGGTCTAGAATGCGGTTGCCACTTATTGAATTAGCGTTCGCGGAACGAATTAATACACTTTTTTTTTTATTCACTGTGATATTACTTTGAGAACAATCGGAAATTCGATTCTGATCACGAGAGACGAGAAATCGTACGGTCGTCCGTCAGCACTCGAGTAGCGAGTTTCGGCGGCGTGGGAGTCACTCGGCGAATCAAATGTGTGGAGGGGATGAATGTGGTAGGGGAAACGGGATCATGCGGATTGGAATGCATTTTTTATTTTCCAGATATTCATTTCAGAACAGGTGGGAATCCCCCGATACTCCAGGGATAATCATAATCCCACCAACTGGGAGAGTAAATAATTTTTTAGCGGCTATTTATTGCTGTAAAATTCAATATGAAGATCAGGGGTGGGAACTTGCGGGTTCAGAGTACTTCAAAGACTCGATTTTTTAACCAATCGCGTACAAGGGCAGTCATGGATTCAGAATACTTCGCTGGGATTGGTTTGGAGGTACGGGTTTCATGGGGTATGGCATCTATATTTATATATTAGAAGTATTTATGGTGGTAATATTTATATATTGTAGATCTATATCGTGAGGGGTGTCGACTCGGAAGAAGTGAAATTAATTAAGTCACTTTGGTCGGTTATATTTGTTTAACTTTGGGTGAAGGGCAAGGGTCGTAGACCTGAATGGAATCCCGTCTTCTTTTGTTACCGACTGATACCATCGACCGTCGGTAACTCAGCCTTCACTAGGACTAGCGCCGTCAGCTGGTGCCACCATGAACGGCTCGTATTTTCAAAGGGATGAATTCGTGGCTCATAAAAATTGCTGAACTCATTTAATTGAGAATCTAATGATCGAATGGAACTCCAAGTTTGATCTACTTGTTAGATGTGTTAGAGAGAATGACGATTGAAGCACAAGCGATCTCATCAAATCCGAGAAAGTTAATACTCCAACAGAGTAGAGAAATAATAATAGTCATATTGATTCATCTGATCGAAGATTTTTCATATCGATTACCCATGACTAATCACAATCATTGCATATCCGTCATCATGAATAAAATGAATCCCAATTGATATATAATCTTGCCATCTGAATAGCATGTAGATGGACGATGGGAATAGGAAACACTCAATTCATGGACTCCGGTGTTAGTTCAGCCATGGTAGGAGAAGGTCGAGAGGTTCCGTTTCTGCTCTGTAATATAAAACTCTGAAGTAAACGAATAGGACTTTCAGTTGATCATTCGTACTTTTGAGACACGAATCCGTTCATAGAAATGACGCACAGCTATTTTCTTCTTCAGGTCTCCCTCGTGCTGACAGTTGGATGGATCATTGGTTCCGCAAGTTTGTTGATCCTTTTTTGTGATTCATTTATCTGTGCTGTCTACTATTTCAGGACGTGAATAATTGATTATTGTCATTTTAGATGGAAGAGCCATTCAAGTGTTGGAAAATATTCCTGGATTTATTCCAGTGTACATAAGACATGGGAATGAACCCCTGGAGGACATAAATCCGGCATTGGCTGAAGCCTTCCGTGAGAAAAAAAATACCATGGTAAATCATTTCTATACATAATCCATTGTTGATCATTTATTTACATAAAAAATTCCGTACATTAAAAAAAAGTCAGACGTACTTTGTAGCTGACAAAATTCACACTTAGAAAGTTCCCCAGTAAAATTATTCATTCAGAGACAATTGAATTATTTAATCAGTTTCTTAATTACTTGAACCAACAGAATGTGATTCCTTTGGAGGCACACCACGTTCCGAAAATTGATGACAGAATCCCGGTGAATATTCTCCTGCCAATACCTCACGCAGACTTGACTAAAAAAAAGCGCGAGATCCTCCGTTCAACAGTGCAATAATAATGAGGGAGAAAGAAAAGAAAGAAGCAGTGACGTAGCTCCAAAAGATCTTCGAGGACACGACCGTGAGGTTCAAATCATCCGTCATCTCCTGTACCTACCAGGTGGGAATCAAGTGAATGTCAGACTGAAGCCGCTTTTTATGATAACCAGTGTTTTTTCACATATTCAAATTGAACTTTTTCATATAGTTCTAATAGTTTAAGATATACAGGCACACTCCACTATTTGAATTATTTCCCGTTTAGAGCCTCTGCGTGTTCTGTAACAAAATTAATATTAGGGCCATCCCACTAGATTCCCCAGTATCAACCCGACATTGATTATCGTAACAGGGAAATACTCCAGCGAACTACTGAGCTGGCAAAAAAAATTTGTTTTGGCTCGAGTAAAACTTGTTTTAGAACTCCATCATTTTTTCCCCATTGTAGCGTCATATACTATTAAACTGAAGTATCCATTAATCATGTTGTATATTTTTTAAAACGGATTCATGGTCACGATTATTTCTCAATAAATTTTATTCGATCTTCTATTAAACATTCTCATATGGGAAAAATAACTCAGCAGTCAACCCCACTCCCCTAAAAAAGTACCAGCAGCGAATCCCTGGATAGATGACAAGACCAGGTGTAAAATAAAAATAATAATAATAAAAAACCAAATACCTGTACTCGTGAACTTTGAATCTGGCTGGTGTACAATTATGATGTTTTGAATAAAGAGCCGCTAGACACCTGGTTGGTTCTTTTTTGTCTCTAAGTAGACACGTCTCGGTTTCATTACCGGGACAAGAACCCACACACTGGCCTACATTTATGTGCTACATTTAAATGGAATAATCCACCATAAATAAGTGATCAATCGGATAATCTTTTGATAGAGAAGTGAAAAGTTTCGTGAATACCCTGATGACTGGTTTCACGTCGCTTGTGTTGATCCCTGGCTTTATCTCTAGTTGACTGTAATCAAGGACACTCTCGGTCCTGTCCATTCTGTGACAATTATTGGCGCAGCCGCATTTATCGATAATTTGATAAATTTCATCACCTGAAGTGGTTAACCGGAATAATTAACGGTAATTATGTAAATTAAGTAAGTAGAACGGTGAAAGGACTGACCATTGGGTCCCTTGATGCTGACCGTACTATTTTTGAGAGGTTTACATGTCAGGGACTTGGAGCACAGCCCTAGACATCGTCCTATATCCATTGCTACCTGATACGGTGTTCCAGAGTGAATTAATTGTTCGAAAGACACTCGTGTGCAGCCTGATTCTTGCCAGCAATCGCATGTGTCAACAGTTTCAATTATTTTTACCCCCTGAAGGGTGGAAATCCGCTCCATCCGAGCTGATCGTGGGTGACATTGAGAATGCGGTGGACACCTCTGTGAAGTAATTCACAAAAATTGAGAACAACCGGAATTTTTTAGTTTTTCTATTTGGAATCTAAAACAGAACAAACTTTTTCTCATGACCTCAATCGGTCATTCAAACAGGTCATTAGAGAAATTCATCACTATCTTTTTTATCACCAATCAAGTTACAGTAAAGGGTTATCATTCTACCAAACTGACAAAATTGATTTGTCAGTGCATTTTGAATAATGTCATTGAAATTGCGAATTTACTTGAACGGCCGGTCTACTAGGATCGCCTGGATCATCGGTATTATGTCTGGGACAGACTTTTCGACATAACCCTGCATCAATCGTCATAATTTCCCCCGAGATACCTGAAAAATGAAAACATATAAAACGGTGTCAAAGTGTTAAAGGGCACATATAAACCGAACCGGATGAGCAAGTTTATCAACACACGAGGTGATCGTGCATACGAGGCTTCAATTGATTAATGTGCCATTGATAATTATTACGCTATCCGGCACTGCGCATCCTATTGAAACAGCCCCTCCACTCTATCGCACTATCTCACTTATGGACATGAATAATTTCTACAAATGATTTGTGTGATTTTCTGAGTTTGTCACGGCTGATTGATTTACCATGTCCAACGCCAACTTTTTTCTGGTGTTTTGCGCAGCAGTGGAACTGTTTGTTAGGACTATCGGAATACTCATCTTCAATTTTCGATTTACTCCCTTCAATTACCGGACAGTTCCATATTAAATGAGCAATTAAAACACTGTTGAGAAATAAATAACGAGACAATAGACAGAACATTGTAAATTATTTTAATGGAATTGATCTTCGGTTGTCACAGTTTGCGGTGACACTGATGAACAAGTTTCATTGGGTTTCTGCAAAGGGCATAGGAAGTTCAAATATTTCTATAAAGCGCCGTTGAATATGGGGGTGATGAGTCGAGTGCTCATTGGCTGAAGTTTGCAATTTATCACGTGACTTGGAATTTATCGCGCAAGTGCAATAAACATGAGGCTCTTTTGAGATTTATTCATTAGCCATTGTTATAAAGAGTCATGAATTATTCATAATACGAGTTCAGCATCAACAATAATTTTTATCTTTGACATAAAATTTTTATTTACTTTTTAAAGATTTCTTACGATTTTTTTGTCGATTGTGACCTTCCTTGTAACCTTGGAATACTAATTTTCCCATAAAAAGCCATGTTATTTTGGAATTTCTTAATTAATTGTCAGCTATAATTTCAAACAGCCCATTACACAGGACCTCAACGCATCTGGGGACCCTAGGGATCCTGGATGTAACTAATTGTTTACATAACCCTGATTAGCGAAGTATTTAGTTCGTTCGCTTGGTGTTTAGAGGTGGGGATATGGGAGGTTCTTCGGATTAGTTGAAGTGGGGGATCACGAATAGAATTATACAGTCAGTTTGTGCATATGTTTATCAAAGTCAATGATACTTGTCTATCCGCGATGATGACATTCATCGGATCATGATGGGAGATCACATCATCTTCGCTATCGATGCAGAATCTGTAATTTTTTAATATTCTCGCATGTGATGATATCATCATAATTATTTCATTTGCGAGTACATGACAGCCATAAAAAATTAACCAATTTTTTAACTCCGCATTAGACACGTGGAATTATTCCTAGTCAACTATAGGACGTCCCTGTGGTGTGAGTGAGACACTTGGAAGAGGTTAGAGGTTATGGTCGTCGAGGCTCCGGGGTAATTACAAATTAAATAAATACTGTAAAGACGGTAAGAATCGTTTCCTAAATATTAAGATATTTTTTTTAACATATTCTTTCTAAATTTGCGCTATGGGGTCCTTCGTAACGGCTCCCTTTATTTCTAATTTTGCCGCATTTCTTAAGGATCGATGAATGTCGATAAAACAGTTGGGCCCCTCAGCGCAGCTCGCGCTCACGGTGTTCCATTGCTTTACCGACACTACTAGAAACAATTTTTAATTGATTTAGAAAAGATAATTAATTATAAAATCGAATTACCAGGAAATAAAAATCGAGATGTCAACCCCGAAGAAAGGAAATCCCTGGGTGACATGTGGCAAATGCACCGCCATAATTTCTCAGAAAGACACAGCTCTACACGAAAGCAATTGTCCTCCCTTGGATTCATCCTGTGCCCATAATTACATTCTTAATGCAACCTTACACAGTAATGTGGAATCTTATAGTATGCAAGAACCTCCAAAAAATATATCCGAGCGAGACACCCACGACATGGTATTCATGTCTCAATCAGCTCTTCAATTATGTGACATTGCGATTGGGGATAGAGTCATCTTGACATCAAATGTTGGGGCAATAATTAGAAAAGCCTGGCCAATAAACGACAAATCACTAACGACCGTATCCCTCACCAAAAATACGATAGAAACTTCAGGGATCAAAGGACGAGTGAAAGTTAGAAAGTTCAATTGTAATCTTCCCTCGGCCAAGGAGATAACCATTCAGTTAATCGGAAAAATATCAAAGCTTAAAGCAACAACAGATGTACAAGTCCTATTAAAAAACTATAATGAAAAGAAACCTCTCTGCGTTGGGACTAAAATAGGTCTTCCCTATTACGGGAGAGTTCTGACATTTAAGGTAAATAAAATAGTTGGAGATAAGGAAACGATGGAAAGCATCGAGGACAGATTTGATCAAATGAGTATTACTGAAATAGCCCCAAAATTCTTCGAACCTTTGTACAACACGAAATGGACCATAACTGGAAATGAAACTTCAAAAGTAAATAGAAAAATGGGAACAGAAATAACTCTGGACAGTATTGGAGGGTACGAGGAACTTATCGAAGATTTGAAAGACCTCCTGGATATCCTCTTTAAAAAATCTAAGACCGTACAAGGTTTAAAGCTCAGCAAAGGAATTCTTTTGTACGGGACTGAAGGTGTTGGAAAAACTGCAATCACCTCCGCTCTATTATCACACTACGATATCAACGTTTTCCCCATAATCTCCAGCGACATTATGGGCCAATCTGCTGGTAAAATCGAAGCGTACATAACTGAAATATTTTCGGAAGCGAAAGCACAGACTCCAAGTGTGATCTTAATTGAAGATCTGGATGTTCTATGTCCGAAGAAACTGGGGAGTTCATCGGAAACTGAAAAACGTCTCACAGCGACTTTCATCAAGGAGTTTAGTAATTTACAGAAAAGTGATCTGCCGACCTTGGTCTGGAGCACGACTTCGAAACCCGATTTTATTAATCCCTCATTGAGACGACCAGGTCATATCGACCGGGAGTTTGAAATGCCTGCACCAACTCCTCAAATGCGCAAGGAGATAATTCATAAATTATTGCGGAAATTTTCGCATTCGCTGATTCAAAAAGATATTGATCAAATTGCGTTTGTCACTCATGGATTCGTTGGGGCTGACTTGAATTCCTTGTGCTGTAGAGCAGCTATGAGTGCTACGAAGCGTCATGGGAGCTTGTCTTACCCAGAGGAAGAGATTACGATGACTGTAGAAGACTTTAATTATGCTTTAACTCAAGTAAACCCCTCAGCAATGAAAGAAGTACTGGTAGAAATTCCGAACGTTTCGTGGTCTGACATTGGAGGACAAAAAGACTTGAAGTTGAAGCTTCAGCAAGCAGTGGAATGGCCCCTGAGGCATCCAGAGGCTTTCTCAAGACTGGGAATAACACCTCCGAGGGGCTTGTTAATGTTTGGCCCCCCTGGATGCTCGAAGACAATGGTTGCCAGGGCTCTTGCCACAGAGAGTAAATTGAACTTTATTAATATCAAGGGGCCTGAGTTGTTTTCAAAGTGGGTAGGAGAATCCGAGAGGGCTGTGAGAGAGGTTTTTAGGAAAGCACGACAAGTTGCTCCTTCTATAATTTTTATTGATGAAATCGACGCACTGGGAGGGGAGAGGAGCAGCGGGGCTGGGAGCGCTGGGAATCAGGTGCAGGAGCGAGTACTGGCACAATTGTTGACTGAGCTCGATGGTGTCACTGCTCTAGGAAACGTCACACTTGTTGCTGCTACCAATCGACCTGACAGAATTGATAAAGTACGATTGATAATTTTTCTTTCTATTTTCTTTTGCTAGTTGTGATCAAAATTAATTATTCCCTGTCTCTGTCGTTCGTCTGTATAAATACGAAAATTTTTTCAGGCACTTCTTCGACCCGGACGTCTTGACAGAATAGTGTACGTGCCCTTGCCAGATTACGAAACTCGGTTAGAAATATTCAAAATTAAATGTCGCAGAATGCCGATTGATGCGGACGTAAATATCTCAGATTTGGTTGATCTAACTGATGGTTATTCCGGTGCTGAAGTTCAGGCAATTTGCCATGAAGCTGCTCTTAAAGCTCTAGAGGAAAATTTGAATGCTTCCTCAGTATCAAAAGAACATTTCAAGGCAGCATTATCCAGCGTGAAACCTAGAACCCCTCGAGCACTCGTGGAAATGTACGAGGAATATGTCAACAAGATTGAAAAATAGTAAAAAAAAAATTATAACGTGATTTTTTGTTTATTTCCCAGGGAGATTATATTACACTGAATTATTCAACATGTACACGAGAAAAAAAAATACTCCTCGAGCCCATAATACTTTTATTTGTTTCTTCACTAAATTCTAAATTTCCATAGCATTTTACTTGAGTTTATCCGCTAAATTTACTTTTAAACCTTTGAAGATTTTTCTCATATTGTAATATCGTTAATCACGTGTAAAAAAGGAACTCATCGAGTTCCCAGAACGCCAATGACATATTTTTATAATATATTAAGTCCATATTAATCTGAAGTGACAAATAGGAATTCTAACATTATCAATCACATGAATTTACTCTTGTTCCATGAACGACTTAAATTGAAATCAAGAATTTGTAAGAAAAAATGAATACGATGGAATCAATCTATGAATATACAATCATATGTATATATATGTACAGGAAAATTCATTTTGTAAACTAAACACACAATGATAATCATTAACATCAAATATTTACAAACGTGATAAAAAAAATAAAATATTTTATAAGGAAGAAAAAATGCAATTTTGTTGTGAAAATCTTTTTTGGTCATTAGAACACCATATTTTCCATTAAAATATCCGTTTCTAGTCGTCCTTGACTTCCTTTAATTGCCCCAAAAGAAGCAAAAAAAAACGCGGACAGGATTTCAGGCACTCATTTTTAGACACAAACTGCCAGTAAACACACGTTGATCACACGGAAAGTAATAAATTAACTTGGATCATAGATCATCAACAAATAAAAATAAGAAAGTAGAGCGATTGCAGTATTCACATTTTTAATTAAGTAAGACGAGATGACTAAAATTCACTGCCAATGAGCTCGATTGAATGAGTTTAAAAATTCATAATGTCCTGATGTAATGTAAAAAAAATCACATATCTCGTTCTCGTTACTTTACTGAAATAATATTGATTTCTCCCAAAAATATCTCAAGTTGAATAACAGGTTTTCCATTACAAAGAAACCTACAATAGTCTCCCATTCTGTTTTTGAGCTCAGAGAACTGAATTATATGGATAATTATCCTTCTCAGAATTGCAGGGAGAATTTTACCCGACGTTTATGTTGATTTCACTCGACAGGATTAGTCCATGCGAACTCCATAGCAAGACGGGGCATGTCAGTGCTAGCTGAGGACTCATCCTCACTGCTTGTAGCGGATGTCTCTTCGGAAATCATGGCTTCTCCCCCAGCTTCTTGAGGCCTAGGTCCAGCTGTTTGTTGATTATTAGCAACACTGTGAGGGGTCTGATCTCCTGGAGTGGTTGTAGGATCACTCCTGGGTCTCCTTCTTATTGGAAGCGGTGTTGAGTTGTAAGAAGGGGCCCAGCCATCCTCCCGCATATCATCTGAAGTAGAAATACTCTTGGATCTCGCTCGGACATCTAATGATTTTCTTGAAGTTCTCCTCAAGGAATGCTGTCGTGAAACCGTCGGTGTCTTATCGTTATTGGGTAGAGGATTTGAGGTCTCATCAATCGCCAATGTCCATGAGACAGAATCTCCCTTCTGCACCATAAATTTTATCATCGACGAAGCCGCTGAATTCTTCTCTGGGGTTATTGAATGATCAATATGCTCGGCACCCAATGACCTTGTCAATCTGTCCGGAGTTGCTAACTGATTTGCCAAAACACTCACAACTTCGTTCTTCTGTCTCAATCGCCATTGGAGTTCTTCGTTTCTCTGTGTGAGTCTTTTGTTGTGCTTTGACACCTCATGAAATGAACCCAGGAGAACTTCATTCTGGTGAGATATGTCTCGCTCGAAAGCCTCTTTGCTCTGCAGTTGAGCTTTGAGATCTTCACATCTGGCTTCGAGGGATTCCACTTTTTGTTCGAGAGTGTCTTTACCCTCGACTTCACGTCGCAGTATTTCAATCTCACTCCTCATTGAGGTATTCTCCTGACTTCGTAACTCTAAAACTGATCGCAGAGACCAAACTTCAGCATGGAGGCTTGAAGACTGATCGCTACTAGTCTCTAAATTCATCACATTGTTTAATTTTCTAGACTCTTCGAGCTCAGTCTCAAGACTCTGAATTTTCAATTCCTTGTCCTTTAGTTTTTTCATCAATGAACTATTCTCCTCTCTGAGCTTGCCGTTCACCCGTTGTTTCATTATTAAAATTGGCTTGATGCAGGATTTTAAAGTCTGTAATTCCCTCTTAACCTGACCATCTGCGAGGACTGACGGGGACAATTCTTGAGGAGTTTCCCGTACGTTTGCCGTGGCCAATTTGTGCTCGAGCTCTGACAAGTGCTCAGATCTCAGATTTTCCAAAGCAGTTTCGTACTGCTTTATCAGCTCATTGAGAGAGGTTTTCAATCGCACCTCGAAGGCCAATCGTTCTTCGTGCAATGCGTTCTCAAGACTTGAGATTCGTCCAGTGTATTCGGCTTCTAACTCCCCTCGAAGAAGGTTCAGGGCTTTCAGATGATTTTCACGCTCGGAGGCGAGTGTCTCCTGCAGAGCTGTTTTAGCTGCTCTGGAGTCACACAGCAATTGTTGTACTTCCTTTGAATACTCTTCGTTCTGAAAGGGTGCAAATGATATGAGGAATTATTCTCGGGACGGAGCGACTACTTGATGACTTGGATAGTGCCTATGCCAGACCTCCAAAACTTTTCTTGACTTTTTCCCTCATCAGGGGACTACGAGAACAATCTTGTAACTCTTTATTTATTTATTTTTTTTAATTATTCAGAAAATGCGAGGATTATTGGGCGCGTGATAGACTTGGAGCAGTGAAAGTCACCTCATAGTGTTTATAATCGGACTCAATCAATTTTGGTGTATTTTGATTACATTCGTCGAATTCAGTGAAGGAATAAGTAAAAATAAAATAGATCTAGGACGAAACAGAACTCGAATAGATGAGAGAACTGTACATTTTTACGTGTCATGCATACATATCAGATGACTAAAACTAGAGCTAAAGAAAAACTGGAACAAAAATTTGTTAATCATATCTCGCGAAACGATCTGTCAAAAAAATTGACAATTACGATAGATTCCCTATAAAATTGTTCCAAATACCTGTATCCTCGGGCCTTTTGGAACTACCAGAATTTTAAACCGTCAGAGTACAATGTTAATCAGTGAATAAAATAAAAAGATAAATAACTCACTTGTCTCGCTAAATACTGAATGGTCAAACAGAGAGCGTCAACAGCATTCTCCGTTCTTTTAATCCTAAATGACTCATTCTCACAATAAGTCTGGGACGCCTGTTGACGAGTATCAATAGAAATCCTCGCTGAAATAGGTGGACTGGAATTAGATTCTCTCCTCACTAAATCTGAAAGGAAGAATATCGGAGCCATCACTAGTCCACTCTCAAAAGTCTCCTCAGGGTATATATATATGTGTGTATATATATATTATTGACAAATAATTTTAATGAATGTGTTGTCCTGAACGTCACCGCGATGACTGGTAAACAGTCAAGGTACCCGATGTTCTGGTACCTAACGGTCCTTTGGCGATTAGCCAATCGCACTGACAGTGTACCTGGCAAAACGCCCGTAGGCACCCTAGTCGTGTGTTATTTAGTGAGAGGGAGGAATCGGACCAGCGGTGACAATACAGGTAGCATTATCACCGGGTCCTTTGACAACCGCGAGTGCCAGAAATAAAATTAAGATTAATTTTTTTCTAATAGAGTAGCAAAGAACACTTTGCTACTAAATTTCTGCGCACTCCGTATTGTTCTGCGTCTATTATGCGAATGAATAAAACGTCATTCGACATGAAACTGTCATCTACGCTCATATTAATCCATGGGAGTTAACAACCGGACGTTCCAATTTTCAGTGGGACGTCTGCCCTCGACAGTATTATGTCTTTAATCAAGGTCATCAAATTTTCTATTTTCATCAGCATAAATTTGCACCAATAAATTCAAAGTAAATTGTCAGCGAAATTTATTCATAATTTTTATTTACTAACAATTGTGGTTTAATGATGTGTGCATTTCATTGTAACACTTCACGAAAGCAAGTCTTACGTGTCACACTCGAGTTTATAGTTTTGAATCAAGTTTAAGACTTAAATTAGAGCACATGTTATCTATCATCGAAGGAATTTGAGGGCGTTATTAAACGATCAAGATATGACGACACGTTGGGTTTGAGACATTTCAAGATCATTCGAACACGACGCGCACACCTCGACTGAATTAGCTCAGAGCACCGGTCTAGTCATGGACGTTCATCGCAAGCTTCGGCGCAATTATTTCCCCACCAACATTTTATTCGGTCAAAAACAGCTGCTGATGTTCATTAGTGATAGTTTGCGGCAATGTTTATACACATGATCCGTGGATATGCCGATGAAATTTAATTTTTCATCGGCTCCCGAGACCAATTCAATTTATATTTGTACTAATTCCACGGAAATCCTCAGGAGCAATCGATGTTCCGAGTTCATAAAAAAATATTAATTAAATATTTCAAATCAGAGCTGCAATGATATTCTGTTTGTCGTATTTACCTTTTGTGACTGATGCGGGTGCTGATGCGACTTGTTTCAGAGAATGAACAATTCCATTGTTTGCTGCTGAACGTCGTGCCAATGTCGACTTGCGAATCGGCACTGGGCTTTTTTCTGTTGAATCGGAGTAATGTAATCTCATGAATAAAGGGAATTGCCGGCCAAGCATAATGTTAAAATATTTAGCTGACTGTTCTCCACTTACCAAGATTGAGCGGCGATAAGTCAAGTGTCCCAGCTTTTTTGGCATCATTACTGGAGACGCGGGACTTGAGGGTCGTCCGACCATTGACGGTTCTTCGTTGTTGAGTCACTGCTGTTATGGATCGTTCTGTAAAATTATGAATTACCATTGGTTATTTTTCATTGAAAAAACAGTTGGATTAAATTCGTAGTTTTTTCCGGATAAATATGAGCCGTGAATATCCGCTCGAGGGCCCGTCTATTTTGAGAGAGGTTTTCAGGGTTAAAAAAACAAGGCACATTATGACGTGCGTAATTCTCCATTTACTGGACGGAGTCATGTATCGAATATATTGAATAAGAAAATCGATGACTTTCTAAAGTACCTCTTTTGAAGCTTCCAAATCCTATTTTCGATTCCCTCACTAGATCCGCGCGAACCGAGCCGGTCCTGCCCTTGGAGCCCTGCTGCCCCATGATAACAGCCCCCAGCACAACCACAGCAATAATCACAATGAAAATTACCGTAATTTTGCCGCTGAATAGTACAACAGACTAACAACCGATAAATCCAATCCTCCACTTCTACAGAGCCCAGGTAAGAGAAACTTCCTAAACGATAGCCATCGCCTTGACCATGAAGAGCTGCACTGAGCCAATGCCCGTGATTTCATCTATCTCTACAATCGTACATTTTGCTCTTGGTGACTATTCCGAGACGAAATTCCACTCCAGGTATTTGGGCGGCCAATCACCCTGCTGCCTCACGAATTGGTGAGGTAGCATAGCACACATTTACCCCCATTTCCACTCCTAATCCACTACAGCGACGCATCCATGAATAATTAACCACCCTCACATACATCACGTGCATAACTACGATAACTTGTAAATAATAATCATATTTTTTTTTTTAATTTTCACAACGCCAGTTGAACCGACTTGACTTTCACCGATGAAGGACCAGGTCGGATTAGCACAATATGCTCAATCCTAGTGTGATTACAGAGTTGAAAGCCGCCAGAATGGATTCTCATCCCATCGACCTTGAAGGAAACACGTGGCTGCCAGGTGGTACACCTGTCTGCCTTTTACATCCACTGGATATTACCCAAGTGGGGGAACATTGCGAATAGCCAGGAGGCAAGGTAAGCCAACGGTAAAGGGTCTAGCGGTGAGAGCGAGACGATTCCCGAGGCGCGCCGCGAGAAGCCAACGGGATAGAACCTCGAGGAATACACAATGCCGGAAATAAACGGCTATATGCCGTTGACCCGCTGACGCGCGTCCAGAAGCTCTAGTTTTGCCCCGATGTTTTCACTGATTCATGTTGATATTTTCAGTATCCAAAACTGGAGCACGTCTATTATTAATATTAAGTGTAATTTATAAGGATCGCCAAGTGGTTTTCAATTTAAATTTGAATTTTGCCGAGTCCAGGATGATGATCCAGTGGGGATGCAATCGATACAACCGATACGGCGAATTCGTGAAGATTTTGATGGAGGAAATGGTGATTGGCATGTACTTTAATGTTGATTAAACCGGACGTACCACCGGGGGTGACCCGAATAGAAAACGCGGGGATACTGAACCTACGGAGATGCAGACAACTGAGAGGTAGCCTGGCGCATGCCGCTATGCGTGTTATATGTATACGTATATAAAAGTTTAACGAGTCGAGGGATTACGAGGGTCTCCGAGTGAGCCCGAGAAATAACTTGAAAGTCCAGGCGAGTCACTCGTGTACACATCGACAACACATGAATAGTTTTTATGGGGAAATTATTATCGTTAAATACGAGTATGAATTTTTTTTTTGATTTTTCTTTGTGGGTTCACTCGATTCAAATCGATACACCAATCAATGGCAATGGCAACCTTACCCTTTTTTTTGGAACAATAATGAGTATCGATATCTTCATGGATAGCTGGAAAAAGAAAATTATAATGTCCCAAGGCATCATTACGGATACTTACTGGAGATGGTTTCTTTGCTGAGGCCACTGCTCAGATCGCTCATTGAGCTGCGAACAGAACTGCGAGCAGTTTCTTGAATAGGAGAATTTATACCCTGACGCCCTCGGAATCGCCTGCAAGTCATTATTTTTTCATTCTTAAAAGAACACATTTAAAGGATTGTACTTGTGAAATTTAAATCTATTTCTTTGTTGACCTTTTGTCTTTCGCATTGTTGTTTGCATCACCTGGTAACCGTTTGGACGTAGCAATTGTTCCCCCTGATGACGATATTGCGGAAGTACTTGAGGGAGCAGCTGATGTGAGGCTTTCCATAAATCGGGACTTGACTTCCTTGCGCTGTGGCCTCAATCGCTGCTCAGATTTACCCGCTTCAATCTTACTCATTACTGCATCCCAATGACCGTTCTTACGATTTCTTGTCACGCGCCTTGGTTCTTTAAGCAAATCTTCTTTAGCTGTTGATCCAATCATCGCTTTTATCTTCGATTCAACATTCTTCTTTGGCATCTTATATTTCTTCAGGGGGGAAGGCTCTACTTTTCCTTGGATTTTCGTAATGCTACGATTGGTATCTACAGTCTTTTCTACATGAATAACTGTGACCTCGTGGCCACCTGAAGAGTTGGAGTCGCTCGTTGAATCCAGTGGATTTTTCGGAACCTGCAACGAGTAATGATTGTAGTAAAATGTGTCATTGAGAAAGCGTGATAAAGTAAATTGTACTTCACTCCTTGACCATTGAATAATGTAAAAAAAAATACCTGCAAAAAATCCATTATCACCGCGGGCATCTCCGTCTTCGGAATGGGCGTCAACTGGATTTTCTGTGACACTTGTGTGTCAGCGGTATCAGCGGTATCCGGTGTATTGGCAGTATCCGGCGTTTGATCCCCGCTCACCTGCTCATCACCATTGAACCTCTCATCCTGTCGTTTATCAAGATCCGAATAAATCCCGCTCGAGTCCATCTCCTCACCAGCAAAACTTGGACATCGTCTACGGGGCTCAGCTGGTGCACAAAAGAGAGTGCCATCGATTACCTGAGCCCGGCGATCACCGCGACCCATATCTTCGTGGGCATCGGCATCGCTCTCGGTGAAAAAATCCGAATCAGTCATTGGATCTTGGAGAAGACAGGCTTGACAGGAAGCAGGTAAATTACCGGATAAACTGCCAGGATTCACTCCAGGTGGAGCTGGGCCACGACTCGCGGGCCGGGAATTCTCACCGTCCCCTTGGTAACCCGCCTCGAGGCTCGTGATACTTGTGACAGATGTGACGAAACTCATCGGCAGGGACGCCGCTGACGTCACTGATGTCACTGCAGAGGCAGCACTTGTTACAGCGGTTGAAGGGGCCACTTGTTGATCTATATAAAGCCCTTCGACTAATTTCTCACTCTCCAAGGGCTTTGGATCTAGTGGAAGCTCTTCGAGCGATGGTGAACGCTCGCAAAGCAAAACAGCCCCACGATTATCTCCAAATTGTATATCTGTTGGCCTTGATCTGTGCGATGAAGAAGTCGTTGTTGGTGCTGGGACGCCACGTAAACCAGTGAGATTCTCACACGAGGGCGTGCGAGAACATCCGAGGGCCACTGAAAAATCCGTCATCTGATCCGGCGTGAGAATGCCGAGGCTCTCGTCGTGCTCAAATGAGTTTTGTTTGTTTAGAGAGAGATACTGATGGGTTGACAAGCAACCGGTGATGTTACTGGTGCTAATGTCGCTGAGAGTACTTCCAACAGTTGTCTCCACTAAACAGCTGTTACCAACATCCTCGAGCATAGTCAGTTGGCCATTGAGGGAGCCGAATGGGTCATCCTCCTGACGGTCCATGGAGGACTCCTGCTGAAGAGATTCATTCTTGAGCTTCCAGATTGGGGAGGCTGCATGGGGAGCCCGCCCTAGTTCTCCTGGGAAAGAGCAGCCGAATTTTTTTTTCAGTTCAGAACAAAACGACAAGAGAAAAATAATTTTTTATTACTCTGCCCATGAGAATTATTTACCTCCGCCAGGCGTTGAATAGGAGCAGGGCCCGGAAGAAAATCTAGCTCTGGGTGTTTTCACCCCAATATCCTCATGAATATCCGAAGGGAAGAAACCTCCTGATGCTAAAATAGTCGATCTCCTCGAGTTGCCACCCCCAATATCGTCATGAATATCCGGAGACAGGAAGCCCCCTGAACTCAAAATTGAAGACCTCCTCGAATTTCCACCAGCACCAGCTCCAGTGGTCTTCAAAGGTGATATTATTTTAAGTTTTGGCAGAAATGATGGTCTCGACGCTCGTGGAAGAGGAATTCTACTTTCGCTGGAATTCTGCAACAAAGAAAAATCAAAATCATTAAATAGATCATTTCGAATAAATTCACCTTGACTTCACTAACAAGGTCTTCAACGAATAGGTGGTCATATCCAGTTGGCCTTGTATTTACACAACTCCATCGAGAGTAGTACCTCCACTAAATAGGAGTCAAGTCCAGGGCTTTCCCCATGAAGCAACGGCCGATCGTCAGTACATTTTAACGCATTAATCTGTCGGTGGAAAGCGCGTGCGCGTCAGCCACCTAATTTTCTTACTCACTCCAATTAAGCCTCACTGTACGTACATAAAGATCGTCATTGTATTAAATAACGTGCAATAAAATTAAATTCCAAGACCTGAGGGGGAACGTTGGCCCCGTCATGATAACACATCTTTCGCATGATGATTCACAACATAACAGACATTATGCTCAAACTCTGTGAATACATTCAGCAGCAAGGACACAGTACTGTTTAATTCCTCCTGCTTATGTCATTAGCATCACCGGCCATCTCCTTGAGACTCTCTGGCATTCTCGTTAAACATGTCGTTTCGTTATTTATTTCCCCAACGTGCAGAGAAAAATACAATCAGTAATATGTAAAGTCATACACCGACAGAACAATTTATTTTTACTGGCATATCTTTCTTTCGAAATGACTATTACGTACTTGAACCAAAACATTTTTTTTTACCATTCTACCGAATGACTGAACATTTTTTATCTGTCAGTGTAACCGGATAAAAGTCAATGAATCGCTGCCTTCTGACTCTCGCAGCAGCATTTAATTCCCAGACTGAATGATAAGTAGATCTCACGTTTTTTCACCTCCCTCTTCCCCTCGTTCTCTCTCTGGTATGAATTAACACGAATTTCATTCAATTGCACATGCGTAATTCGTGCTAATTCAATCCGCCTACCTAACGTTATTTCTTCGTAACTCCGTTACATTCTATCTCCTCACTTATGCGCATTAAAATTCTGTAGTGAAGCGGTGTGAGCTGGAAAAGAGGCGATAAGTCAAGAATTTAGGGGCAGATAAGGTTTATGAGGTTAATTCATCATGAACTAATTTTTATCAATTTTTTTATGAGTCTAAAAAAGAAGACAGCCGTACGGCGAGCATATGCCACACCAATGAGACAAGTAATTGTCCCCAGAATTGTCCTTAACAAAATTTTTCTTTGGAATTAGCAATCGTCCGATAACTAGTCCCGTGTAATTAATATGAATAACCCTGTGGAACATCGAAAACTATTCAATCCATATTGTTTTACTGGTGCAACAAATTTCTGTCCGGCTACGCTCAGTGAACAAGACGCAACCACACGAGACCGATGATTATCCGTATGAAATGGTAAAATACACGGTTTTTGATTGGACTCATGTACCCGTAGATCCGCACATACCACTCATAAGTGTACATGCTCTCCTCGGTATTATATTCATCAAACAATGTAATTAAGCCTCATAAGGTCGATAAATGCTTTATAAAATTGAGGAAATGTTGAAAAGTTTATAAGGGAATTTCTTCTCCCCGTGGAATTCCTGATACTTTCCCAGGAATTCCAATTCCAATTGTGCACTGATATTCTCTATTATATTGATGCCACGCAATGGCGGTCTAGTCGCTTTAATGCGCGTCAAGAGGTGCACACGGCTATGTATAAACTCCACTGTCCTATGCTGTACTTACATACATGAACACTTACACATTTCAAATGACGTATCTATTACGTGTATCCAATAATTTCATAATAACCCCATTAGAGCAGTCGTAATATCGTTATCTGCATTGAATTTAACGGGACGGAACAGCCGGAGAACAACAATGAAATTATTTTTGAACAAAAGAAACTTAATGAACCTAATGAATTTCGTACATAAATGAGTAGTTTAATCAAAACGCTTGCCTTATGTAAGATTCTCTCCTCCTCGTCATTGTGATGGGTCAGTTGAACTTCAAACAACAATTAAATCAAGTAAAGTTCATTGAAATGAATTACGCGAGGGGAGGAATTAGATTTAAAGAGTTAATTTATCCGCTTATAATCCATCACTTATGAAATACTTTCTTCCTACAATTGAAGAAATAGCTGAGTTGGCTGATTTTTTTTTTATTTTCATGTAAAAAGGGGGAAACTTTAGCCGCGTGACCGATGCGCTAGACCGCTCGGTACTGATTCCCACCGATTTTGTATTCTCTACATGAGTCGGTCTTGTCGGCCTTCGGACACTACTGTACGCACCACAACGAATCAACGACTGACTACTCTTGCAGCAGCGGTTTCTTCAGAGTCAACTATTTGACATGTAGTGCATCCTCAGCGTATGGACTGATTAACGCCGTCGTCGTTTTGAAATGCCAGCGAAAAAGTGGCTATGTGTATGGAGCCACGTTAATAGTACGTGCGTAACCAGTGCCACTGTACCAACACTTCCGCAATGCTCCATTGATTTTTTTTCACATCGTTTATTTGTCGGGTCATGTCCCTGTGTATTGCACAGTGCGGGAAATTCGCGAGTTCTGTGAACTCAAATTTTTAGAAAAAATACATGAGGAAAATAATTGATTGGCTGTAGCCTAGAGCCTGTCTGATTCCAGATTGGGGGAAGATGAGAGAAACTCTACTGTTGATTTTTATAAAATAATATTTCTTCGATTGTCATCCCCAGGAGAATTTAATGAGCTCTCCATTATGGCACTATTGCTCTTGAGGATGACTATGTTGCAGAAAACTTTAAATGAACTCCTTCAATAATTTTCTTTCCAAAATTTCGAATTTTCTAAAGAGCCGAATTCCGAAGAAAATTTTTATGGTCATAATTATTTTAGGACATCACTCAAGGCTATGACTAATGTGATCATCTTCGAGAGCAATGTAATTAACCTAATTCAAACCTAATAAAGATTAGCTAGTAATGGCTTGATTGGAAAAATACAATAACGAGGTTGTTTTTGAGATTATGGGGATTACCTGCGCCGGTCCCTCCAAGAATAACAATAATTATTGGTACTGATTGATTTAAAAAACATAAATCTTAGAATTTACCTTGCAAATTGTATTTGCAATAGCAGTGTCGAGTTATATTTCTATAGCAAAAAGAATTTATGAGTGTAATTATAATGTCTTTATTTCAGTTTTTAGTTTTTTGCTAATTAACAAGTGGAGAAAATCGTGACAACCAGTTTTTTCATGATTTTCTTTCTCCTTTTGATTTGTGGGTTGCCGAGATGAGTGAGGAATGAAGCCGCACATTGCCTACGGTCTGTTATTTGTTATTTACATTTTCGCTGAGTTGGCTTTCTCTGGGTATGGTTAAACGACCTTATTCTACGCTCTGTTTTTATTTTACTTAGTTTCCTTTGATTTTCTACTATTCTCTGAGAGATGACAAGATATTGACTGCATTTGACATGTCATGATATAAAAATTTCAGGAACACTCATCAAAATGCAATTCTCCAAATAGAAATGAACGAGAAAGTGCTTTTGATTCAATTTTTTGTAAAAAATAAAAACCAGAACAATTATACTCACTTTCGCCATTCTGGGGTGAATCGATCTTCCACTTGATACCCAAAATCCTTGAAAGTCCTGCTAGTATTTCCGTTCCCAAAAATTCGTCTTATCATGCGCCGTTTACTGATAACAATTCTTGAAGAAAACTTCTACACCATCACCTGCAGTTTAAAACAATTTTTCGATCATTTCTCAACTTTTTAAGATCACTTTTTCATTGTGGAAAAGCCTGGGCTTTCCGATAACTTGATAACGTTATTTTGACGCGCGTCGTTCGGAGCAATTCAGAGCACGGTATTGATCAACGGCGCGGTCATCGAGGGCGTCGCTGCTCACGGAAGCAGCGGGCTGAGGGGGTTATTAATGTTTTCGCCTACTGTCGGTCTGAATTCTGGCACTTCTACTTTGAAAAAATTTACTGCTCTTTAATTTGCAACGAAATTTCAAAACTATAACATTTATTGGTCAAGATAATTCACAAATACCTTTAGAATTGATCGCAAAATCCGAGCAAATTTATCACACCCCATTAGAACTAACGAGTGCGAGAAACTATTCTAATTATCCCGCTCATGGTTCACGCATGCGTCAGCCACTTATTTTAATAATAATTGAATAAATCAGGTTTTTTAAATCATGGGCA
The DNA here is from genome assembly GCF_034640455.1 of Diachasmimorpha longicaudata. NCBI lineage: Eukaryota > Metazoa > Arthropoda > Insecta > Hymenoptera > Braconidae > Diachasmimorpha > Diachasmimorpha longicaudata. The sequence goes on along the minus strand of NC_087228.1, from coordinate 10,847,136 downwards.
TATTACTCAAAAGAAGGGCTTGAAGAAAAAAAATTCATAAAACTTCGATAAGACATTTTCTATCAATAAAATTATAGAATACGAGACCGAACGCACACCCTATTTAAATCTCCCGCTTTGAATATATTGACCAATGGGGAAAAGGCCTTACGCATGAGGGGACCCGAGAACCCCAGGTTTGGTTTACGGCGGCGCACTTGGAGGTTATGTTGTGAATGGTAAATGTGCTTTGACTACTCCGAAAATTGAAAGAAATAAACAGAATGGCAATAATGTTTGGGAATTTGTTGAGAAATATTGAGAAGTGCTGTAGTCAAGTCTGTAAATTCAGCAGTGCTGTTGACAGCCTCACGACAAATGCTGTCAAACCTATTCTAGGGACACGAAAGTACTTGGATGAGGATTATCTGTACATGAAGAAACGACAAGTATGGATTGAGAATTTGGACGAAGTGGTTGAGAGAAAATTGGGCCTTTCTGAATTGCATCCTGCAATTTTCGCAGATAAACCGAGAGTTGATATTCTGCATCAAAATATAAGATGGCAGAGGATGTATAAATATATTGTAAGAATTTTATTCATCAATTTTACCAATATTCATCAATATTCTGTGAAAAACTGATTCCCTTGTTGATTCCTTTAGAATTTTGCACATGGTAGATCAAGGGCCGAAATGCCCGGCGGTGGACGTAAACCCTGGCCTCAAAAAGGTACCGGAAGAGCTAGGCAAGGAAGTATCAGAGCTCCCCAATGGATCAAAGGAGGGCAGGCCCATGGCCCAAGATCACCAACCACCCACTTTTACATGCTACCATTTTACAGCAGAATAGCTGGGCTGACGACTGCCTTCTCTGTAAAACTTGCTCAGGACGATCTTCATATAGTCAATGATCTCGAAATTCCCACCAAATCACCAGAGTTCATTGAATCACTCATTGAGGAAAGGAATTGGGGGCCAGCCGTACTCTTTGTTGATACCGAAGATTTAATGCCGGAGAATATTACTTTAGCTACCGAGACGTTGAAACATGTTAATTTGATGCCAGTCTATGGTAAGATATTCCGGCTTTTAAAGATAGAATCAATAGACTGATGTTGTCAGACAAGATGAGTGAAGGATTCGCTTGTCTATATATTTTCAAAACGTCTAATAATGGAAACGATATTTTTGTTCTGAAACCACAATTCTTTATTCTGTTCAAAGGTTTAAACGTTTACAGTATGTTGAAACATGATACTCTGGTCTTAACGGAGCGGGCAGCTCGTCGAATAGAGGATAAATTACTGCACCACCTGCACAGATCTGACAACCGTGCTTTCACAAAGAAGTTCAAATCTGATCAAGCATAAAACTGATCAATAAAAGTAAACATATGTATTATCTAATAATTATTAAATCATAAAATCTTCACTGTTCGTGTTTTCGTCTGTTTCCCTATAATAACCGAATATCTATTGACATCACGCAAGAAATATTGAAAGCGTCATCTCCTTTTGACACTCAATGTACTGCTGGACTTCTTGAGAATGGGCCTTGGAGTTGGGTCAGTGCCCAACATCTTTTCTCTTACTGCCCACCGAATATCCGCGTGTCGATTCTCTCCAGGAAATGAGATTTGCTTCCATTCCTTCTGATAATTTTGGTACAGCGTTACTGGATCGGATTTAGTGGGTTGTGCCAAACGTTGGGCCTCAGGAATCAGCCTCCAAGGTCTAATGACTGCAGAGAAAACATGTGTAATTGAAGTGGGCTTCAATTTTTTGTCAGGTCCTTAATTAAAACTTACATGACTTGGACTGTGATCGAGAGGAACACCTCGACGGATTTCTGGAAGACTCTTGAATCTTCGTGGGTTCTGAGGACGAACTCTTGGATCTAGATGCCCTTGGCTCTAGTTTTGACAGATCTGGAGCGCTTGCAGGTCGCGGAGGTGTCACAGTTCTCACGTTACGCGATGGTTTTACCTCACTAATTGTCTTACCCCTGGTTCTCGATCTACTATCCACATCCACAGAATTAATTGGAGCATTTCTTTCTCCCTGCGGCTGAGGACGTGTCTTATGGGTCATGATCGTGGTAACTTCATTTTCGGCTTCGGTAGTCGTATCACTGTCAGAGACGCACTGAATTTTAATCTCAACAACAGGATCATCAGGTTGTTGGGGAATATCCGGGCTGGAAGGGCTCGTTAATAATTTTGATAATTCTGCCCTTTGTTTTTCAAGGATTCTCCGTTTCATCTCGTCCTTCCACTGCTGGCGTTCACGATCCTTAATTTTTCTATACATTTTCAAATCTGCAGGAAGAATTTTACAATCATTGTCATTCAATTTGATTGAGAAAAAGCGTTAAATTTCATACTTACCCTTCATAAATGCCTTCAGCTGCTCCCCAGTTATACCCACGAACCCCAAAGAATTCAGAAGGGTCAGGACTTGGCGAGGATCATCTCTAACTTCCGGCATTTTTCACTAATTACAATGGTTTTATTGACTATTAATTAATCAGTATACAATTCAAAACGCTATTCCGACGTTTCGCACAGGAACTATGTACATACAACATACATAATCTCCAAAAGACACCAACGCCATCTTCCCTCACGATACGCATGCGTAGCTATTCGGAGCTTCACAGCCGCGAATTACGTTGAAAGTTTGAATGAATTTATTGATGATGATGGAATGATTAATGAATCTGCGCAGAATCTGATTGAACTCTCGGAACGAACATGTAAAATGTGAGGAGTTTAGTTGATGAAAAAGAAGATGTGGGACGTAATGTATTCAGGAAAAAAAAGAGTGTTCTGTCTTGTATGTTCTATCATCCTTACGATTAGAGGTAATATGCGAGGTAGATGTTATGTCAGACCAAATGATTTCGTTGCTAGTTTCGATATTTTTTCCATAGGATATGAAGGTGTAAAAATAAAAAAAGTTGAATTACCAATTGCGATCCACAATGGAACAGGGCCAGTGGAATTGTCATGTTCTTATCGGATTGAGGACGAGGAGAACGGCCTTGTTATTAAATGGTTTCACGACGGTGACCAGATTTATCAGTGGATTCCACCGAGTGAGTAACGAAACTCAGAAAATTATGATAAATGCCAATTGAAGTGTGGAATTCCGATAAGAATTATTCTTCTCGCTATCAAAAGTGGCACCAGAAGACATTGGAATTATTTCCGGCCTGACTGAATACCCGACTGAAAATATGGGCCAGCCTCAGTCCCATTCAATTATCCGGCTGAAGAGGGTGACAACAGAAATGACTGGAAACTACACCTGTAGCGTCAGCACATTTTCCGAGGATGTAGCAGCAGCCAAACACATGACAGTTTACGGTAAGAATTTCACTGAATGGCAGACTCAGTAATTTAGGTTTTTTTCTGGTAGTTCCTGATCACGACTTGAGGATTTACGCTAGTCCTTTTAATAAGACTCATATTAATATCACCTGTGTCGCCCGGGGAGCCCGCCCTCGCCCGAGTCTCTCGATAATCGTCGATGATCATGAAATGGATAACAGCAGTATTCGCGTGGAGAATTACAGGAATTCTCCCTGGATTAGACAAGAAGCTATAGTACCAGATTTCCCGGATGTGAATATTGTTCAATGTGAGATTTACATACCAGGAACCGGGTACCGTAAGCGCCGAAAATTTGTCTATTACCCAAGTAATTCATCGAGTAATTTATTCATTAAATTCCTAAGTAGCAAAACGATTGTTGCGAAATTTCAAATATGTTTTCAAAAGTATCGGGAATCAGTGACAATTTCAACTCAAACGTTCTGCTACTTGTTGAACGCATTTTATTAATTATCTTTGGAAATTAAACCCGGATAATTATTTTGGCCCTGGAAATATTTACAGGACAATACACAGGAAGGGGTCACATATCATCTCACGATCTCTTCTTCATTCTCATTATCTCATCAGCTATCATTTACTGAGAGGGACATCATACTGTAAAGTGAGATAAAAACTACTAATCACAACTTCAAAACTACCAAAAATCCTCGTTCATCCACGTGAATGTTCTCGAGAAGTGAAGTCTATAGACCCGAGTCCATTGGTTCATGAAATATCAGCAGAATATTCGCGTATCACTGAGCATCCTCTGGTTATATATATGAACATCGATAAATCGATTTTGAAAGCCCATAGTCATGGATATATAAAGAAGACTCACGTGACGGAATGAAAAGTTTTCTTTGGCATCTAACAACAACTTGGAGAAAAAAATAATTCATCCCCCGACCGCTGTTCTTTTCTCCGCAGCAATGAAATAAAGTTGACCATGCATGACAGATTGATGATCTTCGTTTCAATGAGTTGCTACTTTTTTAGTTCGAATTGTCGACTACTTACAGCTCTTGTGGAGGTGTTGAAGAGCGAAAAATTATTCGCAGAGCGAAGAAAAGATCTTTTTACGACCTCTCGAGGGATAAACGATATATCCTATTTGTCTATGTGCCTGTCATGAAATGCTCTCGGTCAAAAGTAGCTGAAAAAAAAACAGGGGGTTGATTTTTTTCTGAAGGAATATGACCGTCACTTGGTGCTTTATTTCAGCAGCGACGCAATGACAGCAGGTGGGTCGCTTTTGACTGGTAAATTGTCAAAATTGACTTCTCCCAGTTTACCACTGCGCCATCAAATTGATTTTAATATTTATGCAAAAAAAAACAAAAGTAAAATTTGAACGGTTACAGTTTATGCTTTCTTATCGAACCAAAATGACAAAAGACAAGACAACTACTGCCCTATCGTATACTTGGGGCGTTTTTATACGTGCACCAACCGATACCGATTGATTTGCAATGTAAACCCAGGAATTACTTGCGGTATAACAAAGAGTATAATTATCCATTCGTGATTGATTGTATCTGAAGAGTCATGCCCTCACAAACGTTAAAGATGAATCGTTCTAACGCAACCCCATCGGAAGCTCATCGAGTTGAGAGAAAAATTATTCTAAAAGCTATAATATCCGGATAGAAAAATGATACTAATGATGGTGCAACATGGAAAGTGTGTAGGGGTTAGCAACAGGACGAGTGGAGAAGAGGTGGGGAGGAGGCGGAGAATAAAATAGTTGAGAAGTCGGGGGTGGATTTGAAGGGATGAAGATGATCCTGGTGGTGGGGATAAAACTGATAACGCCAGGATGAGAATCGGGAGAAGACAGGAAACACTTGAGGCGCTTGGACCCTAGTGTGGACTTTTAATCCGCTCGGACAAGAGATCTCTTCGGGGCAGGTAAGACTTTGAGATTCATGTGTGGAAATTTCTAAGTCGAGTTTATCACATCTCTTTTATTTATTAAGTGAGATTTTATGTTTGAGTGTAACAGTAAAGTGCAGATTTTGAAATAAAGCTCAAAATAAGTTCGTGCAGTTGGAAGAGATCATTAAAAATAAATCTACTTTTTTCGAAATCCTAGTGTTATTGCCTTTGAAATGTTATAAAATTTTTCTACCAAAATTTATCATATCGATCATTGAGCGCATCAATTCCTTTGCAGTGTATGATCGTGTAAAAATACGTAATGATGTCCACAATCTAGATTTCAGTGGAAATGACTAATTAATTTTTTTCTAATTTACTATACACGACCACCATTCATTTTATTCAGACATTTCTACTACTACTACCGAATTTCGTCTTTATGTTGTAGTCCCTTTCGCAGAAGACATAATCCAACCCTTTCCAAGCTCGTGCGATAAAAGATATCTGACAATCGCAGCAAAGATGAGCCGACTCTGCATTTTTGTATTCCTCGCAGGTAAATATATTTTCTGGTAAATTTCTATTCTTCACATGCATATTATCTGGTCTTTATTGTTCTATGCGGCTCCGAAGTTCCGTAAGCATCAATTTAATGCTGAGTTACCCCAGTGAGAAGAATAGAATTATATTGTCCTCAAAGTTGGCCCTTTTATGACTCTTTATCTGTGCCCATATATATTGCCGTCCCTTCCATTTAAGTCTTAAGAATTTCGTATCCTTCTTATGATTGCCTGACAGATCCTGCACAGCGGGAATCCTAAATATCTCCCCACCTTAATTACTTTGGGACACTTTATGCCGCACTATAGGAATTATTGAATTGTTTTATTGTACTGTACAGTAACTTTTTCTATGGAACGTGAAAAAAACCGGTACGTGATACAAGAAGCCCTGATATATATTCAAACCTCTCGAATTTGTAATTTCGAAGTTTGAAGTGAATCGTTGCATTTATGGATAGAACGCTGGAACGCGTGTCGATGAATTTCAATCGTGTAATTACAAACTTTTTGCGGGTGTAGACGACGATACGGGTGTTGCATATATTTAATAAAGTTTTTTGTCATGAGATTCAACCCTTTGATCTCACAATTCGTTTAAAGTTGTTACAATTTTCCGGAGAATGATCGCATTCCCAATTAATTAATTCAGTAATAATTTTATGATAAGCGGATGGACCATTATTCCAGATATTGCCTCGAAATTTCGTTTTAATTCGTTGCTTTATTATTACTTAGTATTTTGTTCTCCTTTTCTTGTATAATTCTAGTCTGCGCCCTGTGGACAGTCGGGGAGACCGTCTCCTGCGACCAGTGCGGGCGAGAATGTGTAACCAGTTGTGGCACACGTCAATTTCGTGCTTGCTGCTTCAACAATTTGAAGAAACGAGCACCTAATCTGGGATTGAGACTTTGGCTTGCACCTCCCAAAGACTCTGGACATCTCCAACTCGTGTATGACTCGTAAATAGATACTTTAACGTATTGGCTTATCAACGATACACCGTACATGGTCTACATAATTATTCGCTCTGTTCAAAAATATTAACATCACTGATGTCTTGTCATATTTTCATTACAATTAGTTAATTTTGTGTAAGAAGCATGTTTGGTAATACAAATGTCTTGGAAGCAAAAGATTCGAAGACGAAATTAAAAAAAAAGATTGTTTCTATACTTACGAAATGCGTAAACAATTAACAAATTATCAAATCCTTGTTGGAATTCGATTGTAGATGAATTTTTAATTTTATCCCGATTTGAAAGTAGATGAAGGAACATAAGGTAATCTTCAATTAAAATAAACTTTTAATAAAAGTCATTTTCTTCATACTCCAGCTTTCAAGTTCTTTCGTCAATATCAGGAATAAAGGTATTTACGAATTAAATGGATAGATTCAATTGAAGTGTACAGTTATTTATTGAGATGCAAAACCCTTAGTTATTTTTGTAACAGATGGGCACATTAAAATCCCTGTATTATCAGCTCCTCAAATCAATTGAGAGCTGTTGACATAAATGACTATTGTAGTCAATTCTACAAAAAATATTATACATCTTGTGTCGTAAATTAAACAGATAAATTCAAATGACTTAACTCTGCAGCTAAAACGTAGAAGTTTACGTTCACTTTTTTACTTGAATTAACTAACACAATTTCGTACTGACCGTATGGTCTGATGGAGCAGTATTTCATATTTTTTTGAACCGGTTGGGCACTTCTCCAATTTTCGCACTGTTTTTCCGATACTTTTTTTAAGTATATTCCATTGTAATTTATCGAGACCTGGGTAAGTTTCCTGCTGTAATAGATAACACAAATCATCTTTCGTTTCGATTTTACTGAGTGCGCGACTTGACTTTTTTTTTGTCTTCGGTGATTTTTGTTGGGATGTCGCAGAGTCTCGTGACAGTCCTGCTGAAAAGGGAGTATCTTTGTCGTTAAATCAACAAATAAATAAATATAATAAATTCTCACAAATTCTATCAACTTGTATAATTTTGTCGATTAACTTCTTACTTCATAATCAAATGAAACTTACCATTACTATCCTTATTAAATGAAGAATTCAGTTGAGTTTCGTCCTGAGATGTTCTTTTCATCTTCTTCCCCAATTTCGCTGAAATTGTATCATCCACTTGTAGTTTCACTGCATTCGATGCAACTGGTGTAAATGATTCCCGTGCTACTTTCTCTGAAGGTCATTAATAAATTATAAATACAGATAAACAAATTAATTGACGTCTCTATGTAGCAAAAATAAATATTTAAATTTCATAGCTTACCACCAAGATCAGGAATGACGTTCAGGCCAATAATATTTTGAGATTTCGTTTCAGCCGTTTCACCTTCTACGAGACTACTACTTCCTTTTAACCGTGTTGAACAAGAACTATTCATTATCGTCGGAATTTTATCATTCTCAGTGGTCTGTTCCATTTCTTGTGTTCGGCTGAACTCCCCATCTTCACTTGCCGTTATCAAACTAAATATAGAGTTAGACACTTGTGATTCAGTTGGGCATTGAATCTGTTGGTTCACCCAAGGGACTGCGATCCAAGCTCTAAGATTTGATGGGAGAGTCTGCTCATGTGGCATCCAATCAACTCCTACAGGTCTCAATTGCTTCATAAAAGAGTATAAATCATTGTACCAGTTACAAGACTTTTTCAATAAATACCTGGACAGGAGCCAAATTCTAGAGATTACTGAATATGCGATAGCTGAGACAGTCCAGGCTTGTCCAAGATTGACTCTCGTCTTTAAAAAATCAGCGGCAGTCTTTGCAACACTCTCGATCCGACACATGAGCTTTGCAAATCCCTGGGTTCTTACCAAAACATATTCAGCCATTTGTCGGCTTGGCAATGTTGCATTATTCTCATTTAACGCAGTGTTTGCCTTTAAATATTCATAATCTCGTTCGATCGACAGTTTCAAATAATTAAGAAGTGCACTGTTAAGCTTTTCCATATTCTTCAGTCCCTTGTCACTCCTGAATTTACTTTTCATTCTGTAAATCAATCGACTGAGGATGGCAGCCTCCGTATTAAGTTGACCTTGTGATGAAATATCTTGCAAAATTTTGCTGATAGTTGACGTGAATGACAGGATTTCTTAAAAAAATTGAAATCAATATGAATAAAAATACATAAAGAGGTTAGGTATGCAGAGGACAATATTATTACCGAAATCTCCAGACTTTGGACGCCAAATCGCTGTGGGAGGACGATCCAGATGCAAATGATTCCACAGAGGCTTCATTTTATCTTCATTCACAATTATCTTCTTATGTTTTTCTAAATATAAACAAACACACGTGCGTGGACACAGAGGACACGGAACTGTCTGCAAGGCAAGGCTGTCACAAAGTGTGTGACTGGTCGGTCGTTGTCCGAACCATTATTTACCTGTTTCATTTTGAGTTACGGAGTATCACGAATCCCCAAACGGAGAAAAAGGAAAAAAGCAGAGATTCATTTCAAATGTAAAATTATGTATTTCACAGTATTTACAACATACAGAGTCGAGTATTTACATAAATCATCAACAATAAATAAAGAACTTGCAAGACGTTCGGTTTTTCCAACTCTTCATCAATATAATCCTCATATAACATGGATAGCTAATCGTCTAAATTTATGGACAATGATTGCCTAAATGTTTAACAATAGTCAATTGAAACTCAGTCATCTTTGAAACAAATTCATTGCGCATGAGGCCACGAGGAAGGGTCGATAGGGTGTCTCATTGGTCGAGGGCATAAATGGGGGGGGGGGCAACCCCCTAATTAGGGAATGGTCCTACAATTAGGACACCGAGCTTATACGATTTGGGGGAGGTCCCATTTGTGTCAGAACTTTGTCCAGCCACTGCAGAGGCCCATTTAAATGGATTTCTATCCAGCAGGGGGTTGAAGTCACATCCACGCGGTGGTAATCCGCTCCCCAACCTTTTACAAATGACATTCTAATGGTGCACATCTTTGTCAACGCATAAACAGCCTCGTATCCTTCATAAACCCTCTTGGAGAGTAAATCCGAGAACTCTGCGTTATTAAAAATTTTAAGCGAAGCTCCGGGTACAATCTTACAAACTGTGCTGGGATTGAATCCATGACGATAATTACAATTACTGGATTGAACAAAAATGGAGGAATCCGATAGACACTCAGCAAAAACTTCTCCCCTAATATAATACAAACGGACTCCTTTTCCAATGTGTTTCCTGGCGTTTTCAATCGTGGAGTTACGATTGATATTTGAGAGTTGTCCGAGGCAAAATCTCGAGGAGGCCTGTTCTGGATGGGTGAAACCATCAATGATAATGGTCTTGGATTCGCAATGAAACATTGCTCCCACTCTGGAATTCAGCTCATAGTATGCAATTCTCGCCCAAACTTGGGTGTCCTCATAAGATACTGCATCCAAATAGCCATTCTGTACGTTCTGTATATTCATCGTGTCAAAATTAGGAGAATGAACGGGCCCACTGTGACAGCTCTCTTCCGAAGAGGAATAAGTTGATGGAGGGGTACCATTAGTATTTAAAGGGCCATAAGGATAATGAGGGATTGGAATACTCTCAGGAGATCCTGATAACATTGTATTATAGTTGGGATAATTAGGGATTCGTGTACCTCCGCAATTAAATCCATTCAACGAGTAAGCCACATTCTGCGGCATTATCGGCTCTGGAGCTTGATGATAAGGGAGTGTTGCGCACGCTGGTGGATATTCTGATTGCCTCGGCACTAGAACTGGTGGTAATGTTGGAATCTGAATTCTCCTGTAGTGGTAGGGATTGACACAGACCTCTTTTAGTTTTGAACCAAAAGGAAACTGACACATTTCAAGGGGTTTCAATTCGTGTGGCGATAGTAGATCGGGCCATCGCCACACACGACAGGAAATAAGGTGAGGTAATCCTTTACGATGAGATACTTGAAGTCTGCCATCTAAACTTCTAGGTATGGTAACACATTTACTTGGAACTCCAGGATTACTCAGTGCCCTCTCCAACTCCTCCAACGCTCCTTTCGTCTTCTTCAATTTATTGACCAGGGTTTCTATCGCTTTCTCTGCCCACTTCTCCTCCTCATCTCCTTGTTTCCAACCTAATAGCCTTTTCACTGCTGGCGTTGTTGACGAAAAGAGATGGTTGAAAGCTGCGAATGGACCGGAACGGTAAAACCCCTTTTCCGTCATTTTTTCAATCTCAGATTATTCCGACGAAAACTGAGTCAATACACAACGTAGTCCTCTAGAGTGCCTATCTGAAACACAAAAAAATGCTAATTTCAATAGAGTTCATATTTTACTGTTACATATTCTGTCTTTCATTTTTCAAATAGGTTCAAGTCTTCTTGATACCTATTGAGTCGCCCTCGTAACCAATAATAGCCCCCAAATTTTCAAAGATGACCCAAGAGCCTGTATCATTTAATTTTATGATCTGCTATTGTTAAAAAAGACCTGTAAGTCTATCCCAGTGATCCTTCAAACACAACAGGTGGTCTAACTCCATTCACAACACCGCAATGTTTTTCAATGAATACAAACGCACCAGTACATACCTTTTGATGATTATTCACTCCATATTGCAGTCAAATGTCTCCCTCAATATATCACTTTGCTGCGTTTTGATGAGATCAATTCCAATGAATATTTCGACGCACACACTTATCTGTTTTGGGTAGACGCGTAGCTTTCGATGCTTTCCACCACGGGAATTCGAGTGAAAATTTCTCAATTTATCACAAATCACTCATTAGCACCAAACAAATCGTGCTTTATTTGCTCAATTTTTTTTTGTTTACATAACTATGTATACTTGGACGGACGAAATTTTGCGGCAAGAGAACTTTAGGTTATGCAGGCAAACGGAGGACACAGATGTTCATTCCTTGGTGAGCTGAAGACGACTGACACGATTGACATCCGACATTGCGGACTGGTTAGTCAGGTACCGAGCAAGAGGATAGGCTAGAGACAAAGCCCAGACATCAGGCTCAGAGCGGGAAACCCCCAGAGCCAACGTTAGTACCACAATGCTGCCCAGGAGGCGCTACCGCCGATTCTGATAGTTGAGGTTACGGCGCAAACCACAGTCGGGCCTCTAGTTGCGTCCAAACATGTTCCATTTGATTGGTGATTTTTTGTGACAACAATTTGTGCTTATTCTTTTTAGACGATGTGCGGGGTTTATCTATTTTGTTGTGATTATTATTAAAAAAATGGTGTTTTGAGACAACAATAATGGCACCAACGATCCAAACAAATGTTAATAACGGTGACAGAGACAAACGCGCAGTGAGACCAGTGGAAAAACGGTTCGTAACCTTACTTTTTACAGGGCAATGTTGCCAATATTGTTTGCAGACAGACGAATAATTATCACCCATTTGTTCATTTGTGAAAAACATTTCAATTTTAGGTCGGAGCTAATTTGTCGAGTAAAGTACTGTAACACACTGCCAGATATTCCATTCGATCCCAAGTTTATTACGTATCCTTTCGAGTCGACACGGTAAGAGCCCAAAAACATTAAATCCTTAGAAATTCAGTAAAATCAGAGTCTTGCAAAGCTCAAAGAATAATTTTTATTGAAATTATTGTTAACTAAGTAAACTTTTATCATTATTGTTTTTAACAGCTTTATTCAGTACAATCCAACGTCGCTCGAACGTAATTACAAGTATGAAGTTCTCACTGAACACGATTTAGGTGTTGAAATTGATTTAATCAATCGCGACACCTACGCAGGAGATCCCAATGCGCAGCTCGATCCTGCGGATGAAAAACTCCTTGAAGAAGATGTTCTCACACCTCAGGACTCAAAGAGATCGCGGCATCATGCTAGAAGTGTTTCGTGGCTTCGCAGAACTGAATATATTTCAACAGAACAGACAAGGTTCCAGCCACAGACCATGGACAAAGTCGAGGCGAAAGTTGGTTACTCTATCAAGAAGAACTTCAAAGAAGAAACCTTGTACATGGATCGTGATAGTCAGATTAAGGCGATTGAAAAGACATTCGATGATAATAAGATACCAATCACGAAACATTATAGCAAACCAAATGTTGTGCCTGTCGAAGTATTTCCGGTTTATCCAGATTTCAAATTGTGGAGATATCCGTGTGCTCAGGTAATTTTCGACTCAGATCCAGCACCTACGGGGCGATCTTTACCTGCCCAGATGGAGGAGATGTCACAAGCTATGATAAGAGGAGTCATGGATGAGAGTGGAGAGCAATTCGTCGCCTATTTCCTCCCGCTAGAAGAAACTCTGGAAAAACGGAAGAGAGACTTTACTGCGGAAATTGAGTACGCCGAGGAAGAAGAATATGAATACAAAATGGCTCGAGAGTACAACTGGAACGTGAAGAGTAAGGCATCAAAGGGCTACGAGGAGAATTACTTCCTGGTGATGAGAGAAGATGGGGTGTACTACAACGAATTGGAGACTCGGGTGCGTCTGTCTAAACGTCGCCAGAAGGCCGGCCAGCAGCCCAATAATACTCGTCTGGTAGTGCGTCATAGACCACTGAATGCCAATGAGTTCAGAATGCAGAGATGGAGGGAAAAGCAGTTGGAGCCACCGAATGAGGAGGAGGAGGAGGAAGAAGAAGATGAAGAGGAGGAGGACGAGCAGCAGGAGAATCAGAACGGTGATAAAACTCCAGATGAAACGAGAAGCAATCATGAGAATAATGGCTCTGACAATGAGGAAGGGTCTCGTCGGTCTTCCCGAGCCTCTTCTCCCGCTTCTTCAGAAAAATCTGACAAGTCACGATCAAAATCGAGATCTCCTTCCAAGTCCAGGTCTCGCTCTCGATCGCGCTCTCACTCTCGCTCGCGCTCTCCCTCGAAATCGAGGTCACAGTCACGATCTAGGTCAAGATCTCAATCCAGATCGAGATCACGCTCGGGTTCCAGGTCAAAATCAGGTTCAAGGTCCCGTTCAAGATCGGGTTCATCAGGTCGATCAACCTCCAGGTCCCCTTCTAGATCAAAATCTAGATCACGCTCAGCGTCAGCTGCTAGATCGGCCAAATCTCAGTCACGATCTCCAGCTAGATCTGGAAAATCTGGAAGTGGTAGCGGGAGTGGCTCTGGAAGCGGGTCTAGTGATAGTGCTTCCGACAGTGAGTGAGAGAGCCAGCCTATTCGACTTTATTTCATTTGGATTTCATTTACAAGGTTCATTGCTCTTGTGTAAAATAAAAATAAAACATGTAATTGATTTTCCTAATTTTATTACCTCTAGCCTCTTTAACTCTAATTAAACCTATTGATGTTTCAATATCTCTGGTAATCCTAAAAACCACGGGGGGTATTTTTTAAAATGAGAAAAACAATTGAATTGAAAATGTCACGACTAGGGAGATTGTTATGGTTTTCATATAAAATAAATAACATTTATCCATATAAAAACAACATATTTATTAAATCTCAAGTCCCTAGTCCTCCCTAGGTACTAGTCCCTACTTCCGGCGTTGGTGGCTAGCTCAGTCGGTCACATAGCACGCGGTAATCGAAGGTGGCGCTGACAATTTTCGCTGATCATTTTTCCCTGCATTCTCTACTGCAGGACGCTCGTCAGCCTTCTCAGTATCCTCTGTGTCAGTGTCAAAGTTATATTATTTGTATTCTTGTGTCCATTATTGCGTCATACTCTCTCAGGCCAGCAAATAATTCCACCAAATCGCAGCACTTGGTGTTTAATCTGTAGTGCAAATATCGTGGAAACACAATTATCCCCTTCAATTGATACACAGTTCATTATTGACTCAGAATTAAAATCGGACGAGAAATACAAGTGAAATCAATTTCTGTCTCGTTTTCACATGGCAGTCTTGTGTGCTGTCGCCAATCAAGTCACTTTTAATTATCAAATACCTTGCCATCGAGATAATTTACACCATCCTAAAACATAATTGACAGCAGAGAAAACGAAAAAGGTCAGTTAATAATTGATAAGACATGATTTTCCTCATTTCACCAGCCAGAGCAACGTGATAACGCACCAATCCTAAAAGTTTCGGTATCAATCAATCCAAAAACATTGACCCAGTCAGCATCAATTATTGAAAATGTGTAGCACAATAACACAGAGAGAAATACAGGTGAACTGATAACTCTTAGTCATCATTTTTTGTCTCATTCCTTCCATCTCAACATGGAATAAAATGTCTATTGGATTTGATGACATAACAAGCGAAACTAATTATTCACCATTGAATAATATTTTTAGGTCTCCAGTTTTATTGGGAAGCAGTTATTTTTCTGAGGTTCATCATTCATTTGATCCTGAAAATTTTGTTGATCGTGTTTGATCAATCTTACTTTAGTTGCAATGATATTTTAAACGAGAACTCCAATGAATTTCGTAACTGCGTTGTCGATCAATTTTGTTTGCAAAAATAACCTCTCAATCCATCAAAATGACTCTTCTCTTATGACACATCTTATACTATGAACTGTGAATTTATTTCTGATGGATTGCGATTGTCATCATTATTATTTTACAGTTTACAATGGCACCAAAAAACAAAGAGAACTCTAACTCAACCAAAAAGAAAAATAGGAATGTGGTGGTGGAGGAGGACGATGACGATGAAGATTATCGTCGACGAAGAGACAGAAATAATCAAGCGGTCAAACGTTCCAGAGTGAAAAGTAAACTTCGAACTCAACAGACTCTGGAACGAGTCAATCAGTTAAAGACCGAGAATGAACTCCTAGAAGAGAAAATCAAAATGCTGACGAAGGAGTTGGGCTTCCTCAAAGACTTATTCCTAGCTCATGCAGGTAAAAATTTCTAATAATTCAATGGATACGATTCTTTTTTTATCGCTTAGGGTTTTTTCCCCAGGCACTATTAATACCTGTAAAAAATTAAATTCCAGGCTCAAATCAACACACACTGTCGACAATCCAAGACATAGACCTGAACGCTCTACTTGCGGATGACTCGACGACGAGTCAGAAGGGCACAACGAGATTCTAAATTCTACCAAGCGCCACGGTGTTAAATTAATAAATCAGTGTCGTTGAATTATTGAATCTCCAGTGAAATTCAACGGTGAGCGGCAAATGTCGGCCATCTTGGAACGATGCCAACTCCGGAGCAATTTGCCTGGCGCTGCTCAAAAAATCAGAGCAAAAAAAATACGGAAAAAATTATAGACCTTCTTTCACCCTCTCAGCAGCTCCAAAATTTATGCCATGCGAGAGGGAAATGAATTTATAAACAATCATTGAAGGAAAAAATCATGACTATTCAGCGTTTGTCAAATTATATTGTGCACAAAAAATAATTGATATTGTTTAAAATGAGTATGGCAGGTGAATGACTAATTTTAGTACGATGCCGAATAAATATATTTTTCTATAGATTGATTGTTTATAAATCATTTATCGGAAAAGTTCGTAATTTTCAAAAATTGAAATTTTGTAAAAAAAAGTAAACAGTTTAATTTTTTTTTCGATTTTTGTAATGTTTCCTAGTGTTTCAAGATCGAGATTCAACCTTAGTCTCGCAAACATTGAATAAAAAAATCATTGAAAAATATTCGGAAGCCTATAATCAAACGGGGCTCAGACGAAAACTGTGATGTTCGACTGCAGAGATAGAAAAGTATTTCGCTGGCGAAAAATGGCTAAAATATTTGGCTATCATGAAGTTGAGTTAGCCCTTTGAGGAATTTTGGAGGAACACCCCAAATGTGAGGGAGAAAAGAATTATCTTAAGAACAAATCGAGGATGACAAAAATATTGCTATCCTTCCTACACCCATGGAAATATTCTCTGTTCAAATTTAATATTTACAAAATAGTATGTTGTAACTGCGAGAACGTAAATAAACGTGAGTCACTCGAGCGTTCCAATGTACAATAGTATTATAAGCTCCCAGAGAATGGAGCAATTGGATTAATAAAAAAAGACGAAAAAAAATAAATCTAGCAAAAAGTCATGTTGAACCTTTTTTCTCCGATAATAGTACAGCCAGTGATAGATAACGTCCCCTCCTGGGGGGGAGAAGTACGATTAGACCTTGCAATTGCATCCACACACACCTGTAGTCGTCCCATTCCCGAAAAATGCCGATCGATCCTCGGTCCTCAATTCGTCGGCAGTGGTTGGGTGGCCAGTGCCGTACCTCTCTGAATCTCCAGTGCCTGGGGACATCTGATCCACGTGAGGAGGAGGCCAGGGTGGACACAACTGCACTGGTGGTCGATGATCTCCAACGATGTGTGACAATGTCAGATAACCGAAGGTATCGTTACATGAGATATGACTGGTAGTTAGTTACTAGGGCATGTGGGAAGATTCGCAAACAGGGTGAGTCAAGCTAAAGCGAACTAGTAATATGACCCACACGTCATGCGTACAAAGCAGGCAGTTGAATTACTGTTGGAAAAGTAGAAATGTTGGCTGCAATAGCCAGTACTCATTGGCTGTCAGAAAAATATGCTGTGCACTAGAACCCTTTGCAATGTCCACTGCAAACAGCCCAGTTCTCATTTCTCACAGCCTCAGGGTCCTTCCAGGACAGTCATCTCAGTGGTGGCTACAACTTGTCTAAAAGCCCCGAAAACATCGGCAAAGCCACAGGGCTCTTGCTATCATAATTCCGCTACTGGATGTTAGAGTGGTGGAGGGCTGCCGCGGTGGTGAGCCATTGGTGGGTCCTAGCAGAGCGACGACATGTTGGCTACAGGGAGCACCTCGGCTCGGACGTTTCGGTCGCGAGTTACCTCAGGGTATATTGAGTGAGGGAGGTGGGTAAAGGGAACGAGAAAAAAACGATTCTCTACCTCCCCGTGTTAAGTGACAAAAGGACAATTCGCAAAGCCCTCGAATCAGCCATTCGTACAAAGTTTATTCACAATCAATTTCCGGATAAAATCCGAAAAAAAATCTCCAAGGAAAATTAACGGACTCATGTGTCAAAATTTGCACAATTGAGGAGAGCCTGAGAGTTCTTGGATTATCAGTCGTAATTAGCCCCAGTGATTACAGTGATTACCACGGCCCAGAGGAGATTCGATTTTTGTGTGGGGGGCAAGTTCTTCTCCGCTAATAGCTAGACTCCCGATTATTAGTCGGTGTTGTGCCATTGTAGGCTTACTCGTTTCATCAGTGCAGTCTTTTTCATCGTTTTTTCCTCGTTCTTTCGGCTGTTTCGGTTCTATTCTGGTCTGTGTGTTGGTTCTAGTGGTTCTAGTAGAGCTGGAGCGCGGGGAGAGCCGGGAGTGAACAGTGGGAGGATGCTCAGCCCGGTTTAACATTCCGTTTTTTTTTTAAATTGATCAATTCTTACGAAAAACACGTGAAGATTGCTACATTATTGATGGTGTGAACGAGCTATTGAAGCAGTAAAATTCACATAAATCCACAAAATTACATGAGATTAACATTGAAATATATGTGAGTACAGGAGTGCATTTCTGTGCGCGCGCGGGTCCTTCTAAGTATACGTATCTATATAACAAGTCGTATATATGTACAATCGAAATCAAAACGATGAGATAAGAGAGGAAAAAAATGAAAATTCACATTAAATAACCAAGAGAGCTGGATAATTCACAAGTACTAACTGCTAATTGATAATAATAATAATAAATAATAATACTAATAATAATAATAAATCATAAATACTAATAATAATAATAATAGCAATAGATGAACGAAGAAGAGTGATTATTCCACAAGGAGAATTGATTGAGTTTGATACGAAGATGGTCTGTAGATCAGACCAGACAAGATCGTCGAGCTAAACGAGTGCATAAAGTCGACATTGTCATCATTATTATTATTTTTTTAATCCAATTCGTTTCTTTCGGGTAATCCGTCTCTCCCATTCTACGCTCGATCTGGCAGCAACGAGTATATACCGTCAGCCAATACGTGAGGCGATCTATTTTAACATTTCGTCGTTAGTGACTTGGGGATTTTAGTGTATAATATGCCTTGTGAGGTGGGTGGTGGAGAGGTGTAAGAAAGCGACAACTAGGCGAGATTGTATTTCTCAGGCGAAACACGCGCCTCCCCTGTGTCATCGCCGTCGCCCAGTGGAATCAGCTTGTGTGCCCTTCAACAATTAGGAATTTTCATCGTTAATTTATCCCGGAGGTAGAATAATCACTGGAGGATATACGATTGATATTGGAAAATTCAGTGGCACTGAAGACTTCATTAGATCCAAAGGGTTTGGATTTTGGTGTAATTATTTGATGATAAAAATACAAGGATACAGGCGCCTAGTCATCAGTATGCTGAGACCGCTTAATTTCAGCTGCTTCAGAGCTATGGAGACATAGATATTAAAACGCTTCAACGTCAATTTGGAAATAATTAACTGGTGGACATTATCTGAATCAATTAATCAACTAATCGTAGGATAATTAATCTCGGGGATCATCAATGTGTATGTGGCTTCTTGATAGTTATGACACGAAAAACGCCGCGAGGTGAAAAGTAAAAGTAGAGTTCTTGTCCCTGAGTACCTAATTTCTTATTCAGTATTCTTATCGTCCTTGTGTTTCTCCCCTGGGTTTATTCCCTCGAAAGGGAGATCAAAAGCAAGTGTAATTCCCCTTGACTCCCTCGGAAAAGCGAAAAAAAAATTGCCTCAAGGACTTGTAACGAGGCATAAGAAATTACCAATAGCCGATTTCCACAGTTGATTGTTACAATTTTCGTCAGTGGAAGTGGAGGAAAAACAGGAAAAAGGGAGAGTGGAGGGGCAGGGGGAGGAGGACGAGGAGGACGAAGAAGAAAAGGTGGCGAATTATAGGCGGCACGAGAAGAAGAGGGAACGTAAGAAAAAAAGACAAAAAGCTGGATAAAATATACGCGAATAATGAGATATGGATTCGTAATAGAATCGGTGGGATTGAAATTAAGAATTCATTGTACCAAGACTTTTTAATAACGATACAAGTGGCTATTGAATAGCGCTGGTACGATTGCCGATCGTGCTGATTTTTTTTTCATCATAAACAAATAAATAAATAAATACATTGAAGGGAAAACGAAGAGAATATAATACCAGTGATCAACCAAAAAAGGGAAGAACAACAATTTGTTGTGCGGCTCGTGTGTCATGGGGTGTTTCGGCAGCCAGAGCAGCAAGGCCAGCCAGGATGACAGCAAGACCCAGAAGAGGCGTTCAGACGCAATCACGAGACAGCTACAGAAGGACAAGCAGGTCTACAGAGCGACACACAGGCTCCTACTGCTCGGTAACAATTCATTTTTAATAATTTAAACACTGTTTGTCAATGCTGGATGCATTATGCTGAGGATAATGTGCAACTGGCAGAATGTCAGTATTTTCTATTTTTGAAAGTTTGCATTTACACACCGTTCCAATTGGATCCAAGGGTTTTACGTATTATGTATGCGTGATAGGAAAGACACTGATGTGTGGGCAACGAGGCAACAGCTGCCGACGACATTAGTTCTCATCCATAATTATGATTATCATACAGAGACAGCAGTCATTATTAATACTCCTTTTTTTCTGTTTCTATTTTATTTCTGGAGCGAACTGGCAAAAAAAGCCTCTGGGGGAATTGGTTTTACAAATTGCTGATACAAATTTATCCTAGTTAGTTCATGGATTAATTTGTTGTCTCTATGTTTAGCTATCGTTAACTCTTTGCGGAAGGAATTTACCAAAAAAATTTCAATGTCAAAAGTATATTCTGTCAACTCATGCTCCATTTTCCCTATGAATATCTATCTGTCGTCGTTTGTAATAAAATGAACACTGGTGTCTTTAAGGGGCCGGTGAGTCTGGAAAAAGCACCATCGTGAAGCAGATGAGAATATTGCACGTCAACGGCTTCAGCGAAGCGTGAGTGGCGGAATAAATCCAAAATAGATCATAAAATTTTTAAACAATTTTTTCACGTGGGTTTCTCTTCCAGGGAGAAGCGCCAAAAAATAGAGGATATTAAGAAAAACATCAGGGATGCCATCTTGGTAAGTTTTTGCATCAACGTGCGTTTAAAAATAGATTTTTAAATCAATGTCGTATTTTTTTTTTAATGGTGATTGACAATCGATAAATTTCTTGTAGACGATTACAACGGCGATGAGCACGTTGACACCACCTGTCACACTCGAGAATCCAGTAAATCAGAGTAAAGTTGATTATGTGCTGGACGTCTCGTCATCTCCAGATTTCGATTATCCGTCGGTAAGTCACTATTTTTTTTATTTAGAATTCCTCCACAATTACAGTTCAATGTGCATACATACTTATCGTTATGAAAAAGGAGACCGTGTGAACGATTTGCAGATATGGTGGTGATATATTCCCACCAGTAAATATATGTCTATCAATTTGTCATATTCTTATGTGATCTATGACAATCACCTCGGATCAACGTTAGTGTTATTTGAGTTATCCTCTGATGAGTTGTAATTTATCATTAGTTGAAAATGACCAGTTGACTCGTTCACTCCGAAAATAAATGCAAACACATAAAAGTAGAAATACCTAATACACAGCATTCGACACGATGTAGTTGAACATCTCAGTCTTGTTTAGTTGACGAGAAAGAATCTTGAAATAAATTTAACGCTAGCAAAGTGAGTATACTATGTGCGTCACAAACTGTCGCAGATGTTAAAAATTGCGCACACAATCCCTTCCCCCAGCTTTATTTTTTATTAATTCTGTGGTGACATTGAATTAGTTGTAAAACTATTCAGTGATGTTGATTCATGGAAGTAATGAAGAATAAAGAATGCGTCGAATTCCTCTGTATCGCTCCGATAATCGAAGGACGAAGCCAATGGCTGCCAGAGAGTTCAATCGATTAATCGAACTAACGTTGAATCAAGAGAATTTATTAATAAACGTGTGGTGAAGCGCTCGCGCTGGCGCGTTATGAAGCCGGTCAGCCGACACGTTTCTCCCTTGGATCAACATACTCGTTCAGTACATGGAAAAAAAAATCTCCAACAGTCAATAACATGGTTGATGCATTTTTCGCAGGAGTTCTATGGAATTGTCGAGGCCCTCTGGAGAGACCGAGGGGTTCAACAGAGCTTTGAGAGGAGCAACGAGTATCAACTCATTGACTGCGCCAAATAGTGAGTTAATTTATCATCAATTATTTAATTAATCAATGCATTAGAGGACATCAGTCCCAGTCTGGAATATTGTCCTCTTAAACTACGTTCAGGACAGTAATTTTTCGGAAGGGCCTCCCCGGCGCGCCTTTCACTGCAAGCAATTTAATATTGCACCTAATGAAGTACAAGTCTTTTTATACAATTAAATTTTGATTCGTTAAGAGAATGAAATATGAAATTAATTGAGGGGCTCATTCTCATCATTATAACGAATAACGAGGTAATAATGAGGTACAAATGAATTATAAATGTTCCAAACTCGATATTAGAGAACTAAAAAAAGTCATGAAAGTTCCTTATTTAGATATAACAATCCCCGAGGAAATATTCTTTCACGTGAGCTTCATTCACCTTCTGAAAAATTTAGGAAATAATATGGTTGAGATGTAATCGACCTGTGTCGTTATTCCGTTTTACGATCAGCAATTCAACTCTTGATTGGTCACCCTGCACGATTGAGCGAATTTGGTCACCTCCGCGGGGAAATGCCGCCCGTGTTATTCCGACGAAAACATTGCCAAATACACTTTATAGTGTCCGAGTGCGGTTAGAGAGTTCCCGGCGACGTGTCCTCTCGGGCATTTTTATTGGACACGAGAAAAAACAATTGCCAAATATTTTTCTTGTCATTCATAGTATAGAGTGATCAATGTAGGATTAATATTGCACCCAAAGTATTATAAGAAATACGTGAAATATTAAACTGATTAAGGGGTTCATTGTAATCCTCGTGACGAATAACGAGGTAATAATGGGCTGAACATAAATTATTCACGTCCCAAACTGGATATTAAAAAATTTGAAAAAAGTCCTGGATTCAGGGGGGACGAGGTATACGAGGTAATACTGATTTGTATTCCGAAAAAATTGAAATAGATAATGAAATGAAGAATGTAAAGAACGAGTTGCATGTTATCTCGACGCACGACACGCCAGTATCCGCGATTGCGATAAAAGAGTGATAACAGGAGAAGTTGTAAGGTGGTATACGATAGTATAGTACTCAGTGAGAGATAAAAAGAACTGGTGCACATTGCAGATCAATTAGTGGACATTTCAGCATCAGTTATGAACCCAAACCCCAAAAAAATTATGAAACTCTGAGGGTTCTGGAGCCTCATTTAATTCAATTTCAGTCGACAATTTAGAAAAATATTCTACAGCATTCAGATGGCAATTGGGGAGGAACAGAACTAATCGTAAATAAATTAATCGAATTTCAATGTCCCAGAGCATTCGCGATAAGTACAGGTGCCATTTTCAACAAATAACTAAGACAATGTACCTCAATGAGGTAATCGCTTTCCATAATATAAGCCAATGAATGAATCTTGTTCACTCTGTCCCTTATCCTCGAAAAATGCCTTGATTACTCTGATAAAGTCGTACCTACCTGGTATCTGCTAGTCATCGATCCAGGGGATTCACGTGTTATATTCACGTTGATTTAAGGATTGTATTTGAGAGTTCGTTATGTGGAAGAGAGAAGCAGCTTCTAAACAGTAGTCCAACTCTACCTACGGTTTTTCTTCTCTACCGTGTAGTGCTTTCGCTCTTCTCATATTGTTCAACGCTTTAATTATACTAACGGTTGGGCTATTTTTAGCATGAGTTATTCCCTCGTATGAACCGATGATAGTTTCAATGCATAGCGCGTTCTTGATATGTATGTAAACACGTGTATATGCTGATTACATGTGACGGGCAATGATGAAAAAGAATTCTAATGTTTGTGTCGTGGTTTTCCGATGATTATCGAATTTTCAGAACTAACTGGAGATGAATTATTTGCCAGTGATGATCATATCCAGAAATTCTTTTGAGGTAGACAAATCGGAAGATCGCGCGCCATTCCTGTGTTTTGGACATTTCTGGATGAGAGGAAGGAGTCCAGAGAGGTCACTCGAAAATTTTCATCAATTTCCGATAGGCTTTGGGCGCAAACTAACGTTTATCTGTCACCGTTCGGTCACGATTGTCGCTATACCCGCCATGAAAACAGAAAGGCTACTCTTATAAATAGCAACAGATATTTTTAGGAAGCATCGGTCGTCCCCTTGTGATTCTGCCTAGCTAGCAAAAGTAATGGTGGTATGGTGTAACAAGGTTCGGGGGTTAGGGCAGGACACACCGTTGGCGATGCCGCAGCTCTCTCGCCATGCTCACCATCGATCGATTTACCTCCTCGCTTTCCTCCTCTTTCCCCCCCCCCCCCCAACCCCCACCTTCTCTGCTGTTCTCCAATTTTATCCTCCCACTTTGACTGCTTTACAGTTTTTCATTTTTTTTTTTCGACTTTTCAATTCTACCTGATGCTCCATTTTCTCGTTTTATCATTGAATATGCGGGGCTTATGGAGGCTTGTTATTTGTGTTTCAGTTTCCTAGATAAAGTCTCCATCGTTAAGCAGCCTGATTACACTCCAACTGAACAGGTGAATCTGAATTCCATTTTACAAAATGGCTTTTGACTCTGTTAAATGGGAACGTACGGTGGATAATGATTTTTTTTTATTGTGCAGGATATTTTAAGGTGTCGAGTTCTCACATCCGGTATCTTCGAGACTCGGTTTCAAGTCGACAAAGTCAACTTTCAGTAAGTCATCTGGAAATTCAGAAGGGAGACGGTTGCACGCCTTTGACTATTGACCAGATTTCAATGAATATCTCGAAATTAAAGGTCGTTAGAAAAATTTTGGTATCTGCTTTAGATTCAGAGCTATACATGGAAAAGTCAGCTAGAGCTAAATCCGGCCATTTCTTGAAAATTGGCAGATTTTTCCCTTTTTTTCTCGAAAAATCACAACAACTAATTAAAAAACTTGTTCCCGAATGAAATCGAGTTTTCTGCATTTTTTTTACAATTTTCAATGGTGTTTGAATTGACCGTAAGGGTGGAGCTACTTTAACGGGGAACTCTGTTATTTTTTTCAGTATGTTCGACGTTGGAGGCCAGAGAGATGAAAGAAGAAAATGGATACAGTGTTTCAACGACGTGACTGCAATAATATTTGTTACCGCTTGTAGTAGTTACAACATGGTGCTCAGAGAAGATCCAACAAAATTGAGACTCCGAGAGAGTCTTGATTTATTCAAAAGTATTTGGAATAATAGGTACACTCTACCCTCTGACTACTGAAACCATTAAAATAGAATTCAAAGTTCCATCGAAAATATTTCAAATAACACTGATATATTACTCTCGATTTGTCCCAGGTGGTTACGTACAATATCCGTAATCCTGTTTTTAAACAAGCAAGATCTCCTAGCTGAAAAAGTTAAAGCAGGTAAGCACAAATTGGAGGACTACTTTCCAGAATTCTCACGATACCAAACTCCGATCGAACCCGGTGTGGTAACAGATCCTGCAGAACCTCCAGAGGTTATAAGAGCTAAATATTTCATCAGAGATGAATTCCTTGTAAGTATCTATCAATACGTTTATGAAGGAAAAATGAATTATTCAAGACTGAAACTTGACGTTAGAAAATTGGAAAAAATCATGGGAATCCCCCATTTATGGAAAATTATTCAGTGCTCGAGTTGAATTATCATTTGATCCTTTCATAGCTCAAAAACTCCTCTAATTTTTTATCTTTCTATTCCATTGACCGATTCATTATTTCACAGCGTATCAGTACAGCTAGTGGAGATGGGAAACATTACTGCTATCCACACTTTACATGTGCAGTTGACACAGAAAACATCAAGAGAGTATTCAATGACTGTCGTGACATAATTCAACGTATGCACCTGCGGCAATATGAACTCTTGTGACTTGGTTTCAACTATTGCCTAGTATTGTCTGTCCAATTACTATTATTTCTCTTTTCTCCATTTCACGTTGGTAACCAAAAACTTTCGTGCATTACCTTTAATTTATAAAGAAAACAAAACGCCAAGTACGTGGGGCAATTATACCCTCACCCACGAAAAAGTTGAAGGAAAAAAAATGGAAAAAAATGGAGATGAATCGATTAATTTCACTGAAGAGTAATTTCAAAGAAATTGATGAATAAATTCAAACCATCAAGGGAAGTTGCCTCTGACGTGGAAAAAGCTTCACCAAATCAAATATGCAGAAGGAACAAATTATGGCTTTGATTGATCACTCGGAACTTTATTTCCCGCGATAGGCCGGGATTGTTCAAATTCTCAAGATCATCCTTCTCCCTTCCTCCCTATCTAGACCCCATCACCAAATATCAATTTTATTATATTTACACAATTCTTTCCAATGTCACTCGACGCACTGTGATCCGTTACCTCGAATCTTATTTTTTCTTCTTCCTATTTTGTTTTAAAATTCCATTGTCTATAATATCTGATAATGCTGAAAAATCACTGAAATCCCCTTGAATGTTACGTGAATAGAGTCTCACAATCCGTCAGGTAATCTCTTCCTCGAAGAAGCACATGAATCTCTTGAACTATTGTAATACCGTGAAACGTCTCGTATCACGAATTTTTATTGTTTATCACACATGTCCAACAGCACCAAACAACTACCCTACTATTAAACTACAAAAGAAAAAAAAACAAATGTTCTGTTCTTTATCTTCTTTTTGTGAGATTTTACAGTATTTCGAGGAAGCTTTGTTTTTAATTATACAATTTATGTATGTATTAACTATGTACAGAGGGCGTCAATCTGATTCGAAGTTGTTTTTAAATAATTTATTTATCATTTAGTAAATATACCAGAGGCGTTCTTTCTCTACCCCATCCCCTTACCATCAAGTGAACTCGATATTGGAAAAAAGGAAAATGAAGGAAAACATTTTTTACACATTTGCTCTCATTGTGCGCAATTCTTCTCTACGGGCATCAATAGCCTTCATGTGAATCATCAATTCATAATTGTATACACAATCTCAATAGTGATTAAGAAGAGTTTGTCTTTGGGATATAAAAATTACGTGAAAATCATTCATTCGACTATACCAAAAAGGGATATGTGTAGCTAAGAGAAGAAATAAATTATATCTATACACGATGTGAAGGTGGATGGACAGTCGCTTGTGGAAAGCGCATCTCGAGTAATTTATCTTCTTCTCGTCACAATTATTATTTCAGAATTAATTGACATCTCTTGATTCTGATGAAGGGCAATATTAAATAAATAATTAAGTAAAAAAATCTATATGATAAAATGTACGTAGCAGATGGAAAAGGGCTGCGCGCTAAACGCGGTGAAAACGTATCATCGATACACTGATGATTTAAATGTCAAATTTGTTTTTATACGTGCGGAGAGTGTTTTATCATTGCAAAACTCGGCATTAGTCATGTGTAAATTAAATAGCCGTGTCACAATAAGAGTTGTGAACATTAGTCGTACGATGATGAAGTAATGGAGAAAAAAAATTGATGTTTTTTTTAATAGAAACCCTCCCGAGTGGAATGCAACGGAGGGTGCGTCATGCACGTATTTCACGCACACAAACATTTAAAGGGAAAAACAAAACAAAATAGGGAATCATATTTATGTATCTGTCTATATCGTAATAATTGTCTTGCGAGGATGCCACACAGACTTTTTTTTCGGAGTATATCAGTTTATTTATCATCGATTGATTGATAAATTCGAATTATGAGTAATTGTTGAGTTCGAGATTAAAATGGTAAAACGTCAAATAACGTGTGCACTTTTTAATAACAACGGATAAATCAGGGTGAAAATGGAAATTTAATATATCATATATCAATGTATTATATTATTTTGGCACAAAAGAATATATATAAATATATATGAAATGTGAAATTTATCAATTTCATGTTTCGTTCCTCATTCTCAGTTTCCCTTTTTTCCTTTATCAGAGAGGTCTGTGCGGTGTCGTACCGGCTCATATATATATACATATAAATAAATATATATATATATATATATAGTAATATCAGTTAAGGAAAAAGAACTACCATACAATTAATATAATGTCATAGACATTAATGTTCGTATGACTTTATTAACTTTATCGTCGATGCCATTGTTAGTGGAGGTGAAAAAAAAATTCAATGAAAATCGGTAATAATCATAATAGGAATAATATCCAACAAGTTACTATTGTCATTACGGGCACACGTCCACCTGGTACACTACCTGATTGATACCCAAGAATGTCATTTAAGACTGGTTTGTGAGATTTTCAACAAATGCAATTCCATCTGAGAATTATAAATGCAATATGTGGTGACTGCGTTGATACTGCATTTCCACCAACACTTGGACAATAGACGTATCTGTGTTTACGACCACTTGTAACGCAATGCAGGTCTCGATAAATACAGAATTTGGTTGTACGTCACTCATCCACTCGTACAAAAGTTGCACAATTTTATTTCTCAGAATATTTGAGGAGAGAAGTGGTGAAACGAGATAATTCGACTTGTCTCTCAGTCTCCACTTGTCTTTTATTTAGAAATTTATTTCTAAATTCTTTGTGAGGTATTCCGTGGAAAATGAGGCAACGGGTTGACACGCACCCGTGGACATTGATCTCAATTTGGTAAATATGAAGAAGTCGCCCTTATACTGAGGGATCAATAACACGTCGTCGGGTTGTGTGTTCACATAGGGGCGACTTCTGTGTATTTACCCTCGATTTCTTCGATGGCGAAGAGGAGAGCGGAGGAAAATGCTCGATTGCAAGAGTAAAAAAATGTTTTGTTGGAGAAAAAAAAATTGCCAAAGTATGTGGAGATTCCTAAAGTCAGAGATTTTAATCAAATGGGATTGTCCACCACAGGGATGAGTATAGAGAGCTCTCCACAAGCCCCACATCTGGTTTCTTTTTCCTCGATATCAAATTAGTAAGAAATAAAGAATTTAGCCGAGGCAATGGGTTATCGAATAAAAACTTGGAAATGAAGGGTACGTCATCTTGAATGGGTCGTGTCGTTGTATGTACATCACAGGTCGAACCCTATTTTCATTGACGATTGCTTTGTCTCAATATCCTTCAAGCCATGTTTCCTAGGATCCACCGGGACATCTTTCTTGTATTCTTACAACGAGAAATAATGGCTTCTTTGATGGCTTAGTGCCCTCTTCTTGGCATTTCCCTCTTATCTCTTTGCCATGTCGGCGAGTAGAAAGAGTACCTCTTTGGGATCGGTTGGTCGACCCACTGATACTCTCGTCGCAGAAATGGGAACTTTTTCTACTTCACATTTAGCCGATATGCAGCCATCAGCTATTGTCAATGGCTATCCATCATCATGGCCCCTGCGAGACAAACAGTTTCGGTGCTACCAAACACGAATACACATATGAAAAACATTAATAGAAATACTTAACAAATTTATGAGAAATACTATCGGGATTGTCCAAAAGTTGTTTAAATTTGTTTTCATATGTATCGGGCTGGAATTAGTCACATAAACTTTTTACCCCTTGTTCAGTTTTATTATTGCTGCTTTTCTATTTTTATCTTTTTTTTATAAACTTCCATCACTGAAATGAGTATACGTAAAATAATAATAATGATGTTCAATGGTTTGAACGTATTCGACGATACAGTGTGAAAGTCCGTTCTTAGTTCCAATTGTTCCAAACATTAAAAACTGTGTAAATAAATGATGCGAATTCGTCATTTCAAGTGAAAAACAATGCAATGGAGAAAGGACCGAATTACGAAAGAAGTCAAAAACTAACTAAATAACATTAATTGAATCAATAAAATGGAATTCATAAAAATTGTCAATATTACCAATTTATTATCAATTCATTATCAATGCACCACTGATTGCGGCCTCCAACTCATTACTGTGGTAAATACTCGACGATACATTATCATTCTTCAACAGCTATTAATGGTCGTTCTAGACAGAACATTAGTGTAATGCTCTTAACGATAGTCCATCGTTGATTAGGTGAGGCAAAAGAACAAGATAGATATGAAAATATAATTTTTTCCCTTTTTTCCTCTTCATGGAAATGAGAATGAAAATAAGAGCATTGACATGTCATCAGTGAAAGTAAATCGTCTATGTGCATGGTTCGTCTTTTCGTATTTTCGTATTATATTTCAATTGTAAGTACTACCCTCTTTCATGTATATATCTATTACGTACACGTATGTATAAATATATTGAACAAAAAAAAATATATTGAGAAAAAAAAACAAGATTAAATTTTTTACAATTTCATCATCGACAAGCTTCACAATTCCGCCATAAATTAAATTTAGATTTCATTAACCTTTCACACAACTGATGATTAGCGATAAAAAGTGTAAAAAAAAAGAAAGTAAGGTTTGGATCATCAACATTGGGACTATGCACGGACAACTGAGTGGATTCATGTTGAGAGACTGGATATATGCGGATAACTAGTGATAACATCAATGTTTAGCGATACAATTTAATTATGTATGAATGGATGGACTAGTTGAATATCATGTCAAAAGTGACGTCGAGCGTTGCGCAAAGTCATTGATAAAAAAATAAAAAGAGGATAAATAATTCAAGTCTGTGATTTAAATCAAAACTTGAATAGCTTGTAAACGTCTCCCATGTGCATTAATCACAAAGAAAGAATAAATGGAAAATTAGTCGATTGTGCAGTTTATTTCAATCCAGTGCAATTACATTGATGATAATCGAAAATAAAGAGAGACATTTTATTCTGCGGGTGTTTACCGGCCGAACAATCAAATAATACTGAATCATACCATTATAATATCCATTGTACAACCAGGAGAATTCAAGTGAGAAGAAAAAATGTGGGGGCGAAGTAAAATAAATTATAGAACAGTAAATTTATCCATTAATCAATTTGAACGAACTTCAGTGAAATAAATTTATGGGGGCAAGCTAAAGTGAGAGTGACTGCGGTAGTCACCTTTTTTGTAATTCAACAACCTAGTAGGAACTACAATAATAATCATCGGTTGCGACAACAATCTTGGGGCAGCATTTTCACTAATTGATCGGTCTTCGATAGAGGAATTCAGGGGATTCGGTGGTTTCGAACACCACCAGCATCGCTTGCATTAATTTTTATTTAAAGAAAGGAGGAAATCTTTAATCGATGTTGGGTGAAATAAAGGATAGCAGCTTTACCGTGAAGGTAAAGCCGCTGTCAATGGGAGAGGATATAAATTTGGGATTCGACTCTGCATACTATACGTTTCAATGTAAGCAATTGCGCCAAGTCATTTATGAATAAATTAATGAAGAGCCGAGATTTACTTCTTTTAATTCTGTAATTAAAATCACAATTTTAAGAAGGCAATAGATGTCTTCTTACATAAGCGATCTGAGCCTTGGCCTCGAGTACAGCAAGACTCATGACAACTGGTGCCATTTGCTGCACGTGATTCTCATACCTGGTTTTACTATCTACTTTTTTCTGTCCATAAACAACCTTCCCATCGTATTCATTCATGGGTACTTTTAGATCAGAACCAATGTGCTGAATAGTTATATTCAAATGATCCTCAATCTCAGCAAGATGCCGCCGCTCCTCATACCATATGCAACACCCTCCTTGGTTAACCAGATTAACGTTAGTGCAGTTTCTTCCCCTATAAAGGCACCAGTCTCCGTGGTACCAAACCTTTTCCGGAACGGCACTGACTAGAGAAATAACTAGACCCATTCTCTCAGCCCTTCCAACTCTCCCAATTCGATGGATGTAATTGAATTTTTCATCTGGTAGAGTCATGTTAATAGCAAATGGTAGACCTGAGATGTCGAGACCTCTAGCTGCAACATCGGTGCAAATTAAAAACTTCACCTGTTGGAGTTTGAACTTCTCAAGGTTTGCTTTACGGTCTGCGGCCTTGCGATCCCCATGAAGACAAACGCAGGAGAATTTATGAGGGTCTATGTCCGTCAGATATCTCTCCAGGTTATCGCAGTCCAGTTTCGTGCGACAGAAAATTAAGGCTCTATCCATCTTATGTTCAGTAATCGCTCGTACGCAATATTCACCTGTGGGAATTAAAAAAACATTAACTATCTTTTAAGTAAACGTCACAAAACCACAGGAAAAGTAAATAAAAACAGAAATGAAAAAATCAGCTCACACCTTTAAGAATTTTGACACTCTCTGAGAGAGCTTCAGCAGTGTTGCGTTTCGATTTAGTGTTGTCTCGATGGTGAACTCCATCTGTCTGTATACGCCTACCCGAGCCATTGCACATTTTATCCGCCTGAGGATCGACGAGCACCACCACATGATGAACCGTTTCGGGAACAACGTCTTCACCTTTGAGATCCACCCAAATCGGAAAATGCATTAATCTCTCTGCCATTTTTTTAACTTCAAATGCATGAAGAGTCGCTGAACACACAATCATTTGGAGTCTTTTCCCATTAGGTGTTATTTTGGGAATCTGACGATGGAGATCATCTATCAACTTTGTGTAGCCTTGTTTTAAGAGACCATCAGCCTCGTCAAGGACGAAAAATTTGCAGTGCGCTAGAGATAAATATCCTCCTTCGATTAAATCCTCTAGCCGACCTGGGGTTCCCACGACAATTTCAATTCCGGATTCCAGCGCAGCGATTTGTACTTTGGCAGGAACTCCCCCAATAACCAGCAATGGCCTGATTGGGGGATTGGTCAGATGACGCCCGAACTTTTCAAGTTGAGTGTATGTTTGCTCTGCAAGTTCTCTCGAGGGTTCAATAATAATCGCTTGCGGAGCGTTGGCAGGGGGTTTAATCGGCTGAGTTTCGCCACTATTACTCTCCATTTCATTCTCTTCGTAACAATCCTTCTTTGCAAAGGCCAGCGGAGTGAATCCACTTGGGAGAGAACTCACGAATGGCTGCCTACCGAAGTTCACCGACATTTCAGCATTTTTCACAACCACTGCTGGAAAGAAAACCTGAGATCTCTGCTGAGCATTCAAGTAAAATGCTCTACCAAGATCCACCCCATTTTTAGTGAACCTCATCTCTCCGTTGGAGAGATTCAGAAGACAACCAATGACGTCGCGCATCCCAAAAGGTTCTCCATAGTTGTCAAATTGCCTTGCGTGGGATTTTTTACCAGTACCTCCATATCCCCACCCAAAGGCATCAGTTCCCAAGTCCAGACTAGATCGTGATGTTGACCAGCCAACTCTACAGAGACCCTCATCCATGACAATGGCTTCAAAATAGTATTTCCCGGTTCCTTGGATACCTTTGTTCGCCCGACAACCGTGCCACTCTCGTTGCTCCCGACTTTGGCAACGTAAGCCATCAGTAGTCACTGCCATAGCTGGCCCCCTGTCGACGAGACTCAGACCCCACAGGTCGGGCCTCGCTCGTTTACTGGAGACACCGGAGGCCTTTCCAGTCTCGATGTCCTTCAGGTTCTCCCATACAGTTTGGAGGATAGGCAGACAGAAAGCACCTGTCTTACCACTGCCTGTCTCTGCAGCCATTAAGACATCTCCTCCACCTAGGATCAGAGGGATTGCTTCGGCCTGGACGTCTGTTGGGAGATTCCACTCAAGGTCTTGAATCGCCTCCGAAATTTCGGGCAAAACGCCCATTTCTGTTAATCATTAATAATCAATTATTATCACAGTATTGTAATGGACTGAGAAAAAAAATGAGCTCTGCTGAAGATGCATTTTTCCGATCAGTAAATTTGAGAAAAACGAACAGTAGGCAATGAGCATTTTTGTATTGAAATGAGTTCGGACATTTGTTTCTTCTACATCAATAATTTCAGGAGTTAATTTACAAACCTTCAAACGCCGCCATGTCGACTTCTATACTGCAACTGCAGACAGGTTGTGACTTGTTTAGAGATTGTCGGTAACTGCGTCATCAGTCGCCACCCAAGCGCACTAACGGTAGAAGTAGAAACTAATTCCATCAACGCTTCATCAGCGCCACCGTACTGAACTACCAACGACAAATATGACTGAGGAAAAAAAAACAGTGTCGTCACCAATGAGGAACCCACAACTGTATACAACATTTCGACTAAAAATAAATTGATCTAAAACTGATAAAAAAGTTGAAAAGTCATATTGTTGAAAGAGAAAAGGTTTCTGTGCCAAGTGAGTGGTAAAATCCTGGCTCTACGCGGGATAAAGTGGTGGTTTGTGGCGGCATCGGTCTTTAGAATCAGGACCGAGGGCCCCTGAGTTGGAGGGCCATGGCGGGTTTGAAGGATGAGGATAAAGCCCTCTTCCCTGTACGAAGTATATCCTCTATTGTGCAAATATTTGAAAAACAGTTGGCTAATAATAATACTGAACCAGACTTGGCATTACTATCGATACTTGTTGGTGCTGTTGAGAATTCGTTAACCTGCAATCGTTCTATTGCGTCGCCAGAGAGCACTCTTTACGATGGGCCGAAACTTCCAGCAGTTGAGTTCAGCATTGCTGAGACACTTTACTCAAAATTTCATGCTATTATCAAAGGAGCTTTGGATTTGTCGATTTATGATAAGAAATATGCCACCAGGGAGTTAGTTAAAAGGGTCTCAGATGTCATATGGAACTCATTGACCAGAAGTTACTACAAAGATAGAGCACATCTTCAGAGCCTCTACAGCTATCTCACTGCTAACAAGTTGGATTGTTTTGGAGTGGCTTTTGCGGTTGTCGCTGGATGTCAAGTTTTGGGATTCAATGATGTACATCTGGCCATGTCTGAGGA
The DNA here is from genome assembly GCF_034640455.1 of Diachasmimorpha longicaudata. Classification (NCBI taxonomy): domain Eukaryota; kingdom Metazoa; phylum Arthropoda; class Insecta; order Hymenoptera; family Braconidae; genus Diachasmimorpha; species Diachasmimorpha longicaudata. The sequence goes on along the minus strand of NC_087228.1, from coordinate 10,812,561 downwards.
TCATGCCTGGGTGGTTTGTGGAGAGAATGGAGATGAGACTGTTGAGGTTACGTGGCACGGTATGTTAAAATTTATCATTCGGTAATTGTTGAGTTCTTTGAGTTATTAAACTGTCATGAAAGGAAAAATCTACATTACATATACAAAAATAATAGATTGACATATAAATGCATTTCAACTTTTTTTTTATCACTTCCATCAACAGGAAAAGGTAATGAGGATAAACGTGGACAACCCGTGGAGGCAGGAATCGCCTCTCGTTCGTGGCTGTATGTTAATGGAAACGCTGTTATCTGCAACAGAGCCATGGAAGTTGCAACAATAGTATCAGCAATAAATCCTAGTCTGAGTGCGACAGCAGATGCTGCTGAAGTAGCACTTTTGCAACAAGAGCTCTTGTGGTTGTTGTACGACCTGGGGCATTTAACAAAATACCCAATGGCTCTAGGAAATCTTGGAGACTTGGAGGAGGCTGCTCCAACGCCTGGGAGGCCTGCTGCAATTATTCTTTTTCAAGAAGCAATACGTTCGGCGAGAAAATTCTATGGCAATGCTCATGTTTATCCTTATACTTATCAGGGCGGTTATCTCTATCGGCATGGACTGCATGCAAATGCACTTGCATCGTGGGCTGATGCTGCTGATGTTTTGCGAAAGTACGATTATTCCCGAGACGATGGAGAGATCTACAAAGAGTTACTAGAAATAGCAAATGAGTTAATTCCCCACACAGTTCGAGCTGACGAGTATCTACTCCGACAACCCCGTTGTTTTGCCTACCTCTTACGTTTTTACGATGGCATCTGCCAATGGGAAGAGGGTGCCAATACCCCTGTGCTCCACATCGGGTGGGCAAAGCCCCTAGTAAACACAATATCTAAATTCGATGCCAGCATCAGGGCTCAGGTAATCATCGAGTGTCATGAAACTGAGTTACAAATGAACTACGTGCACGACGACGATAACCATCACTCCAGAGAATTTCGTAGAGATACAAATGTGGATGAGGGAAATCATCACAACAATAATAACCACCACAACAACAACAACAATACAACAACGAGCAATAACAATAACAATAATTATTGTAAGACAAAGGAGAGATTGAGTGCAGCGAGAGATTTGATAGCGAGCCTGGAATCGAAGGTGCAGTCAACAAATCCTGCACCAATGCATCCGGGAATTCAGGCGTTGACAGCTGCTTGCAGTGAAAAAATACTCAACCGTGATTATTTGTTGCAAGGGGATGGAGAACCTTTTGTTGTACCTCAGGATACTTCATTACCTCCCACCCCATCAACATCTCAGGAAACTCTTGATCCCGAAGTTGAAGAGGATTCTGATAATGATAGTCCCCGAATAACTCTGCACAGTGAAAAAATGAAAGGTCTGAAGGATTTACTTCTCGCTGAAAAATTAAATACACACGCGATTTCTTTGCAATTGACAGCGCAAAGTCAAGTTCAAATTGGGAAGAAAACCAGGGGCATTGATGATTTTGGGGTTCATCAACGACCCAAGAGGACACGTCGAGAGTGATTTATTCTACAGGGTATTTATGATCAGATATTTTACTTTTTTTTAACAAAGTGGCCGGGAACAGGAGGTTGGACCAAGAAATATATCCTGGCACCTTTTTTTGGTAAATGAAGTTTTTAATTGTTGAATTTTTAAAATTTTTGTGTCGCATCCTGGCAATTACTGGAACTATGTAGAAATCTACAATAGGCTAAGTCACTGAGAAAATCGCCTGCAGAGAGTCTCGGCGATATCTTTAAAATTTCTAGGCCTGAAGGAAAATATCTAGATATAACTCTAGATCATATTCCCTCCAGTTCCTTGTTCTTCGTCACTTTATCACTACTTTTTTATTTCGACTTTGCATCATTTCGCAGGGAATTGATGCCTGTGAATTTTCATTTTGGTGCTCATCTCTTCTGAGACAACAGAAAACTCGCTTCCGTTATTTTGCCAATCAGGGTAGTTATAGGATATTTCGATGTGAGGGCAGAAAACTAGTTTTTCATTTTTACGGAGTTAAGTAGAGTGAACAGGTCAATTGCCAGAGGATTAAGGGATATTTGTCAATCAATGGACAGAAGGAATATTACTTAAAAATTGAAATTGTCCTGACAATAATCCCGAATCACAAATTCACCTGTTCCCCCTACCCTCCCACGGATAAAACTACTTTGTTGATGAATTTGAAATCCTATATTTCATCACAATAGGTTTCGAGGGGAATCTTATGATCACAAAGCGTGACTAAATGCCATTTTGCACATGATGCAATGAAAATGGCATAATTTTTATGATTGAGTTTAGATGTGGGGACAAGGCTTAGCTGTTTGTTAGAAGTTAATTGTGTGTAGAAAAGTACAAAACATATTTTCCTTTTTTTATTAGTAATTTAAAAAGATGTGAAAAAAATATGAGAGCAAGTTAGGTCTTAAAATTGAGATTTATTTTTTATTGGCTATATTTATTGATGAGAAAAAACATTCTATCAAGATCAAAATGTTTCTTTAATGATTACTTTTTAATAACTTATTTATTGAAGGAAAAAAATTGACTTATGAATAAGATAGTGAGATTCTTTTTACATTCCGTTCCACTAATCAACTCGAAAAAATCGTATTTTTTAGCTGATATATAATGACATTTCGTTCAATTAATTACGAGTAATGGAGTCCATCATTTGTCATATTTCTATATTTATTAATTCAATTATTGATACTTGTTTTAATGGCACATCGGTCAAGTACTACCCGCATTTTTTGAAATGCGTGTATTCACGTATTAATTTGATTTGTCACACGCTTCAAAAAAATATACATACATTTGCGTACGTAAATTATTTTATCCACTAATTTATTGCTACTTAATAATTAAGTTATAGCATTGTTTCCGCGCAGAATCTCGTGTATCAACCATCGCCATTTTTTTAGCTTCCTGACTGTAGAAAAAATATTTTTTTTCTTTTTATTAAATTCAAGCAAGCCCCTCCCCCAAACAATCAATTGGTTGTAAGTGGATTGTTGTAGAATAACTGTTGATAGAAATTGAGGTGAGAGCTAATTTAGATGCTTAAAGAGAAAAAAAAACTACAAAGAACACACCTTAGTAAAATGAAAAAAAAAAATATTATAAAAATTAATCCACGGAAGATGTGGATTAATTAAATGCGTTACAATGAAAAGGCGCTATCTTGCTGTGATGCTGTTGATATACTGTACGATAGTACTATTGATAGGACTGAGATATTGCGAGGCGCAGCGTGGCTGAAAAAAAAATGGGGAAAAAGTGAATTGCTATAAATTGATGAGTAAAACTAAATGAAATTGTTTAAAAGAAATTAAATATATTCACGCTATAAGAGAACACGTAGTTGATTATCTCGTGTGTGACTAATCCAACTAGTAAATGCGTGTACCCATATACGTATACTATATAAGCGTAATCGTTCAGTATAGATCTGTTTAAACTGATAAATACCATTTTCAGTATTTAGAATGATTTATAAACATTGAAATAATGAATAACACATGAAACGTACAGGGAAAAGTATTTTTCTATTGGTAAAAATTGTTGTGATTCCCATGATTGCTTCAAAATACGTGTGATATCCAGTGTGGGAGGTTTTATTTTTCATCGATCTTCATTGTTTGATTTTGTATGCCTTCGCTGCGTTTTCAGTTACTCCAAGCTCCTGATTTTCTTTTTCTTGGACAGTTCCGTAGCAAAATAGAGAGAGAGAGAGAGTAAGGCGGGAGGCTTCAAAATGTTTTTTGATATTTCCGTCAAAAACAACTCATCCATAGAAATGAGGCAATGCATGATAAATGAATCAACTGATCTCGTTTATTTATTTGACTAGAGCCCGATGTTTTTCGTCTTTTATAAACTTAGTTGATTCACTTAATATGGAGTCCCTCATGTAATTTCGCATAAATTTGTTAGGACCTACCATTTCCATATCCAATTATTAAAAATGAAGATATCAATGTGAAGCATACTCAGTGCGTGCCATAATGAATCATTCACACGATTTCAATTAATAATATTTTCTTTGACAGAAATAGATTCTTCCTAATATTTTCCGATCTGTTACGAAAAGAATAGATAAAAACCTACCTTTCCGATGATAAAAAAAAATAATTGAAAAATTGATCGAAAGCAATAACTAGCTATAATAGAGATACAAGAACGAATTTGAAATGAATCTTTTGTCGGCATAATAGCAAGTACTTAGAAAACTGGAAGGAAGTATATTTACAATATTATTTGATTCACATGCAGCACCAGTGATACATTTCAACGATTAAAATGTGAGAGTAATGAACTCTGCGTCATGTATAAGGATTAATCCAATCAAGATCTTACTGTATACCATTATGTGTTAAAGAATTATCACTATTGTGTAACATCTGATGATTAGTGACTCAAGTAACGGAAACATCAGAAATAGCTACATGTCCGAAAGGAAATTTCAAAAGAAATGTTGCAATTTTACACCAATGAAACATTCATTGAAACTACGTAATGCAGGATTAATTAATCAAAAAAATGTTTTATTGAAAAATATTAATAGTGTTTTCTTTATTATGCTTATGCAGTGCATTCACGCACTCACACACTGTTCTCCAGGAATTACGATTCAAGTTAACAATTTCTATTGTCACTCAACGACAGTACAGTGATATATGTAAGGCATTATAATAAAAAAAAGATACAGATGTCTGTTTCAATTTTTTTCCTCTGTGAACTATAATAAACTATTTTATTATTCTAATATTTGAAGTACATTTATTTCGTCCATTGATTCTCTCCATTTAAATTTATCGAAGAAAAATAATAAATTTTCAGGCAACAATGATTTCAATGAAAAAAATATATACGTTTTATTATCTAAATGCAAATTAATATTAAACGAATATAAAGCATTATTACCGTCAATGTTGTGTATAAATTAACAATGTTTCATTATAATTAATTACTTCTTAAATGTCCTAAAAATATTTGGTCGGTTCATAGCGCACAAATTTCCTCTTCGTTGTTTTGTTCTCTATGCCTTCTATATTCTAAAACTGATAGTGAATGTAATGTGGATGGGGAGTCTGAATATCTTCATAGTTTTAGAATCAGCCTCTCTTTCTTGCGCCGTTGAAAATCATCAACAGTTTAATACTCTTTTGTAAAAGAAAAAAAAAAACAAAACAAATGTTTGGTTGCGATGAGAAAGAACGTGATTACCGTCATCAACAGAAACAAAAATCCAGGATCCTATGTATCATGAAATGGGGATCGAAAATACTTTTGAGTAAAACATTCGATTTCTCACGATTAATTTGATTATAAAGTAACTAAAATGACGTTTTTATTTTAGTTATGTAATTAAGGAAGTGAAGGAAAAAATTTACTGATGATCGATAGTCTGAAAAAACCACTCTGTAAATCTCCTCAATTGCTGTGCAGCAGCATGATTCTCATCCTGCAGTCGTCTATTCTCATCTCTCAATTTCCTCACCTCCTCCTCCAAAGAGAGCCTTCTCCTCGTTTCCCTCGCCACCCTCAGTTCGAGATTCGACAAATGGCTCTGTAAATCCGTTAGAGAAGCCCCAGTCTCATAAACGCTTTCCTCATTAGAATGTGATTGATTTTCCTCTGTGTTATCTCGTACATTTCCACTTACACTCGACACTTTCAATGGAAACAGAGTCTTAGTAACTCGGGGGGACAATCTCTCTTCCTTGGACAGTTTATTTTCACTCGGTGCTGGACTTGAATTTGTACTTGTATTAGAAATAACAGTCGCTGGTCTAGCCATTGTTAAAATAACTTCTGATGCAGAGGAATTTTCCTGTCGATTGGTGCTCGATAAAACACTCAATGTTGTTGCACTGGTTCCGCAGAGATTTTCCCTCGATCTACATCTGTTCTGGATTTCCAATTTATTATTACTATTATCATTTTTATTATTCTCTCTGGTTTCAAGCACCTTGTCAATACTCGAGATTCCAGACTCATTGTTATTACAGCTTACTCCATTTTCTTTGACATTAACATTATTATTCACTTGAGAATTATCATCACCAATGTAGTCTGGATTAATGAGCTTCATCAGGTCTTCTTGCAAAGTACTGGAACAGAGATTTGCTGAATTTCTGTGTGGAGCTCTCACTAGTGACTTTGGCCTGGGACTCTGATTCCTCGGGCTTGGATTTCCCGCCCCAGATCTCTGTTTGTTCGATCTCTTCAGGCCCGGAGACTGATTTTCACAACTATTAGCAAACTCATCCTCACTAGGAAGCGCAGAACTGGGAATATCAGTGCCATTTGCCTCGTAAATCTTGACATCCGTTGGTAGACTTGACATTACATAGTCTTTTCTCGTATACTCAGGGTGAGTGAGCTTGCGACTAAGAGCTCTCTCTGGTAATTCACTCTTTAAGCAAGTCACTTTATCACCGATTATGAACTCATGATTGTCCCTGTTCAATTCATTACGCTCTTCGCGCGTCGACTGATTGAACTGATTCTGCTGATTAGGTTGATTAACGTCAGAAGTATCAGGATCTTGCACGAATTCGTAGGAACTCACTCGTCTTTCCACCCCAGGTTTAATATCTCCCCCACAATCTTCCTTTTTATTTCTCATGTGCACTCTAGTGGATCCTTCAGCATCGTAAATATTGTTATGCTCAGCCGCTTCAAACTGATTTATTGTTTTGGCAACGCTATAACTAGAATTCTGTGCCAACGGAAGAGAAACCGAAGCAGTCAGTTTCTGATGGACATGATGTGTGTGTCCATACAGTTGTCCCCAATTACTTCTATTGAGCTCGTCAATTCTCTGGTAATTGCTTTCATGCAAAACTCTCGGCGACACGTAATTTGATTCTTTAGAATAATACTCATGATACTGATGCTTCGAATTTTTCGAGTTTTTTGGCCCCTGTCTAGCGGGAAGAGGAGGTGGTGGAGTACCATCAGACTTGAGATTATTTAATTCTTTCTCATGTGTCTCCAAAAGACCATCGTACCATCGTTCATCGTGCCCACTAGTGCTATTTTCCTGCATATACCTGGGATCGGTGAAGGATCTGGAACTCGAGCCAGTACCATATCCAGAAGAATTGCTTGATCTCGGTGGACTCATCGACCTTTCGTGATTCTTCTGATACTGTTGAGCCTGCTGTGCACTCTGTTGACTGGAGGTACTCTCAGAATTCGTGACATTCTCATAATCACTCTCATAGTTACCAGACAGATACTCACAGCTCTGTAGAGAGCAACCTCTTCTCGGTTGCCCATCGTTAGTGGGTGGAATTACCGTGACAGTGACTTGAGCACTGGTTTTCAGAAGATCCACCATTTGATCGTGGCTAAGTGTGGAAACTGCCACCTTGCAAATCTCTACCAGTCTTGAGCCTTGTCTGAGACCAGCTTGCCAAGACTGGCCCATACTCTCCACCTGGGTAACAACCCCATCAGGCTGCACATGAAATCCCAATTGTCCTAGACTATTTCTCCTCAAGGACAGCTCAGAGGCCGGAGACCCCTGAGTCACAGCCCGAAGTCTGGCAACGATTTCCATTATCTCATCCCTCTCGGTGTAATCAGGTCTCACGTGAATGCTAATACACTCGCCCTGATGATAATAAAGCCTTAGGCTGTTTGTCTGTGCATGCCATCCCAGGATATTGACACAGGGTGAAACGAATACAGTCTGTCTGGAGTGTTCCTCAATAAGCACGATGGTGTCTACACTGATTCCAAGATAACAATCAGTATTCTGTGTACTCTCTTCCAAAATGACTTGCCAACAAATGGCCCCCCTCTGTGCAGCATCACAGGCCAATCTTGGTCTGACAGTTGGTTTCTTCTTACTGCTAAATGACATAATCGAAAATTTTTGTCCAGTATCAATAATGGTTGTAGTCGAATAATTAACAGCCAGATCCTTCAGATACTCCTGTCTCGTTCTCGTCGCCATGGTTGAGAATTTCTCTGATCGGTGAGCTGCATTTTCAGCATTTATAACTTTGGCAAGAATAAAGTCGGCGAAAGACTTTCCTTTATTGAAAATTGCACCCTTCGGCACCGGAGGTCCGAAAATAGGAACTTCTTTGCTTCGTGAAACAGCAACACTGTACTGAGTATTGTCACTGCACGGATTTATAGCACGAACGATGATGAAAACATGTTGAAATTGCGATCTGATGCGCTTTGGACTGAAGGGAAGAGCACCAGGTTCTTGAAAGACAATTGTTACAATGTCATTACCAATGTGACGTTTTCTCAGTAATTGTTGTCGGTTATTGGGGGTAAATGGAAGGAGTGTTGCGACGTGAAGAGTCACTTGAGCACCTCGATGAGTAGCAGCAACGGTGTGAGTTCCCGTGGAGTCAGTCCTCGTGTCCAGTCCAGCCTTGTAGCCCTCGAAACCTTTTAACCTCACCCTCTGTCCAATTGTCTCCAAAAATTCAAGGAATGCGGGACCCGAGTGCTGATTGTTATACATTTCCTCTTCCGTTCGTTGACCGGCCCGGCAATAGAGTACCCCCACTTTATAACGATTCGAGAGCCCTTGTTCATCAAGCCTAGCTAGGGTTTCCTCAGCAGACTGAGTTCCCAGCTTGAGACACCCCAGTTGGACTTCCGGTGCGACGAGCTCCATTATCTCACGTGTGGGTATTCTACTTGTTTGGTTATTACGCAGGCAAAGGGCTTCCTCTGGGATTGAGCCGCGAAGGGTTAGGAGCTCGGAAGTGCGGACGATTATTCTGTAGTGATTGCCGTCTCTGCGTATGCTGATAGCAACTGGGCCCAGTTGGTCGTCCATACCAAACCAGTTCTGGTGGTCTTTGCCTTGGAAATACTTTCGGTAATAGCGAGCACCTTCGTCGACGCTCTCGATAGGGAGAAGACGTTTTCTGAGGGGGCAAGTGTGTTTCCAGAGGGTCTCTCCGGGAAGGGGCTCCAGAACTGAAACTCCATAGGCTAGAGAGGGCCTGTGACCTCCTGGAGATGACAGTGGGGAGCGTCCAAGAGCCACTTCTCGTTCGCCCTCACCACCAATTTCGTTTCTGAAGAAGGGACAGGATTCTAACAAATCATTACTCTTGCCGTCTCCCGGATCGTCTTGGCTGTCAGTACCTGATGCAGAGCTGCAGTCTGGCCCCTCGTCTGGAGTTGGAGCTCGTATCGTGCTCGCTGCCGATGCCCCAGTGGCTGTGTTTCTTCTCCTAGCGAGCAATATTCCTCGAAGTTTAGCTGCATATCCTAGATTTGCTGTGAGGGACTGACAGTCGTAGTGAAGAAATGCCCTTCTCCGATGCCGTTCCTCCAGGTCTCCTGGAACGACTGTTGAAATAGTGCTACTCCCAGTGGGTGAAGCGAGGGAAGACATTCCGCTGGAGACACTCTCCTTTCCACCCCAGAGTCTATTCAACTTCAGACGTAACTTTGGACTGGAAGACGATGTGGGGCCACAAACCTCGTCAGTAGAGACCACTCCTGTTGGGTTGTCGCTGTGATGATGGCCGTAAAGGCGGTCTGCTGATGTTCGTCCGCTTCGGAAGTCTTGGAGCATTGCAAATAAATTATCTCCCCCGGTTGCTGGATTGCATGGACCTCCAACAACATCGATACTTCCTGCAAGTGCAATAATTCATTTATTACTTTGTCAGATAATAATAAATGAAATAAAATAGCTTATTGAAAGAACAATTTAAGTACTCGGACACTCTTAAAAAAAAAAGGAATTAGATGTTACCGTGAGAACCATATTCGCGTCTTAGTGGTTGAGCATCAACAGCCCGTCCCGTACGCTCTGGACTGTGGGGCAATTCGAGGCTGGAATTTGATCTGTGAAGAGTGAGACCGCCCGCACGACTGACACGACTACCACCGGTGTTACTGCCACTTCCGCCCCCACCTATACCACCACCAGCGGCCATCACCGCCAACTGAGCAATCATCTCGTCATTCTGTAACATAATCGTTTGTTGATGAACACCCTATTGTTTCACTTCAATTTCTCATTTGATTTCATCTGGTTCGAAGACAGGGAAAGTCCTTGAAATTTCAGTCACAGAGTGGAATTCATTCTCGACGGTGTGATTTTGCATTTAATTTCAAATACAAGAACATTCTATAAATTTCTAATTCATTTGCCTAAATTTCGTAATATACTGAGTGAGATCTTCAGTGTGACGATATAAACGTGGAGTGAGAACATTCGGGGAAAAATTAAAGAATCCCCGACTGAACCAGTTATGCAAATAATCCAATTCCAGACATTCTTTCGAGAGTCCTATTGACTGAATCAGTCCACTACCACATTTAAAATATTGCATATATTTTTTTTATTCCTTTACTTTCATTCTTTTTCTCTCTACGACCATTCGTAAATATTTCCTCTGGAATGTTTGACCTGTGTCGAAGACAGGATAGCAGAGGAAGTACCAGATCTGTTTTTGTCTTATCAATTTTTTTCCTGTTCCTCGGTAATCGTGAACAGTATTTTGACGGAATGAGTGACGGTGACAAATGCATAGAGTGGCGAGACCCTGGCATAGCATTGGCGCCTAAGCGTTGGTCTGTCGCAAGGGGCATCGAACTCTACACGAGACTTCACAACCCAACTGCCAGGCCAACACATCTCTCGTTGACTCCTCGTGGTTATTCCACACCCGGCACTCTCTTCCCATCCACTCATCATTGCAATGCGATTCATTCCGCTTATTCCGGTCGATGAAACAAAAATTCAAACTACGCTTCCCTCTTCCTTTCGCGCTGCTCTACCAACTGAGAAGGAAAAGACCCCATCCCAATCTCACCAGTGGTTGTTGTAAATAAAGTAGAGTTGTTACTGTTGCTTACAAAAGTGGAGTCATTTAAATTTCAAGAGGATAGGACATTATCAGGAGAAATAGCGGCAGACTCCCTTTCTGGATTATGAAGCCTCTCCTGGAAAGTGGCTACTCGAATTAATTCAAAAGTCAAATGATCATTTCATTTCTTCTCTGCGAGAAGATTAAAAAAATGTAGCAGTTTCTCATGCCAGAGGGGATTCCAACAATGTATATCTATTTATACCACATTAGCGTGACGAGTGTGTGGCTATAAATGTTGAGGGAAGCTGACATTTTTGCGACATCCTCAAATTTTTCGTAACTCAGAATTGCAAAATATACTTCTAATCGCTAATGAGTAATAACCCTCTATAGCCTCTTTGGAAATTTCCCTTCAATATTGCTTGCAGTCAAAATTCGTCCAGTGAGCTGTTTTTTTCTCCCAGGAAATTATTATTATTTATTTTCCTCACACTTTCTACTTTAGGGAACTATTAATATTACGCACATTCTCTCTCCCTCTCCATCTCGCTAATTAATTCAAACTAGAGAATGAAACGGAAGATCTTATACGCTTTCTACTCAATCCTGGTATGGTTATTGCTTAATGCAACTGCACTATTCTCATATTTATTCCCCTAGAAATCGTATAATTTAGCCTGTTTCTCAATCACAGCAGACCAATGGAAGTTTAGAGTGAATAAGGTTGATTTGACATTTCTATATATGATTTATTTCATGTAAATCGAGTCGACAGTCGATTTAAAAAATTGATGTCGATTTTTGCACTATCGTACACAAAAATCGGCGTTCTTTAATGAAAAAATGGGCAGGCGTTGACTCACTGGACATGAAATACGTCATATCGAAGCCCTGTGCTGCTCCTTATCGCAGGATAAGTTTTTTTTATATTCATTCACCGATAACGGTATGCAAACGTGCAATTGTGTTATTATCCACTTTTCCGGTGATCCGCAGCCATTTTGTGGCAGGTAGTACTGAATTTTATGAATTTATTCACGCATTATACTGAGAAATGAGTAGAAACTATTCCCCCTAGGTGCATAATTGCCACCATTTGTTATTAGTTTCCTCACTCATTAAATTCTCTGTTGTTACCTTGTACTTCTTACAATAAAAATTGTTGTAAAAAGTGTCAGTAGAGCTCATTTTTCGTAGAATTCAACAGAAATACTAATTAGCAAGTGATGAAAGAGACAGTAAAATGTGTACTAAAATTGAATTGGATATCGTTAGCATGAAAGACACTCAATTGCAACCGGTAAACGGCTTTTGCCGTTTCCTCTACTATGTAACTTCCGGTTAGATTCACCGTGACAATGATTTATGATGCAAATAGTCACGTAAATTGACGGACTAACGATCCGCAAAGTTTTGAAAATCCTACAGATAAACATTTGATAACCAACAGGATTCAATAATTAACAATTAACGGTACCATCTTGCGAGATAATTCATCATCAATGATTCTGTTATTACCAGCAACTGTAAATGGAAAATAAACCGATAACAACTGCAGGCAAATGAAGATGTCTTCCATCATGTTTTCAAATTGTTTAAATTCTTTGGGCCATTGTAATTTTGTCAAATTTTGAAGGAAAGCACAGTATCCATTAGCATGGGCTTGAGGTGGGTCAAAGGGGCACCCAAAGGCATTCAAATAATTTCTAAAACCGTCGAATGTACCATACAAATGGCAAAGTAAATCAGTCAAATGTTGAAACCTCAAGCTGATAAAAACAATAATTTGTCGCATTCTCTGGTAGAATGATCTGGATATAGTAAGTGTTGTTCTTGTTGCTGAATGGCCTCGAAGACAACGGGAACGCTGGTCTCTCGTGCCATTAAAAAAAAACGAGAGGCCAGAGGAGACTACCAGTGAAGCATAGGTAATAAAAAAATGTGATACAAGGCATGGCAGAAGCCTGGCGGCTGCAACGTCAAGACTAGTGTATACCTAGTACTACAGCCCTGAACAACTCGAAAACGCCTCGCTTTGTCCTGATGACCAGAAATGCTACAAACGGCTAGATACCCGAACACATACCCAACACACACACTCTCGACATCCAATGCACACACAGATCCATTCTTCACTGATCCATTGAAATTTACGGATGCAGAGTGAAGAGAAATGAGAGAGCATCGCAAGAATTGCATCACAATGGTGGACGTAGGTGAGTTCCCTGAATTCATTTCAAAGAAGATACAGTGTAAATGAAAATTTACAAACCCAACATTTCTCCAGGGCATTGTTCCCTCGTAGACACTTCGTTGTTGATGGAAATAATAAATTCCTATTTTATTGTCGAGGCACAAACGGTATTTTTCCAAATATGTTTAGAGCAATCAGGGTAAACGAAGAATTTATCACTGTTTTCCACGTTTATTTGGCTCGTTGTGATATATTTTAAGGCACTCACGTGAATCACTGATTTCAGTGGTGGGACAATAACTGGGTGCAAGCGAGGCACAAGCAGAACAAAACTGAAACACGTAAACGCGTCACTCAGGTAAGGTATGCCTAGAGAGGTTGGCGTCATACACAGATAGACTGAGAATACCAGCGAGTGCAGCTAAGAACTGCGGGGAGACTCCTGACAAATGGTTTACTATGGAGCTTGGGCCGATGGTGGGGGCCCAGTGGGAGTGGAGGGGAACATGCCGATGGTTCCGGTGACCATCGTGGTGGATCGAGGGATCGATTCTTATTGTCGTTCAGGCTCATTCATGTTTGAGAAATAAACACATATTTTTCACTTTTTTTTTGAAGAACGAGGGCACGTTCTCATACGCCATTTTTTTTCTTCATTACTGGAGGAGGGTTGTCATGTGGAACTTCATACTCGGATCATATAGGTGGAACGAAATATTTTAAATTACTCGGCTGTTGGGTGGGGATAATCGGGCTGACGTATCTCTATGTACGGTCGATACTCACAAACACACAGTTGTTTCATTCGAAATTATTCCGATGACTACAAATCACACCGGTTGATCCTGTTCTCAGCGTCTTTGGTGTCTTGAATTAAAGTCGCAATTCCAGGCATTTCCGAGCCGACCTGACTCACCTTTTTCTTCGCTCTTCTTCGTTCGTGTTTCTTGGTTTTTTCTTGGATAGAAAAATTTCATATTAAATAATATGATCACTTGTGATTTTTAGTTAGGGGCATTCAACAATTCAATAAAAAAATAGGCCAGGTGCCCAGCAACCCTGTCCCCCCTAGTCCTGACTTAAGTTTTTTTTCTTCTCTAACATGTGCCATGATTCATCTCGAGAATTTGTTAAAATTTGTACCTAACGCCACTGAAAGTCTTGCCCCTGTCCCACATGTCACGCATATACCCACGCTAATTGCCGCATCATCATTATTATCATCGTGGAAAAATACTCTTTTCTTCTCAAATTTTCTCATTACGGGATTGAATAATTGGTGGGGACTGTCATGGGCGGAAAAAAAATTGTCAATCAATTTTTTCAGCGAACTCGATGTTATCAGTATTTTATGGAGAATAATGAGAATTTCTCTAATAAAAAGGGGAAAAAATGGCAATGAGTGTAGATAATGCCGGATGTGATGGTAGTGAATGGACGGACGGATGGGTGGGTACGGACGGCAGGTTTACATTTCCTTCTCCTACCAAAATTGCCGCAATTATTTATTGAAAACAACGGCAGCAGGTTGGACTATTTTGTAGAGAAAATTTTATCCAATGCTGAATACATTGTTTCAGTTATTTCAATATATACTTTTCATCAGTAAAATGATGCAGCACCTACTTCAGGTGTCGAAGAACTGCAGTTGGAGGATTTAGGTTCTTTTTCTGTTCTAATTTTTAATGTTGTGGTGTTGACGCGAGCAATTCCTTGAGTTCTGTATCCATTGCTTTTCGATGAACCTGCTCCTCATAATCAAAGATTGGTAGAGCTCTTCCTCGTCTCGCTGCTCGCTCGACTTTGTTCGTTAAATCAATTTCGAGTGGACGGCATATGAAATTAATGACTCTACCTGGAAATTTGCTACCCATTCGGCCTGTTCTACCACACCTGTCATCATGAAAAACAATTAATGCATTTCATTCCAAAAAATAAAAAAAAAATCACTTTGCCATTTACCTGTGGATATAATCGGCTGTGTTCAGAGGAAAATCATAGTTTATAACGCAGTCAACTACTACTGTATCTAACCCTCTCCCCGCTGAATTAGTAGTTGACAAAATGTGAGCACTGCCATTGCGAAAGTCCCAGTATTTATCTCGACGAATTTCAACTGGGTGATTGCCATTCAGAGCAACCGTTCTCACATTCATCTGGTTCAGGAAGATCGAAATCCAGTCAGCTGTTGCGGAACTGTTGCTGAAGATTATTGTCCCTTGCTTGCGCAGAGCTCTAGGTTTTACAAATTTCAAAAGGAGAGCGGGTTTCTGGAGAAGGCCAACACGCCAGAATTTTTGAGGAACGAGAACTTTGTGGATGTTCTGGGTTTTGACTGGAACTATTGAAGTAGTCTGGTATGACAAAAATATTTTTAATTAATGCTTCGTTTGATCACACGAAGAAGTCAATCACGTGACAATAACAGAGAATAATATAGTGTAAAATAAACTTACATTTATGCATTTGTCTAGATATGTAGGTAATTTGTCAGGCATTGTAGCTGATAACATCGTCAACTGGCTGCTGCTGGGGGTATTATTAGGTGCAATAGTCTGTTTAAATCCAAACTGTACGAGAAGAACAATCAAAGAAATGTATTAAAATTTGAACAAGAAATTACATAACTGAGTATATGCAGACTCACATTAATTCTTCGGAGAAAAATGGACAATTTTTCATCGAACGTTTCATGAAATAGAGCATGAGCCTCGTCCAATACCGTATGTCGCACTTCATTCAGATGATAAATTCGGTTTGTTGTTAATTTGCTGGTCATGCCAACAGTTCCAATAAGTATATCAACATTTGCAACGGCTGGGTTGCGCATTATTTTGCTAGTCCTGCCACCGATCAGAGTTCGGATGGAGACGTCGAGATTGTGAGTTAATTTTTTCAACTCTGTCTGTTAAAAAAATAGAGGACATGGTGTGCAAAAACTTCTACTCTATCTGCTCATATTGACACACTAATAATTATACTCACTCCAACTTGCAACACGAGTTCTCTGCTTGGCACGAGGATCAGAGCGAGGGGAGAGTTCGGCCTTCTATCAGGTAATAAGGGCTTCCATCGCAAAATCTGATCAATCATTGGTAGTAAATATGCCAGAGTTTTTCCAGTTCCAGTTTCTGCTTGAATAATTGTGTTCTGTCCAGCTAATACTTCAGGGATCGACATTTTCTGAATATATGTTGGTTCTTCAAATCCCAAATTTCTAACGGCCTGTTCAACTTCTGACCCAAGTCCCAAATCTTGAAATGTCTGTCTTCTATCGTACAGTAACTGGTTATCCTCTTCCTGGGGAAATAAAGTCGTTAATAAGCCCAATATTTTCAATGCAATTTTTAATAAGTATTTACTATGGAACACTACCTGTATGTCCGGATAAATTGTAAAGTAATCTCCCTTTGATTTATTATGATGCCAGCCTTGTGAGGCTATGGGTATTGTATCCAACTTTTTGAACGCTGTGCCTTTATAAAAATTGAATTCCTTTCGTTTGCATATAACTATGGGCGTGCGATTATCTTCCACCACAGGTTCGGTAGAAACGTTGTCAGCTTCTTTCAAGTCGTTCTCATCGTCTTCGTAGACTGTATTTACGGGGATTGTATCGGCATCGGATTGCATACATCTCGCTCTTGACTGAAATTCCGTAATCAACAAAATAATTCATGTATATTTGTAATAATTTTTTAATGAGGATGGAAATGACTCTTACAGAGAAGGCACCGAAATGACGCGTCTGCTTTCCTGTAACTTCACAAAGTCTGCAAAATGACCGAAACATTTTTCTCACCACTCACTAAAGTTGATAACAAATTGAGAAAATTATTTCGTTACTCGCACATGCTGACTTCCAACCATAAATAATATATAGTGACTTCAATTGTGAAGTTCCCACCGTTACCACTAGTCGGCGAGTTTGCTGCTGGCGCTATCTGATAGAGAGCTTACCAAAGAATCACCGACTCGTTCACTGACAGGAATCAGCTGTTTCAGTAAACAAAGAGTCTCCAACTGAAATGGACGTCGCGGATCAAGCAGCTAAACCTCCATCACCATCCCCGTCATCTCATAATTTTACTCCAGAAGATGAAAAGCTCCAAGAGAATTCAAGGAATAGCTCTCCTCGTGGATCTGTGGCGTTTGTGTCTGATTCTCAGGACGGGGACAATAATTGGTACTACCTCCCGGATCCCATTCTTTTGAGTGTCTTCCAGCTTTTGACTCCAAGAGAAGTTGTCACTGCAGGGGAGGTCTGTAAATCGTGGAACCGAGTGTCCCAGGATGAACTTCTTTGGAAAGAATTGTTTTATAGGACCTACAAAATCGAACCGAATGTTGGGATAATGCCAGGTATGTCATGTGTTCAGATGGACGAAAGAGTAATCGAGAGTAGTAGGTTAATTGTGAGTTTTAATTATTAAGAGTGAGACGAGCTCATAAGAAGACATTCGCAGAAATTAGTGAAAAATTCTTTCGACAGGGAATTAGCCGACAAGCAATGTAATGAATCCTTTGAAATTTGGTTTGAGGAATTTTTAAGTCAGTGAATTTTCATGAAATTCCTCGTCAGGTAAAACCTCATGGCTTGGGGAGTTCAAGAGATTAACATATCACACCCCCCTCTTGGAAACCGAAATTCTCAGGGAACATTCTCACCAGGTCCTACATGTCAGCTTCTCCCACAATGGCAAAATGTTCGCCACCTGCTCTAAGGACGGTTACGTCTTGGTATTAATCATTACAAATTATATTGACTAATTCGATCGTATCCTCTATTGCAGTGTTATCATGTTTTCGCTTCCATTCTTCAATAGGTATGGGACAGTTCATATCCAGTCACGATTAAATACCAGCACGATATGAAATTGTTCAGCTGGAAGTACACACAATTTTCTCAGTTCAATTCTTCTGATACATTACTGCTGGTCTCTGGAGTGCATTTTGGTACTTTGCACAGCACTTCTGGAGAAATTGCAGTATTCAGACTGGCACGTGAGTAATTTATTTTATATTCTGTTGAAAATAAATCCTATAATGTTAAAGGTCGGCGAACAATGAGGCGAACGACAAAGACTATCACACCTCATTATCTGTTTCAGCTGGATTCGATCTTCAGTGTAGAGTAGTTAATAAACCTTACGACATATTTGGCACATGGTACAGTGAACGTCACTTGTTGAGCGGTGATTTACACTGGCTTGCACACCTTGTCAGCTCTAGCGTACTTTGGCTCAATAAGGCTAACCAGGAATCGGCGAGCGAACACGTGCCCATTATGAATCAACTTTACAGGTAATTTGCATAGTGATTAGCTTTTAATGAACAATGGAGCATTACCAATAATAATGTGCCCCGTTACTTTTCTGCTTTTTCAGTTGCATGTCGTATAGACATAGGGACATTGTCACTAATTTTTATATTGTTAAAAAAACTGGAACACATATGTATGAGTTACTTGTAATTATTATTTTTCTTTTCAATGAATGGAGATTCTACAATTCGAACGCAGCATCAATTCGCGCAGTGATGGTAGCAAACTGCCTCTGCCCTGAACCGGCAGAAACCGAAGAGCAAGAGAATCATAAAGTAACTTCCCACGAAAAAGAGGAACGAGGAAATCCCCCGAGCCACCGAGACATTTCTGCCTCTTCCAGCAATAGCCAAACCGGCGATGTTGGCGGAGTTCTTCACCACGCGTCCCCCAGAATGATGTACGGTGCTCTGGAAAGTGGATTTATCAACTGGAAGCGTTTAGGCGACGGTTTTGACTATGCCAGCCCGATAAGATACAACGAGGAATACAGACAGGTTGAGATGGAGAAAGAGACAATGGATAGTGACAGTGATGTTGAAAATCCGTGGGAGGATGACGAGGAGGTATCGACATCTTCTGAAACCGCCGAAGACTGTGATTCGGATGATTTGGCGGATAATCCGGAGAAATTTCTCATTTTTACCACTGGGTCGAAAACTTATACCCCCCATCAAGTTGGATTCAAGAGGATGAAAGCTGTAAATTTCCCGAGGCGATTGGACCCCGGACCCTCTCTGAGAGAGCGTTTAGCCGAACGAGAGAGAGAACGAGAGAGACAAAATTCTGGTTCTTCAAGGCCTGAGCCTAATTGGCTGGACTATGACTCAGTGGCTGAAAAATTCGATAAAGTTGATCACCTGATTGATTTACATGGGCATATCATAGGCATGGGGCTGTCACCAGATCACAGGTACAGTGAGAAATAATTTTTCAAGGAGAAACAAGTTTGAATAGTTAGAATTAATTTACATTATTGTTTTTTTTTTCATTTTCATTTTTATGAAAGGTATCTCTACGTCAACACTAGACCTTGGCCGAGAGGATATGTCATTACAAATCCCCTACAGCCTCCACCTATTGCTCAAGAAATAGATATTCATGTGATTGATCTTGTAACCTTGAAACAAGTCGGTACAATGCTGAGAGCGCACAAGGCTTATACACCTAACAACGAGTGTTTCTTCATTTTTTTAAATGTGTGCGATGAATATGTCGCAAGGTGAGGTGATAGTACTGGTATTTAAACGCATTGAGAAGGGATGAGTAGCGTTCATCTAATATTAGATGGAGTCAAGGGCTTATTATTTAAAGAAAAATGCATACACAAAAGATTTAGTGTTTAAACATATAAGATCTTCCATTTAATTTTTAGTAGTTCTTTAATGGACAAGAAAAGTTGGGATTTATCGAAATATTTATTTTTTAGTGGAGCTGAAGATAAACATGGATATGTGTGGGACAGACATTATGGCGTTTGCTTAGCCAAATTCCCTCATTCAGATGTGGTCAATGCCGTTGCATTCAATCCCCGGGATTCAGAAATGCTCGTGACGACGAGTGATGATTATGATGTTAAAGTATGGCGGAGTCGCGCTACAGTAAAAGCTCTAGGGCTCGATGAAAATACATTCCGGCGAGGACTGGAGGTGCGAAAGAGACGCAGGTACCACCGGAGTAATTGTAGTGTTGACTGATAGTGTGAAGTGTCGATTTGATATCAAGTGCTGTATAGATAAAAAACGATGAGGACCATCTCAACATTCTAAATATTTTTCGGTTTTCTAAATTGCACTCTTCATGCTGAATCAAATCTCCCGAGTGATCGTTGACCGTTCCCTGGTAGACGTAATTATGAATACATCGTAAGAACAATATGAGACAGCTGTGCAATGATGGGGATTTTTTAAAAGTGAATCATTTAATTTCTCAGATGTATTTATTACGTGCTACATTGACTTTTTGTCTAAATACCATTTTGTAAATAGCTATTAACAACGAGTGATCAAATGTTCGACTAGCACGTAAAAATTCTCATTTTAATCCACGTTCAAAAATGCAGAGTTGAGTAAATAATTTGAATTATAGAAAACGTTAACAGTTGATAATTTTTACGCGTCACCTGAGTTACGGGTAATGTTGAATTTAAATAGAGCACAAAAATATATTGTTTAAGAATATTCGTAATCAGAATTCGTCATTTAATGGAGCAATCTAATGAGAAAATGATAAACAATGAGCCCACACTCTTTGCTGATTATTTTATGATGTCAGACACCAAAATGTTGGACTCATCCTTTTTTTAATGATTTCTTTACAGAATTGATAGTAGATAGTTTAAGTTCATTCATATTTCACGGAGCTTGAATTTCTCGTACTAAATAGTATAATGGCTTTGTTCAATTGTCGTAGAGAATATCGACATTCGTAAATTGTTTGAATTATTATTTAGGGGAGTTAAAGTTAAATGTTACTTTCAGCCGACAATATTGTATCGAATGGCTCTGATCTCAATGTTGGAAAGCTACAATATTAGTATTTTTAAACTCCAGCTTATTTCCACGTTGTGATCTACAGTATTTTAATTGTTTTAAGTGATGCTCTTCGTGAAAGGGAATATTGGATTGTTAAGTCAAACAGGTTTGTACTGCGTATCGAAACATTGCGAGCGTCAAAGCTGGATATAATCATGGAAAACGTCATTGATAAATTAATTAAATATTAAGTTGTATGAACTAAACTATTGTAAAATTTATACAATCCAGAGCATTCAGTCCTAGGAGGTCGGTAAGGTTTCAGGTGGAGCCAGTAACAATTGGTTCTGAAACAGCAAGAACATGCAATTGTTTATAGAAAATAATCCATGGAGACCATGCTCCCTGTACAGATGTAAAAATTCATCAGGGTAAAAATTAATAAAAGGGAGAGGAGGAAAATCAGATGGTTCATACCAAGTTGCGATGATATGCTATTATCCCTTTGTGGTGCTATGGCCTTTTTATGGGCCTCCTTGTGCCCATGACAGTGCTCACATTCGTCGTCACTATCCTCTGAGCTGCTCTCTCCAAAGTCCTTCGGTTTCTCGTAGATACAACAACCTAAATGATACGACAGAAATTATCTAAATAATTCGTTCATTAAATTGACATTCATGAGATGAATTCTCACATTTTGATTTTTTCTTGTTCATGTTCTCATTGTCCACTGTTCCCGATGTCCACTGGACTTTTTTGCTTGATCTTGGCTTTCGGAGGCATAACGTTATTGTTGGAACTTCCTGGAAGCACAAAAAAATCTTTTCGATGAGGATTTATTGAACGAGAAGAAAATATTAAAGTCATGAAGTTTGTAACACAATAAATCATGTTTTCGACATATAAACGCGAATTTATTGATCCAAAATATGAAATTGTATAAAAAATATGAGAATCTTTGAACCATATGTTATCAGCTCATTGTATGATTTTTTTATCAATAAGAACATCAATCTCTTCTTTTGAGTATCCTAGAACATCTCTCAACACTTTCTCCGTATGTTCCCCCAATGCCGGTGGTGTCGATCTGACTTCATTAGTTCCATAACTGAGTTTGACAGCCGGTCCAACCACCTTAACTTTTCCCATCTTCGGATGCTCCATTTCTCTGACCATTTTAATCTGTCTAATGTGGGGATCATCGAAAACCTATAAATGATACATCACTTCAGCAGGCAATTAATAAACCAAGATTAATTCCTAAGAATGTGACGGTCATCAGTTGACTCATTTCACCGTTGAATTTCGAACTCCGTTACCTGTTCCATGGTGTTAATCGGCCCGTAAGGGAAGGGTGATCCTTCGAAAGCAGTCGACCACTCCCTATTCGTCTTGCCCTTGAATTTCTCCCTCAATATCTTCAACAATTCATCCCTATGTTTTACCCTAGATGTGTTGTCCTTGAACCTATCATCTTCCCCTAATTCTGGTAATTTCATTCTCATTATCAGCGCGAGGAACTGAGCATCACTTCCAGTCCCCACAGTCATGAATCCATCAGCAGTTGCAAAAGCCTCATAAGGGACAATGCTCTCGTGTTCAGAGCCCCAACGTTTGGCCTCTTTTCCCCCGTTTAGATAGTTCGATCCTACGTTGATCAATGTCGCCAGTTGTGTGGCAAGAAGGTCGCACTGGATCCATTGGCCTTCGTGGGTTTTGCCTCTTTGGAGGAGAGCTGCCATTATGGCTCCATGAGCATAGAGACCCGTAGCTATATCAGTCATTGCTACCCCAACTTTGCAGGGAGCACCGTCTTTAGGTCCAGTGATGTGCATCAATCCTCCTATCGAGGCAGCAATCACATCGTATCCTGGCCGGTCAGCGTAAGGCCCTTCATATCCATATCCAGTTAATGAACAGTAAATTATGTGGGGAGCTATAGGTTTAATATCAGAGTAACCCAACCCCATCTTTTCCAATTTCCCAGGTACGTAATTTTCAATCAACACATCCGATTTTTTCGCCAATTCATAGATTATATCTCGACCTTTCTTCAGGTCAATGCAAACACTCTTCTTGTTTCTGTTCACGCTCAGGAAGTAAACAGAGTCTTTGGTGTTGGCGAGGAAGGGAGGACCCCAGTGGCGACTCTCGTCTCCTCCTCCTGGTTTCTCGATTTTTAGGATTTCAGCCCCATAGTCACCCAGGATCATAGTGCAGTAAGGACCCGCCACAATGCGAGTCAGGTCCAGCACCCGAATTCCGGATAAAGGGGATTTGTCATGGAGAACTTTGGACATAGTGATGGGACGCATTTGGAGGAAATGATTCGAATGTCGGGAACTTAACAGTTCGAAGCACTTCATAGAGTTTATTTTCCCAGCCATAATGATGATTTGCACTTTTCACACTGGGGACTATCTCAGAAGATATCAATAACATTCCATCAGCAACAAACTAAGTTGTCGTTGGTGGAGTGATAACAAAAAAGACGAAAATAGGCCACAATTTACGCCTATAGCTAATATTTATTAATGCTTATAATCAATTAATGATTTAATTATTGAGGAGGTTTCCTTGTGAATAGTTCACCAATAATATTCGCCAACAAACTGAGTTTCCATGGGGGTAATCGCGCCAAAGATAAGGAACCGAGCGACGACGAATGTCCAGAACACGAAGAAAATGGGGAGAATGAAATAATAAATAGCGCTTTGATGGGTATAATTCACTTCTCAGAGGAATAAATATCTCACCTGTGGACCATCGCTGACATCTCCCTCCAGGACAGTCTCTGTTTGCGTCTGCGAACTCGACGGGCCTGCCATTCTATCCATTCAAGGATCTTGTCTTTAGCAGATATGCCTTGAAGTCTGATGAATGTTAGTTGAAATTATGATAATTATTGAATAACAATTAGGGTGGCAGTTTAAGGTTAACACTGAGTCTCACTGTTTTTAGTGTATGGTTATGTATACGTGCATCAATTTTGAGGTGAGATCTAATGATCTTTCTCCCTTTCCACCTGTGAGACCTAACTGAACCTGTGGGCTGGAGCGTTTTGTAAACCGTCCGATGTTTTTGGAGTCTCCCGGAGTACTTACCTAATATTTATGTACATTTGTGTTTTGGATAAACACACAAGTGGTTAAAAAATGTTGATGTTTTCTGTTTATCGTGGTTTGTAAGTGAATGTTGAAAGTCTTCCAACGATTAATGAGTGACTCAATGTCGGAGGAAAAACGGAAATTCGGTCCTGGTGGTTTTTGATGGTTGTTTCTAAAGCAAATCGACGATTTTACAGACTCCCAAGAACAAAAATAACGACCAACAATGGCAGTGCGTATTGTTGATATTATGAGTGATGGAATTTTAGACTAGATTTCAAAAGTTATTCATGGATTCTCCATTTATTACTGATCCAACAATTATTTCAAGATTTTTCATGTTAATAGGTTAACCCGAAAATTCCTCTGCCTTTGGAGCCAATAAGATCGAGCGCTTTGGAAGACAGGAGGCTGTGGGTGGGTAACCTGGACCTGAGGATAAATGAGTGAGTCCTTTTACAGAATAGCTAGTTAAGATTTTTTTTCTTTTATCTAAAAAATACTTCGAAACATGCGCTGTAATTTAGTCGACAAGTGCCTAAAGGCACTCATAATTCTGCTGATGGATTGGTAAATAAATTATCTATTTTTTATTTCCCACTGGTTCCAACTTCTCAAAATCGTTCAAACATACGGCGAAATCGAAAAGTTTGATCTGCTGTTTCATCGGTCAGGACCTCAGGCTGGACAGCCCAGAGGTTATGCATTCGTTACATATACAACAGTGGAAGCTGCCATCAAAGCGAAAGAAGCTTTAAATAATGCTAAGCTGGGATCCAAAAATGCTGTTGTCCGGTGGGCTCATACAGTGTCAGAGGTAAAAAACACTTCCATCAGCAAAATACCTTGTGATCTTTTCTCTGAATATTTATTTCATTAATTATTAATTCCCTGGATGGCAGAGTGAAATGGACAAGACGAAACCGAAGATTGATATCCCAGCCCTGGCAGGGGCGAAAAAGGGGGACGCGAAAATTAGGTAAATTTCCGTAAAAAATCAATAAAGAGGGATATAATGAAGATATATAATTGTTTGTGTTCCTCAGCCGAGAAACTACGATTCAAGCGATTGAAGCAAAGCTGAAGTTGATGAACGAAGTGGAAGAAGAATTCGAACTCAATAAACCTCTGGAGGGCACGTCCCTAATCCAGCAGTACCAGAAGCCAGAACTACAGAAGCCTTCCTCCTCTAGTCGTCACCATCCTCACCACCAATACCATCATCATCATCGATATCACCACAGCCGTCCATACTCACGACCCCGATCGAGGAGATAATATTGATGTTCCTCATTTTTTTTTAAAGATTTTTTAACATCATAACGACGACTTAACTCTGAATAAGTTCACAGTCTGTGTATTTGTCTTCATGTGTAGAAATCATATTCGTTGAAGAGATCAAGACTTGATAACATACCCCAGTAGGATAATTAATAATCGCCTAAAGGAACGTTGGAGAGCACTCCTTCAATGTGTAATTATTTATTTACCTCAAGTGTATTTTCATAAGCTATTGAGTCGTTTATGGATAATGATACTAATTTTTGACCGATGATAATAAAAGAACTAAACGATAGATCAAGCGCTGATTTTATTCAACCCTCATTAAATATTCAAATCGTGTAATTACAAGTTTTTCAAATATTTGTCAATTTCAATTTTATTCTTTAAGAAATATTTCATGAAAAATTAAACATGAACGTTCCACCACTTCACCATTCGGTTAAATTATTTTTAAACTTCCGGAGGACCATATCTGTATTTTCCTCTCATATGATAAGGTAATGGAACTACACTGGGACATGGGAGCTGGCCAGGAACTTCGCACATGCAGTGTTTTGCGCAACCATTTCCGAAATTCGCTGGATTCTCTTTCTTCTCCGCCGCAATAGCTTCTCTCTCCAAAACATCTTTCGATTTACCAATTACTCTGATCAAATGTTCGTAGATCTCGTCACTGCTTCGACCGTCGACGTCGATTAGCATTCTTTTTCCCGTATCTGAAATTGGACGGAAAGTTGGATTTACTTTGTAAATCACTGACATTGTTTTTCGTACCGTAAAAACACTGGATAAATGGCGAGGGAGTCATATTCTTGAATACATTGATTTGGACCTCTGGATTTTTATATTGAATTTGCGGCAGTTTCCAAAATACAAAGTCCCTGGAATAAAAAAAAAATAAAAAATAATTTCAGTGATTCATTCGTTACATCGAATGTCAATTTCTATGTTGTTTATGTCATTTTCCTTGATAATTACTTTGTTCCAACATGATGTTCGCCAAACGTATTATAATTTATCGTCATTATTTGAATATTGTCTTTCAGGACTAATTTGCCAGCTTGTAAATACGGCAATGTTCGCCTAATTGGCGCTCTCCCTACCATAAACGGCATCTTCTCGTTTTTCACTAACTTTTTCGCTAATTTTCTTTATAAAACACTTAGATTTATCAACTCTATAACTCGTGGAAACAGACACAACTTCAAAATAACTTCGATTAGAACCATAACCTCAAAGAGGTTCAACTGGCCAATAAACAGGGCTCGGGACCCCAATGCACTTAGCCTCCGGCAGGTTGCAAATAGAGAAACTAACTAATCTACATGATTGCATATCGTACGTACATCATTGTACATACATTGGTTTTGTTTATAGCCCCGTGGATAATTAATAATCATTATTTAATTCTTTTTTAATTATGTTTACTCCGCCGGGATCGGTACAGAGTGCCGCGTACGGCGTCTCGACGTACTTGTCCAGTGTTTTGACAAAGTATATAGACTAAAGCAGAAGCTGATGTCCATGTTAGTACCGACACTGGCGGTGAGTGAAGCCACCATCGGTGCTCGCCAATCGATAATTAAAAAATCGATTGTCGGAAAATCGATTATGACTATTATTATTTCCATGAAATCCGCCATGTCCAATGCATGAGCAATGTCAATCTTTTTTACCCAGTTATTATGGATAGTTGTGGGTTCATAATTTTTTATGTGAATTAGTTCAACGAGTCTCTCCAGTTTCGTGGTTAGTTCGTCAAAGTTATTATTGATGTATACGCAGACAATTAAGATGCCGGTGCAAAAGGACTCGAACATTGTTAAAATTGCTGTCAAAACCGCTGGGACGAATCTGAATGCCCAACTGATTGAGTTTAATCAGAAACAACCCTTGACCGGAATAATTCAGGAACTCTGCAATGGCTGGGGCTTATCTGATCCGGACACCTATTCTCTTCAATTCTCCGAGAGTAAGAATAAAAATTACATCACCGAGAAGAATCGAAATGAAGTTAAGAATGGAAGCATTTTGAGATTGGAGCACTCGCCTTCGAAGACAGCTGGAGATATTCTCGCCAAATTAAATGATGGAACAATCGAGGAGAAGGTTTCTGCACTTGAAAAATCGAGTACCCTAGCTTCGGACATAACGTTTGCACATGAGTTCATCAACAAACAAGGATTGGCGTTGATCATTTCACAGGTAGAGTCAGGAAAATACAAAACAACAGCTCTTGCATATTCTCTCAAATCCTTTGTGGAGTTGATGGACCATGGAATAGTCTCTTGGGACATTCTCGAGCCACCGTTCATCAACAAGGTCGCCAGCTACGTTAACAATCAGGCAGTAACACAAGATGCTGACGTTATCGAAGCTTCTCTGAGCATACTCGAGAATATTGTACTGAACTCCTCAGGGCAGTACGCATTAGTCGAGAAAGAAGTCACCTTTCCAAATCTGTCCAATCATCTGCAGAATATGAAACCCGAGATACAGCAGAACACAATTGCCTTGATTAACGCACTCTTCCTCAAGGCAGATGCTCGCAAACGAAAACACGTGGCTGCAACTCTGCAGTCCAAACAAATCAGAAATGTTTTTCTGACCAATGTTATTCAGTCAACTGGTGAAGTGGGCACGGAAATGGCTCATCAACTTTACGTGCTGCAAACACTGATGTTGGGCCTCCTCGAACAAAGGATGATGACGAAAATGGATCCTCAGGATCAAGATGCTCATGATAAAATAAAGGAACTTCGACGAATCGCTTTTGACACGGAGGGAAATTCAACTAATGACGTGACTTCTCGAAAGCAGGGACTTCCTGCCAAAGATTACAAGAAATTGGGCTTTAAGTGCGATATTAATCCAGCTCTGGATTTCATTGTCACTCCTCCTGGTATGTTGGCACTGGATTGTATGGTTTACTTTGCAAGGAATCATACGGAAGCTTATACAAAGGTCGTTCTGGAACATTCTTGTCGAGCTGACGAGCATGAATGTCCTTTTGGAAGAACCAGTGTGGAACTTGTTAAATTACTTTGTGAAATTCTGAAAATAGGCGAAGCCCCTAGCGAACAGGGGCAGTCCTACCATCCTATGTTCTTCACTCACGATCACCCCTTCGAAGAATTTTATTGTGCTTGCATCGTTCTTCTGAATAAAACCTGGAAAGAGATGCGAGCAACAACTGAGGACTTCGTGAAAGTTTTCTCGGTTGTTCGCGAGCAGATTACACGTGCTCTTCAATCCAAGCCTACTGGTCTTGATAAATTCAAAACTAAACTCCAGAGTTTGACGTATTCTACAATCACTAGCTTGTGGCAGCAGGAAAGAACCAACAGGGAAGAGTGGGAGAGCCATGCTAAGCCTATTGTTGAGCTCCGCGAGCAGATAACTCCGGAGATTTTGGAGCTCATACAACAGCAGAGACTTGGGTTCTTGGTCGAGGGGACTAGGTTCACCAAGTACAGTGCCAGAGGACAGGTAAGTGATGGCTTTACAATCTGTCGTAATTTTATGGACGAAAACCAATGATTCCCCTCTTCTAGCGAATAAAAGATAAATTCTGGTACGTCCGCCTCTCCCCAAACCACAAAGTCTTCCACTACGGCGATTGTGATGAAAAATCAGTGCCAACAATTGACGAGCTCCCGCTAAAACTGGCAGTAGTGGATATCAGAGGATTACTTGTCGGCAGAGACTGCCCCCACATGAAGGATCTTCAAAGACGAAAAACAACTCATCAGCTGGCCTTTTCCCTCGTTCTAGAGTCCCTACAAACCACCCATCTGGATTTCGTCGCTCCAGACGAACAGGTCTACGACTATTGGACTGATGGCATCAATGCCCTCCTCGGAAACAAAATGACTAGTAAAGAAACCGAAAATGATCTTGAAACTTTGCTGTCGATGGATATCAAACTTAGACTTTTGGATGCTGATGGCCTGGAAATCCCCCAAGACCCCCCTCCAGTTCCTGAACCTCCTCCAAACTATGACTTCTGCTATGAGTTGAAATAATTTAACAGGTAAATGGCCAGAAGGAGCTAGTCTCAGTATTTACTAAAAACTTCAGCATTCCCAATGATATTGAAATTTTCTAAACGCTTCATTGTTATTCCTCACCATGGAAAAGCTGCTATTTTTCGGAAAAGTATATCTATACTTGTAATCAAGAAATTTATAGCTCGAAAATAACCAAGGCAACAATATCTTACACCAAAAAAAAATGTCTGAAAATATTTAGTAGTTTCCTTCTATTCAAAAAATATTTCCCAAATTGTAAGGAGAAAGCTGCATGTGTCATGATATCCTTCAATATTGAATAAGACCTTATATTCTTAATAAAACTTCCACTGCCTATAAGAAGGTACTTTGAATCAGGTGAAATTCATAATTAATTCCTTTATTGATATTTTTAAATATTGTAGAACGATTTTATTCTATACATTAAACGATTTTTTTATCACACGAGGCTTTACAAGTCCAGGTAAAGTTGTAATGTTAGGAATGATGTAGTATAGATTGTACCAAAGATTTTTAGCAAAGCTTATTCGATTCCCTAATTTATATCATTGAATTTTTCTTTTTATATCAGAAGATTTCATAATGCATAATCACGTTGTTAACAGTGATTCTAGAATTTTCAACATAAGCAAAGAATTTGTATACTCAGTATTGAAAGAACTCCAATTATATTCCCAGTATGGTAACATAATTATTATTAACCAAGATTTGTAATACAAATTTATCTAATCAAATTGATAAAATATAGACGTGCATATTAACGCATTTAATGGGTTTTTAATTTCCTACGATAAATAGGTGATTGCAGTAACGTTGTGAAACGTCATAACACAATTCTTTTTACACTTTTCCCTAAGACGATTTATTGTTGAAGATCGAGTTGAAGATGTTAATTTCTCTAAAGATTTGCTTGAATTTTTAACAGCAAATTTGTGCGTGCGATAGAGGAAATTGCTTACGTTTCATTTTTACCAGTAATAAAATTTACATAACTTCCTCGGAAAGTATGTGATAATGTTGTGGATCTGTTGCATGATGATCTGGTGGATAAAGAAAAAATTCAATGAAATTGAGCACTGGTCCTCTGCTGAAAGGATTGAGGTATCGTCCTCTCTTGTCCCTCAAATATGAGTATCTTTTGTAATTGAACATCTCGTTGGTTGTTAAATTCATGCAGGCGTGTAATACCTAAAATAGAATAGAAATTCAAGGCAAAGATATAAGTCTGAAGAAGGATTGAACTGCAAAGAAATTGATTTTCTATAAGTACTGGTAATTTTCCAGTTTTGCTTACTGATGTGCATGTTAGTATCCAACCGAGTCCGCAAAAAACAAGCGCCTCCATCAGACCCAACACGTACATCAACTGCAACCCCTCAATTGCGATGCAATAGCAAGCGAAGTACAGTGTGAAGGTACAATTTATTGCAATGCACATAACAAATAGAAAAAACCACATTCTGGAAGACAGAAAAAATAATAATTATTCAATCAGTCAAGTGAAATTGATCGGAGAGAATAAAGTGGAAAAGAGGTGGAATTGTTTAAAAATACCTGTTTCGAAGACCAACGCAATTATAAATAAATGGACAGTGATGATCAAAATATGAAACACAACGATTGCAAATTCTACAGTGCTTGGCCCTTAAGGGCCTGAAACATCTACAGCTATGGCATAAACGAGATAAAATAACGTTTCTCTTTTTCCACTTGTCGAAGTAGGGAATCTGTAAAAAAAAATTCTCCAATCAGTGAATTGAACTCTTGTTCAACGGTCGTCGAAAAAAAATACTCTACCTGTTTTATAGCTCTGTAATAAGTATCGGTATTTTGAGGCACATAACCAGGATCCCGTCTATTTGCAACAATCCACGATATCCACATTAGAATATTCCAGTAAATAAAACAGTAATGACTTCCTCTTAACAAATTCCAAGTGATTGGAATGCATTTTAATAGATACATAGGGTAGCCCCAGAGTAGTACTGATCCCATGAAAAGCAGCAGAGGCCCTTTGCTATTTCCGGCTCCACCGAATAGCAACGCCCTGTGAAGAAATCAATCGTTTCCTAATTAAATCGTAAATCGATATCGAGTAACTAGTCGTCGTGATGACTTACCAAAGTTCATTGATTGGTGGTACCCATCTTGCTCGACGTTTTTGCTCGTTCTCTAGGATTGTCACGACTTCCGAATGTCGATGGCTCTTCGCCAGCTGAAGGGGAGTCTTTCCATTCTTGTCCTTTGGCCCCAGTCCGATTTTACTTTTCTCGCAGAGAATTTTTACGCAGCTCACATTGCCCGAGAGACAAGCAAGATGAAGGGGAGTTGATCCAAAATAGTCAGGTTTTTGGAGATCCACTCCACTGTACATCAGGAGTCTTATCAGCTCCGGGTGTCCCTTGTAGGCGGCCCAGTGCAAAGCTGTATCACCGTTAATGTCAGTCAAGTGACCGTGAGCACCAGATCCAAGGAGGAATGCGGCAGTGGCGAATTTTCCGAACATACAGGCTGTCATCAGGGGTGTTAGGCCCTTGAAGTCCGCTGCGTTGACAGCTACACCGGCCTAGACGTTTCAATGTCAGATACCGTTGGTTTTCACATGTCATTAACGTCGCAAAGAGAACTGCTTACCTTCAATAAAATTTGAACAATTGCACTATGTCCTTTCCTGCATGCCCAATGGATTGGCTTTGGGCCCTGAGTGCCCAGGCACGAGAGGTCCACTGGCCCATTGCGCTCAACAAGATATCGCATGACCTACAATGAATTAATCCATCAATTGGGAATGTTCATGAAATTCGTTCCGCTGCATTCATTACTAACTTCAACGTTTCCATCAAGAGCAGCCCAGTGTGCTGGCGTATACCCCCATTTGTCTCTGGCACTTAAAATGTTCATACCATTTTTTTCCACCATCTCCTCAACCGTTTCCGTGTCCCTGAACATGCAGAAGAGCACGTAAAATTGTTCTCTCCCTTGACATAATCCTGCTCGTACTAGATAGTGACAAAAAGTAAGAAAAATTTTGGTAAATACCCTGCTCTGAGGAGTTCGAAGATTTTCTTCGTTTCCGCCGTGGGCCCCTGCCCTGGTGTGGCCTCTTCCGCATAGATATTCTCGTCTGGACCATTTCGTCCTCTGGCCCCATGATTTTTCGTTAAGCTAGCGTTGTGGGCATTGTTATGGGAAATGGGATTGTTGGGTAGATGCCCGACCATGTCGGGATCTGGGCTTAGTTCCCATACGGAACGCGCTGCTCCTGGCCCTGTCAGAGGGCTCACCGGATACACCTGATCGTTTAAAACAAAATATCCGAAAGGTAATTATCATAAGCACTAACGAACAAAGCGCAGGCGATCAATTATAAGAATGGGGAAATCGTCAATACCTTGCAAAGCGTTGCCAGGTCAGTATTACCCTTGTCAAATTGGTTATTTATCCTAGAACGATGTCCAGTTCTCGAATGCCCAGAATTCTTCAGGGGAGCAGCTAGTCACAAAGGCACTGCAGATCCCACCATTCTTGTATGATCTTCTCTATTGCATTTGTCCTTTGACTTGCGATTGCCCACCGTGATACTTGATCAATTCATAATTCGCGAGGGAATTGAAATTCCATGGGAAAACGAGAGGAATTGACGTGGAGCAACTCTAAAGAAAGTGAGCCTTTCGATGGTTGCACTTGCGCATTCAAATCAATAATTTTGCCACCTTAGTTATCACGCATGCGTCGGGTCGTTAACTATAATGATAAAACCGCAATATTTAGTAGAAGATTATTTTTAACAATTCAGGTCAGACGACAATGGCTAAGAGAATACAACAAATGTAAGGAAATTATTAAATGACCTGGTTAGCGATCAGTAATTTATACTTTTTATTTTAATTCACTTATCGTCCTTAGCTTCGCAAATTAAATTAATCCGATGTTATAACAGAAAAGACAAGAGTTTGCGGAGTTGTTTGCAAATATCATGAGTTGGGGATTAAAAATTAAACAAAAAATTCAATGATTCTCGGAAACACTTTAAGGCAATTATAATTTATTCTCAAATTTTCTTTAAATATTATTACAGCTCACACAAATATATACATATATATCCTGCATTGAGTACATTTACAATGTTTCTTTTTTATTGTTATTTATGATTAATTTTCAGTTGTACATATACTGCAAACAGAGGTCGACGCTCCAAAAGCTGATATCCTTGTTTATATTCATCGCACAAGCCTTCCAATTGTTGTTTATTAATTTTGTTTAAAATCAAAGACAACCCTTCTAATTTCTGATTCCGTAATCCAATGAGATTGGTTCGATTGAATTATTTTATCAAATTCAATGATTTAAGACGAAAATTAATCTTGTATTAAATCAACGTTTTAACTTTGAAAAACGACGACAATACTTTTTTTCATTTTATAATTTGGCATTCCGGCTATATCACCAACTTTTATTATGGTAAATGTGTTATCAGTTCGGCAGGAATCTCAAATTTATGTATCAATAGATAAAACTAAGAATAAATATCAGATTAAATATCATTTTGAATTTATATATAAAATTATTATTACCAAGGATTTTGAAGATGTCGTGCAAATTTATCGAAACATTATTATCGTGCTCAGATAATTATGATAAAATTGTCACCAAGTGACAGTCTTTCTGTCATGCAGATGATCGTATTCCAATCATAAATTCAATATTGAGGAACTTTATAAAAAATTCAATTTACAATTTAATTTATAATTTCCGCCATTAATTTGATGGAATGAATTTTTATTCTGCTAGATGCAGAACAAAGTAGATAGATAATGAAGCGCAGAGGGAGATACTCAGTGCGCTTTTGAAAAGTCCTTTCATGATTAAAAAAAATTAAATAATTTTTCTGATTTTGGACTACGATTTTTGGTGAAAGTCAACACTTGAATTCGGCAAACTATAATCTAAATAGCTCCCAGCAATAACATTCTCAATTGTTGTATTTCAGTAATTCGTGAAACCGGCCAATTAAAGATTATTCATCAGTAGAAGAATGGAATGCTTTGATTGCACATCATGATCACGATAATAAAATTTAAATTTCGTAACTTAAGTAAAATTTTCGAGCATATTTCTGACAATTAGGAAATTTCCGTTAACGCCACGAAGATGCTTAGATTGTTGGTAATTTGGGAAGACTCCATTTAGATGATACGAAATTCAAGTCAAATATGTTCTCGATGAGTTGCTAACTGTATCATCTTTAGCTGAAGATGTCCAAGATTCTTCGGCTAAGCTCCCGTATCGCTGCACCCCGGGAAATCGTGGTCCCGAGCTCTGTGGTGAATAATAACCACCTTGTAACTGATAATAATTGTTCCCTGGTGACTGATAATAGTAATCCGAGGACAGTACATTGCTGTATCCAGAGTACGATCCGTACTGTGACGAGTACGACGAATATCCTCGCTCACTCAAGCTCCGATACGGCCCCGAACGCTGGGGCCGATCCTCTTGTCAAACTGGTGTACTCACTGGTGCATTTGTTATGTACTCGATATCACCAATGCTTTTAACACGACGATGACGCTTTCCTGTTCCATTTGCGGAAGGACGTGGTGGCAATTGTGGAGGTGGCGGAGAGTTACTGCGAATGCTGCTCATGTACTGGCATTGACTGGCGAGGGAACCGGTGTCTGATGATGATGAGGGCGAAGCTTTTTCGCTGCGAGGACGAAGACCCAACGCTCGACTCAATGAGCCCTAGAATCCAGGATAGATACTTCATTAGAATACTAAGGGGGTGAATGAGCGTGGAGATGGAAATCTGAAGAGAGGAAAAATTAATTAGTTAATAATTCGCGGACGGCTTACAGAACAGATTATCACTTGGAAAATTGCATTGCAAAAGGAATGCTCAAAAAAATATTACATCATTTATTTCAATAGATGTTAACACGTCCATTTTTATTATTTAACAATAAGACTTTCCTCTCTTCGTAGACTTAAAAAAGTCGGAAAATCATTAAATAGTTTTTGAGGTATTTTTTTTGTGACACAGGCAACTACTATTATTGTGAGGTTGATATCTCTAATAAGTGCAAGTGTTTAATTCTACATGATTGAGGGAATTTAAGACAAACGTTGATCTCTTTGGGTGGCATGGAATTATGATTCTTCCTGATTAAAAAATCGTTCATAGCATTAATGAAAATCAAAGATAATGGTTCTCATACCTGAGAGCTTTTCCAGGACAACTATGAAGGGATGAGACAGGTCAGTTAAGAACCCAAAAGCTTAACCCACATTGAACTTACAATTTATATTTACAACATTCGTTGATTACCATGCTAATCCTCTTAATCACGAAATACTAAATGAATGCAATAGTTTTTTCTATTCTCTTCATCAACATTTTTTTTTCTTCTCCGTAATTTTTGATACATATGCATATACTGTACATATACGTTTGCGCTTCTCTCGGACACAGGGTAAGTTGAAACTGGGAATAAAGTTTGTTATCTATATTACATACATGTAGGGGACTCAATGCGTTTGAATTTATATACAACATGAAATTTTAGTCCCTGTTTAATTTTCATCGTGTAATACAGTTGCATACTAATGAGACACAATTTTTCAAGTTTTCAGCCGTTTTTTTCTTTTATTAATAAAGAAACTACGAATAAGTTTTACAATGAATTGTTGGCAAATTACGGGATTTTCATGGAGTAAAAGGGGAGAGAGGGGGTGGGCTGTCAAAACACACAAAATTTCATGACACCTTGACTCGTAATCGACCAGTCTTTCATTGCACAAATCCATCACAATTGTTCATTCATTTTAAGTACATTATTGAGACTCGAACGACAGCTGTTAATCGTATAAATAGTTTTGTTTTAGTCCTGCAGTTTGGATCGCAATACTCAATTGAGCGATATTCAACCAAAAATATCTGACTGCGAATTCCATGAGACCTCCGTTAATTGAATTAACTTGAACTGAATTGATTATTACGAATATTCAAATCGGTCCTTCTTCTCACTGCTATCCACTCCTTATTTCATTAGTAGAAAAGAAGACATGTTTCATTAGTTAAATTAATTGACACGATATTGAGTGGATTGGAATAAAAGACCGACCTGATTCAGTAAAATAGTGATAATTAAGTGATGCGTGAATATACCGAACCTTTTTCAAATAAAGAAGACTGCAGGTCTGCGATGATCCACACGAGTGCAGGGGGGAATGATTAAATGTTAGGTTTTAAACGGAGAGAACTCGTTCG
Organism: Diachasmimorpha longicaudata; assembly: GCF_034640455.1. Lineage (NCBI taxonomy): Eukaryota > Metazoa > Arthropoda > Insecta > Hymenoptera > Braconidae > Diachasmimorpha > Diachasmimorpha longicaudata. Next base: position 10,776,037 of record NC_087228.1, on the reverse strand, counting down.
AGGGCCATAGCTCACAGTGAAGGATATTGTCGATTACAGATTGTAAAGATTCGAGTTTAGAAAACAATATATGTTGGAATCTTCGTATTGACATGAAGGAATGAGGGCAGAATAATTAAAACGAGATAGAGCTGCCCACAAGATCGTCATCTTAATAACCGCGAAGTGATACAGCAATTTTCAGGACTCTCAAATAAAAAAAAATGAGAGAGTCCTTCGGAAATTAATTAAAACTGCTTTGCAATTATGGTAGAGGAAAATATGAATGAAGGCTGGAAAAATATCCAGAAAGCATAATGGCATCCGTAATCGTAATATTTTCTGAGGATTCCAAGATAAATTGAGTTTCATGTAATTGATTTTCACAAATCAGTAATTGAATCCTTGGGCAAAAAAAGCAGTGACGCCGTGCAGAAAATCATGCAATAATAAACTCGAATAAAAGTGTATGAATATTTAAGGATAAAAACATTTATGGAAGATTCAACATCAATGGAAGAAATTATGATAGTAGCACCTGAATGCTGAAGACAATTCATCAATGAATGACAATGAAATAATCGTGCATAAAAGCCAATAAATCTGATGAGATAAATTCCAGGAATTTATAAACATATTTCTACATTACCCTGAGACTGGAGCGTCGTCTGTCGATAGTACTGGAGCTGTTGGTGGCCATGTGAAGGGCTGAGAGGGAACTCTGATGGTGCTGGAGATGCAGAGCACGATTGCCTCTTCCCAGGCTCCCACCGGCGCTCACTGTACTCATCGGTCTACTTCCACCTATGTGATTTCTCGGGATGACTTCCAGCTGGCTTCTACACACATCCACACACCCATGCTCACTTTACGTATGCCCATTGCTACACAATATGCCTCTGACAATACAGCGCAACACACACACGTTGTTTTCCATATCATATAGACAGGTCTATATAATGAGTGAATGAATATTTAATTCCGATCAATCATCTCTTGAATTAATTCATTATTTTAGCTGTAAATCGAAAATCTGTGACTGTCTGCAGCTCATCCTTATCCTGACGAAATAAATCAATATCTATCACAACATAAATATACATACACAAGCATTTTTCGGTGCTCCAAAGATGGAAAAATAGTTTATTGGGCTCCAATGTTTACCGATATATCTAAAGGCGTGGCACTCATTATATTGAGCGACTGAAGTAGTATGGTCATCACTCTAATCATTATGTTAGAAAGGGAGCATCAAGGGATGATTCTGACCTTCTTGGAAATCCATATATATTTTTTTCACATTTTTTTGACAACATATTACAGATACTTTTTTTTGCTGGCCATTTTTTTCTAAACTCGAGCTGCTTGTAATATTGAATTTAAAAAAACAAATGGTTCATTATTATGAGCACCTAGATTGAATCCAATTACTGAAGAGTGCTGAAGTCATGGAAAATACAGTGTTTCTATGCCCTCAATCGTAAAAATAATCGGCATCGATTTCCAAGAGGATCCGTGTCAGCCGTCGACTCGTTTGTCATGAAATATCTCGTTTAATGTTCAGCAAATCGGCCATTCTCTGAATATCTGTCAGACTGAATGCGATTGTGACTACTGATTGATGGAAAATGAATAACTAAAGTACACTCCCTACAACGGATAAAGACCATATTACCTTGATACTAGTCCATTAGAGCCGAATAATAGTCAATGGTGGTAGAGAAACATCAAACAATCGTATATATAAACGTATTATATTATATGAAAAATATTGAACTGGCAAATAATAAATGATAACTAATGAATGCAGAGTGTTGTTATCCGTAGTCAGATCTGTTAGTGATACCCAGGTCTGATGGTGGATTACATCACATGACTAATAAACAATGGGTGCTGTACATAGCGTTTTAGTGCAGTGCAGGCAGCGGCTGTGGGCTACGGCTCAACTATTTATTTTATTTTATAGATAATAAATAATTCACCGAAAGGGTTCTGTTGATTTTTATGATTTCACATTGGTTAAAAAAAAGAAAAATAAAATATATCAAGTGGACCGGAGCAGACCCGAATCAATCCTCGCATTAATTCGAGATAAGTTCTTATTTTTCTCTATGAAAAATGTTTGTATATGTACATTAATGTCAGCTGTATCGTTTTCATTCGTTTACAACTACGTGTGTGTATTACTTGGTAATGACGGGCTATATAGTGTATTATTATTACTCTTAATATGTAAATTAGTATTAGCGTAACGAGAATTATCGTTTGGCTTTAATTTAACAAATAACATCAAATTTCACACTCAATTGTCCTTGGCGCGTTTTTGTATAAAGCCCGTGTTTCTAAGGAGCTCAGGAGAATTTTACCAGACAATTGGCCGTATTTATTTTAGTAGTGAAGAGTTTAGATCGAGAGATCAGAGTATTTTTCATGCAAACTATTTGCAAACCAGTCGGTTCAAAAAAAAAGAACATCCAGAGATATTCTTCTTGCGTGGCTCCGTATTTACAAAATTGTATGGAAAGGTTTGTGAATTTATCTCCCTTTCTGTACTACTTCACTACTAACTTAGCAGGAAGATCTCGGTTCTATTCTTTGCTTTATAACATTTACCTATCTACGATTCGGAGTTCTTTCGTTTAAGGCGGGGGAATACGTAGAGCTACTCTTAAAGTAATTTATGTTGTAGTGACTAATGATCGGAAAGATTACGACGAAAGAATCCTCTCAGAATAAAATGTTGGAAATGAAATTTTCCTTTTTTCTCAAGCGAACCCGTTGATAATGTTTTACGCCTTATGAAGTGGAAATGAGGAGAATTGAAAGGACGTTGGAGCTCCATTTTAAATAGGTAAACAGTCTATGAGCGAAAAAAAATCATGAATTGGGAAAGGAAAAGGACAAGTTAAAGGTTGAAATGTATGGAGCCTTGCACTTGAAAGAAGGAAAATTGTAAACGGAATTCCGGTTGCGAAGGGACACACACAAATCGATACGAAGCCGTACGTAAAAACAAGAGAGGGAGGTGCTCCTTTTCATTGTGTTTTTTTACTCTCCGCCACCCTACCCTATATATCGCAGACTTTACTTTGATTACGAGTGCCCAGTTACAGAAAAAACCCCAAGTAAACCCTCACCCTTTCCCATTCCTCTCAACACTTGGAATTCTTTTGATCGTACACACGACTCGACAAACAGAATTTCGTTGAATACTAAAGAAGATATTCCCCGTCCACAAGACTCGTTTTTTCTATGATTTGGAAAGTGAGCAAGAGAGAAAAAGGAGAGTTTCGTCAAGTGTTCTACTGTAAAAACTGTTTTCCATGCTGAGTTGAGAGAAAGAGAATTTATCAAGAGAGAATTCGCGAGAAACAGAGGGCCGGGATGAAATTCTGTGAACGAGGTTGTTAAGAATTGATGAATCATTTGGGGGAATCGAACAATGTCATAATGTGAAGTTTTAGTGAACGGCGTCCATTGTTCCCTCTCCATGACAGTAGATTGAGTACCTGGCTGGTAATACAAGGGCCTCCAGTTCGGCAGTTAAATGTCGGCGTATCATGTGTTTAGCGGGGGGTATTCCTAAGGCTGTTGCCATAGTATCGCCGGTGAATGAAGGTTCTAGGACAACTAGGGCACCGTGAACACCAGAATCTAGAAAAATAAATTCGAGATGATTTTTATACGGTGTCAACTTTCTTGTGAGATATCAATGGAATTTCAAAATTGTTTCGTAAATTTTGTGAAGAATAAAGAACCTTCGGATAAAATGAAAATTTTACCTTTGAGATTGTCAGCATATTCGCCTAGGTCAATATTCCTGGCCCATCTAATAAAACGATGATTCGTCCAAACTAAAGGATCTTCATCTACTTGTTCACTCTGATGGCGCCTAACAGCCAATGCTTGCCTGTCATACTTGAGCATCCTCAATAAATTAATCCCATGCATAATACTAGCTTGATGAAACTTTCTCGTAACCCCCAGAAGTTTCTCCAATTCTTTTTTAACGATATGGTCAAGCATTCTGGCGTCAACGAGATTGGTTGCGAAGCTTTCCGAGTATTGGGCGAGGCCGAGATCAGGTAACCACTCCGAGCTGACCCAGGTATGACCTAGTTGAGCGATACAGGGATAACGCACCAGGCTCGGATGTCGATGCTCTTCAATTGCCAAGCGGAGCTTTTTGCGGTGGAGGGGATGAGTTATCCCCAAACCTGCTTCAAGTTCTGCGTCATTCAATTCCAACAGAACCTGGAGAAAAATTATAATATTCAAAGTGGAAAGGAAGCCTGGAAATATTTTGTTTTCAAACATATTTTGACTGACTTCCATTCGACTTCATTCAATTTTTGATGAGCCCACGAACAAATGTGACCCTCTTGAATGCGCCATTTTTCACAATAAAAACTCTTCTCACCTTTCCTGATTTGATATTCTCAGCACACCTGGGTCCATACTGTGGCATCCCCAGCGCAACTTCGAGCCAAGCAAGAACAGTGGGGGCTCGCCATCTCTCCATGGGTATCGTCACCGCCTCCCGCAATAATCGTAATTTCTCAGCGTAACCCTCTTCAGTAAGTGGCGACCACGATCGATACGGATCGAATGCATCTGAGGCCTCAGTTCCTGTACTCCCACTTACAGAACTGTTGAGAGCTTTTCGATGACGGGACCGAGCAAAGACCCTTTATGAATCAGAAGACAATTTTTTTTCATAGGACGCAAAATATTTTACTTAATTATTTGGAAACAATTATTAATATTAGTTTACAGTACCTGGAAATCGATCCCCAGGGACCCCCCCTCGTCGCCGAAGACCGGGTATGGGCGACAGGTGCGGGGACAGGTGGTGCTTTATTTCTCCTCGGCTCTGAGTCCATTGGACTCGACAGTTGCTCCACTGAGCGCGACATCGATGACGTATCCATCGATCTTGAAAATGCGTTCAAAGGTGAGAGCGTCGGACTGCAGTCCTTGGGTGTAGTCGCTGCTGTCAAAGATCATTTTTATCATTAATTGGTCTCCTCAGCAGACCATAATGGAAAATTTCATGAAAATAACTTTCCTCAGAATTCTAAGAAGAAACAACTTTTTCCAATAAAAAAAAATCCCATATTGAATAGTTAATATGGCAATATCATTTCCTCAAAGATTCGCAAGAGAGCTGATAAGGATATTGAAATATTGATGCAACATAAAGAACGTAGAGGATATTTGAATTTCTTCTATCCCCAAACAATTCGTGGACGGTTTACGCTTGGTATACATGCTTCATGCATCATAAACATCGTTCTCCTTCCTACATTGCTTCGAGGGGAAATAGTTCCTGGCATTGAATGGATTTGATACAAAAAATACATTTTGGGATCGTCATAGCGTGAAAAAAATTGCACAAAAATTTGTGTGGAGTTTTATAGCGTTGAATGGACCCATTGAAAGCACAAATGCATTGAGAGCTTTTCAGGAAGGCGTGGAATGAGGTATTCCACGTCAAATGAGTGAACAACTAGCTCTTACTCGGTTTGAAATTGATCTCAATTTTGTCCGCGATTGGGCGGACAGGAAGTCTACTTCTCGTTTTCTTTCAGATCTTTCTGACAGCTCATTTCGGAGATATCGACGCTTCAATAAGAGGCAACTAAGTTTCATACGTTCCCTGAATAGATACGTTCGATGGCTATTAAGGTGTCGATACGTTAAAATTTCCGATTGGCCGCGATCAATAAACGTATTATGAGAATTTTTTATTCAACCCCTGCTTCGTTTCACAATCACTTCAAGTTTTTTTTTCCCGCGACTCAATAGCATATTATCTTGCGTATGCCATTAATAGGAACTTAGATTGACATTGAGAACTTATCAGTTACTTTACAACGCAACTTTGCGCCGCAGGGATCTTACTCTTATACATGAATTATGATAAATGCAACGAATAAACACCCAGTGGAACACTGACATGAAATTTGGTATCACGATGATGAAGACGATTCGATTGAGACAAAACTTACATTGATACATGTGTGATGGAGCTACGGAGGATACCACTGAGATGCTGTCCATATCGAGGCCACTTCCCTCGACAGTAATTGTTGGTGTCCCTGCGTGTAAATATAGGGATTATGAATTACAAGGAGGTGCACACGATGGTGATCCATTTTCGTGAAAGACAATGACGGAAAAGTGATAATAATTTGCTGACTAGTGTTGATTGTTACACACAGATCTGTATAAAATGGATATTTTCAGTAAAATTTATCATCTTCGTGTTCTTTATGTTGCACCCTGTTCTTTTGTTGACGATACGATAATGGATTTTCATAAGCCCAATGTTGTTCTCATAAGCCAATTAATTAACTCCGATTGGGGGAGGGAAAAGTAGACGAAGGGAAGTACCAACCGTCAGTCGTGGAGTCTGATAAATTCCCTCCCACACTTGTGGCCCCACCGCTCTCCCTGTCACTTGAGCCTCGTACACCGGAATCAGCACTACAGCTACCACGATCACCAGCTTGACCTGTTCCACTCGCTCCACTTCCACCAACACCAACGCAAAGATCAGTGACACCCAGAGGGGGTTGTGCACCCAAGTGTGGTAACAGCATCGGTCCACATCCTCCAATGCCACTGGTACTACAGGCACCGGGTGTCGCTGTACCATTTACACTACCGCGTGGAAATGATATGAGGGACTCTTGATCACTGAGACATACACCACTGGTTCCGCCCCTATCACCTAATTGTCGTTGCAGCTGAAATATCATCAACGGCCGTGAAAAATGGAGCACGTCTAGGTTTCATCTTTATGATGAGTGAAAATCCTCGAATTTGCAAGTACAATTCCGTTGACACAGATTGACAAGGAGCTTTAGAGTGAATATAGTACCTCTTTAATGGTAGCATGTGCATGAGATAAAGCTGCCTCTTTATCCGCCAAACTTGCTGCTAAGCTGAGACTCCTGTCAGCTTCATCACGGGCAGCTCTCAGTAAACTCCAACGTTCCCTCTCCCGCTCCCGTTCTCGCTCCTCCGTGGGCAATCCACTGCCTTGTTGCTGAAGACGACCGAGATTTGCCTCACTTTCCCTCATCCGCTGAAATCAAAAGGTAAGAAAACCCACGTCCGGGCAGTAAACTCTACCCCATAAAACCATCACCACACAAGCAACATGCAAGATTTACAAGTCATCTCTTACAACTGAAACTAAATTCCTTTCAGTTAGTTCAGAAAACTGCAAACTTGAAATATTCTTCAGCCTTAAGCTTTAAATTTATTCTTGTAAATTATTTTTTCATCCATCGCAGAGTTATCTCCATAATAAAAAATTTTTCCACTCTACCTGTTCATAATTCCGTATAAAATCCCTCAATTCTCGTTCTTTATCTTCCAATGTACTATAGAGGGCTTTCATTTGATTGAGTAGATCGAATTTCTCGGCTTTGAGGCGTTTGCGATCGGTCTTGAGGGCCTGTATGACTTCCCGCGAGTGCTGCAGCTCCATTTCCAGGGCAACGAAGCGAGCTTCCTCCTCAATGGCTGCATCCTCACCACCAACCTCGCCCCTTGCTGCGCCACTTAACAGCAATCGACGGAGTCTCGCAACTTCCGCCACCAGACGTTCATTCTCAAGACGCAATCGACGAGCGCTCGCCAATTCCACCGGTGGCCCTCCATGGAGACCCGATAATCTGCCAGTTACCACTGAATCGGAAAGTCCTGAGATGAAAGCGAATGATGGAATGAAATGAATGTATATGTATCCATTATCTTTTCATAGGTAAGAGAAAAATTTTTCATTTCAATTCGACCTTCAATTCCGACAAACACGTTTCCTCATTGGTGAAAACTTTCAGATGGGGAATGAGTTAATTAACTTTATGTCGAAAATGTAGAAAAGTTTTTTTCAGTTTTAAACATGGGGTTAGTTCAACATTTTAATTGGATCATTTAGAAGAAAAAGTTTCTGAAGGACATTTGAGCTTGTGCTGTACTGAAAAACGTTTTGCGTTTTTCGTTTAACTAAAAAAAAAAATAACAGGATCAAATTTCAATTTCCACTGATGTTATTCGAGGAACATTCGAGAGGAACTTAATAGACAGAGGAACCGGTAAATTTTTCAATGCATTAAAGTCTTAATTACACCCAGTAAACATCGACAAGACCCAGAACAAAAGACCTACAATTGTACTCCAGCTTTGAGATTTTCCAACTGAAAGTTTCATATCTCCCATTCAGTCCGTAAGAACCCTCCCTGCAGAGTAAACGAGGGGAGAGGGGAAGAATTGGATTTTCGTCGTGAATTCATAATTCAACGTGGAAAGGCTTTGGAGTTTACTCACCGAGGGGATTGCTTGGAGATGTGGGTCGGCTTCCGGGTGCCGGCGCTGGTGGCTCATTGTCCTCGTCGACTCTTCCATCTCCATCGATTATGTCCTTGCCGTCCTTATGCTCGAGTTCATTGGTCTCCTTGTTGCGTATTGACTCACGATTTGTCGTTATACGCAGTCTCTCACCGCTCGATCGTTCACTACCACTGCGTTGAAATAATCCACTGCGATTACGATCTGGACTGGCGCTTCCCGATCTCGAATCAACACTACCCCCAGAGCCTACTCGAGTTTTGTCTACTGCAGTCCATGGTCTTCTTTTTTCACTGGGACTTCGGTTCGGTGAGCCATTTCGTTTTTCTGATCAAAATATAATTAACAAATACAATTCGTGGAAAATAAATATTATTTACAGAAATTGGTCTTACCAATAGACGGACTTGTTCTACTGCGATCAATAGGACTAGTTCGATCCTTCTTATCACTGGGGCTATTTCCCTTATCAATTGGGCTCACTGATTTTTCGCTGGCCGAGCTCCTCTTGTCAACGGGGCTGCTGGAAGTGCTCACCCTCTTGGTCTCCTCTTGAGGATTGAGTGATGGTGACTCACTCCTCACCTCTTGGCTACTCATTGGGGCCGACAAATTGTTGGACGCACCACTAGTTGCGCTTGTAGTTTCACTACTCGTACTACTCTCGTTGTTATTAGAATTCGACACGTTGCCATTGGTCGCGTGATTGTTGTTTGTTACCAGAGCACCCCGTACCTCACGTAATTCACCACGAAGAGAAGCACACTCACCCCTCGCACGCTCCAGTTCACTATCCAGACGGGCACCCGTCGCTGCGTTCTCCTCCACCATCACGCGAAGTTTTGCCTGGTCACAGATTAATTGCCAATTACGTGCCTTTCTTCCAATTCAAAAGGGGGCTTTCCCGGGTGAAAAAAAATTCTTATGCTGGGGGGGGGGGCGGGGGGCTAAGCCCCCTACTCGCTAACTTAGAGAAGGGCTTCGCTCCTCCCTCTTGCAATTTGTCCGTCGACTTATTTCCCACAAAATGCAGTTGAATATTAGAATTTCCCTTAAACCCTTATCGGGATTGCAGTCCTAAGGTTTCATTTGGTCATTTTCTCCCGACTTAACAATAAATTAAGGAGAGGTGCATCATCCAAGTGTTCATTCTCCCTCGATTTCCACACCAGCGAATTAATTGCTACTTAATTTTATAATTCAGACCTTCTACTATTATAATTTACAATAGACTTGGGTTTTCACCGTTCGAATAACCAACTCGCATAATCCGAAAACTTGATGGGTCTGCCGATGGGATTAATTGATCGCGGGCTGGTGAATTAATTGAGTGCGGAACAAGCGAAGGTGGTAGGGCGTTTGAATATTCTGATTTTATCGGAGATTACTAAATAGAAAAAAAATTTGAATTTCCCCCCGTTCCCAATACTCTATAACAAAGATTTTATCCCCCTACCACTACCCCAGCATCCTTCAGTAAAAGCGAAAGGTCTTTTATGTGTCCTTGCTGAAAGACCCGACGAAATTGCCAGGAAAATGGAATTTCCCAATGGTCAGGGTTGGGACCGGGACAACCCATGATTGGAAAATCATCCAGAAGGATTAAATGCAGCGCAATAATGTTTGGATCGATCTTTCATATCCCATACCACATGTGTGTATGTGATGGGCTAAATTTCGTTAAACTCCAGAAGATTATTCGGCCCTAGTGGACTATTTTCCATCTTCGGAACTTCAACATCAGACATTTCACTCGAATTCCATTTTACCCTTTGGTAGCATTCAGGAATAATCACAATAATCACAAGTCAATTGTTAAATTTGATTGTTGAAAATTATTGGAAGTCTGTGCGGTATGTACCAACACATAAAAAATACCTGGATATCTTTAATGAGAATTATTCTGATAGGAAAAATTGTTGAGACATTCTAACTGCACGCGAAGCCGGTGTTTTAGACGTTTTAAAGAGTTAATTATAGCGCAGTGTAGTAATTCCATTGCGCTACTGAGTTATGCGCGTCTGTCACGCGTGAGAATGAACTTTCGCTCAGACTGTTGTGGGCAGATGGCACGGTCCGACACGCAGCCTCGAATCAACCGCACATTACCTCCATTGTTCAACAATTAACTCCACAATAAAACCTCAACCAAAAAATAATCAATCAGAAATTTCACCATGGAAACGTCACAGATGTCAGTCAATTGTTGATAATTATTACTTTGTGGAGAAAAGGCTTCTTCTTGACTTGTTGGATACAGAATCACTTCTATCCGGCGAAAGCCTCTCGTTTTAGACGAGACCGGAGATTTGCGGACATGTGCCAGGGGAAAGACGTTATGAAAATAGACGTCGGGCTGTTTCTCTCGGAAATACGGGTATTATTATATTCTCCTCATCTTAAAGAACCGATGACCGACTTTTCTAATAGTTACTTATATTGCATTGTTGCTGGAGAACCGGAGAGTCGAGTTTGGAAGCCATTAAGCGATCTATTGTTTGGGAGAGGAGCGCTTTTCCTCCGGGAAATGAAGAGAATGCTCATCTACAAGAGATACATAATAAAAGTGTATTTGTTTCCCAAGTTTTTTCGTCTATTGTCTAAACAACTTTCTATGTCGAACTTGTTTAGACGTCAACTCCTTACAACTCATCAGCTCGATCGCTATGCTGTCAAATCAGAGAATTTGCATTTGAGGTCTTAACACACGGTGCCAGGAGGTCTATGTAATGATCAAAGCAAAGACCAGCAATTTATAAATATCGTTTGAGGGCATTATAATCGGCAAAGGCGGTTTTTGAGTAAAAAATGATGCCCTTTTGGTTGTAGACTAGAAGAAAAGATGGTGACGAAAAGATTCGTCAATATTTAAAGCTTAAAAAATTCTTTCAATCATCTTTTGAATCATCCATCCCGGATTTTATTATTCTGAAAGCAAAATCTCTTCTCAACATGCATGACCCACAAGTTTCTGTCAACATCTATGTCCGGTCTAATACTAACCATTCGTTACAATTTGAAATTAAATCCTGACGTGCGTGACTCAGCGTAGAACTCTCGGTTAATCAAACATATGAATAAAAATGAATAAAATTTGGATATGAACCTAATTACATCCACTCGCCTTCAAGCTCCGGTTTTATACAATATTTTATTCATTTTTAATGTGTTTAATCGGCTTATGTAGGACTACGTGATCTATAATACCGTCTGAGTGTTTTTTTTTTTAACAGAAGCGAGAACGAGGGAACGACTTTGAATGGGGCGTCTCAGCCCAACACAGGACGCAACTCACTGGGTTCTGCACGCGATATACCGTTATGCAGGTAATTCTTTAAGACCGAAAAACTCAAAAAATTACGGGAGAGGATTCTCTAATCTATCCGCAGCGTTCCGTACTTTTTACTGGTCCATTCGTAATTTTTATTGAACTACTTTCCTCCGAATATTGGCCGGTCCATTAACGACTACTCTATAACAATTCCAACCGACCTATGTGAACAAATGAACTACAGAACCACCATGACACCAAGCGTTGGCCGCTTTTAACCTTTGTGATTACCACAATAGTGGGGACTGTAATCGAGATGAGTGCTACACGTACAGGTAAAGCCCTCAGTGTCCGGGGTAATGTAGACAGGGAACGTTAACGAACGTACGTTAATCTCGTTTCACTCTTCTCATTCCCATTGGCTTTCTATTAGAGGGACTTTTCTCATTTGTCTCACCGCAGCTTTTTTTGTCGATCCAGATATACCTTCGATGTCGGCATGTGAATGAGAAATCGGAAGGGATTTTCTTTTTCAATTTTTGGTTTCCGGAAAAATCCTGAATTTACCCTGCCCAGAAATTAGCGAATTTAATTATAAGTCTTAGATTCACGCCCCTCCCCGACCCAGAATATCCGAGGATTTCCTCGTTGGGATATGTCTTATCGTGTAGAATAGCCATTTGGTACTAGTCCAATGCATATTAGAGTCCCACTCTGTGGTCTGTGTGTACATATTTCGTGGGAAGCCACAAAAGCCCTGGAGTTGAAACGTTAGTACTGTTCTCGACGGCCATTGGAAACAGACTCAATGGGAAACGAGAGGCAACCAAAAGAAAGATGGAAAATGGGTCGCGGGAGTCATCTCCTCCGACACGGAAAGCTCATTCCCTCGGTGAACTTTCGGTTAAAAATTTTTTTTCTCAAGACTTTTCCAATGTATCTCGTTTCATGGTGAACGAACCGAGGTCTTTCTTCATTTCATTTGTACGAATACCTTTATCATAGGTTTAATACTTTGTACCGAGTCATTTTGCTGATAACGACGTCGTGGAAGGAGAAATGGAAAAACGACGAGACAAAAATCTAGAGATAATGCGAGGGGAAGGAGTTGTCAGCTGAGTTCTTCAAAGCAGTGACAGTGAAACCTCATTATTGATAGTCATAAATGACTTCTTCTTCTTCTTCATCTTCTTTTGAATCCTCGTCATAAGAATAATTTTAAAAATTGTCATTCTGTGTTTTTATACGAACTTGAAAGCACCGGTTCGCGGATAGAATAGGACCGTGGATTACTGCTTGTCGTCATTATGCTAAAAAATGGCTTTCTATTCTTTTTGAGCTGTGAGAATAATTACGTAATTTCTTTGTCCACTCACTGCTGTTACGGATATCCAGGAGCTTTGAATATTTTTTTCTACCATAAATTACTTCTTCACGAGTAGTGAATCATCAGAGCTTTTACGTAACCAAGGGGCGAATTGAGTTCATGTAAAAAAATACTGAGAGTTCTGTAAAAATTCTCCGAAGCTTTCAGACCAGTTTCCCTCTCTGTTCAGGCAATTTTATTCCAGGATTTTGTTCCTACGCATTATCAATGGAACCCGCACAGTTCCATCCTTATCGATTCTTTCCAATTATCTCCCCACCATTTTCTGTACAATTTTTCGTAATAATGATCATAATGAAAATAAAATTGCCAAGTTATAATGAGTAATTCTGCAGAAAGGGTTTTTAAGGGTCCATTTCCTTTTGTAGTTGGAGTAATATTCGCTACACGTACTCAGGGCACCCCTCTGACACAGACTCACGCCGCAGGTGGTAGTAGCTATGCAGGAGCCATTTAGTTCTCCACAAACACTGTACAACTACTTCTGTACATTACGTTCAGAGAGTAATACTCATTGTCATGAAACAGCAAAGTGAATTATTCTGGGGGCTCTGTAAATTTCTTACATTCAGCGTTAAAAATATTTTTAATATTTTATGCCCGTAACACAGAAACTAGAAAATTGGGTAGCAGTTGCAGGTGAATTAGCAATGTCGTCAACATCCAATTATAGTCTCAACGTCGCTAACATTTCATTGGTAATTAGGCCGAGTTAACGAATGAATACTCACATCAAGTGGTTTTTCCATGAAGATGCAGAATTAATGGAAACTAGAGTGGGAATGAGAGAATGAATAAACCCCTATTCTCTCCCTCGAGAGGGTAGCATGCAATTTCCTGTTGTTCTAGTCGGAGAAAAGTAGGGTGTAAAATGGATAAACTGGAGCGAAAGCTTGCTGTCGTAAATTGAAGAAAAAAAAACTTTTCCTTCGTTTTTTCTATTTACGTTTCTGCACTTAATGGGTTTCATTGAGTTCCAATATCAGTTGATTTCGCACTTGATTTCTCGGAAGAAAAAAAAAACAGGCGTTAAATTTCCTTGGAAAATGGGGAAGTGGAGGAGAAGAATTCGTTTGGAATTCAATTAATTTTTCAACTGAAATTTAAGATTTCCCTGGAAATTCCGGGTGTTTGAAGTGGGGGATGAATTGAATGATGCCTTTGGAGCATGTGAGAAGCGTCGAGCGTGTGCACATCCAGTCAGGATTATTAGAGCGAAAGTAACCGGAAGGAAACTTTATCATTTGCAGCAGTGAAACTATAGAATCTCCAGTTTCATATTCTATACGATATTTACCGCAGTATCAGCGGGAGATGCAGTATACAGTGGTAAGCCACCTGTTTTTGACTCTACTTTTTCCCCCAACGGGTTCCAAATTTTTTTTTCACAAGTGAACAGTGATGGAAGTGATTATTTAATGTGTGTACCTGAGCATCTGCGAGGATGCGCCTCATTAAGGCCAAGGTGGGGTGCGTTGAAGCTCCATCCTCATTAGCAAAGTCTTCACCCTCTTTGCTAAGTCGATTCAGGCTCTTGAGTGCTGCAAAAGAAGAATCATTGATGACTCAATGAAAATCACAGGAGAAAATATGAGTTGAGTTACTTCACTAGCAAAGTGGCAAAACAAGATAAGTCAGAATGTCATTCCAAAATTAGTCTATTCCTCTGAAATATTTATTTAACACTAATCCTTAGCGTATATTGTTCGGGACCATTCCTTCCCACCGTTTGTCATTAATTCAACTCCCTCACCATCAACCCCCTAATGGATTAATAAACTATATAATACCCATCAATCACCGAAACTGCGGATGTTTAATTGTGGTAAACCATCACCAATGGCTGGCTCGAATTTCATCTACAGCTATGAATAGACTGCCATTGAATAGACAAGGTTAGCCCAACTACTATACATCTGCAAAGAGAGGAGAGTCAGTGGCCCCGTCGGCGGACGCTCGATAACCCTTGCCCCGGCGATGTTTCGGTACAAAAAAGGAGAGAGGTATACGAGTAAAGAGAGCACCATAGAGGAAACTTGGCCGCCAACAAGCCCATCCGGGCATGCACAACCTCCATTCGCATTATCTTATACTTGATGTTTGAGCGTGGACGATAATTGGATTCCCCGAGCGTCTTGTGAAAGCCGCATCGACGAAGGAGTGGAGGGGAATCTGTTGAATGAGGGAGGGATAGGTATAAGGGACTGGGTTGTGAGACGATAGCCAAAGCATTATCGACAGGCCCCTGAGGAACTGCTTGAATGGTTAGTGACTTTGGCAGTAGTTCAGCTATCACAGGAGTGCATTAATTCCATGGTCCAAAGATGCTCGCTCCAAATAATAAAGATAACATCAGTAGAACGTGAAATTCATCTCGATTTTGTGATATAATCGAACGACCAACGCGAACAGACTTTGAATTTTTTTTATATGATATTAAGAGCACTTGTGGATCAAAGAAAGACGCTGTCATGTCACAAAAACTACTTTTTATGATTTTTCTAGACCTCCAATAGTAGAGAAAATAGTCAGAGCAATTTCGAATAGGACGAAGGGCAGTGGTTGATTTATTTGATACCGAATAGCTCCCACCCATTAATTTTCTCCATCGATTATTCAGTAAGGGTATACTCTGCGTATGAGATGTAAAGGTTAATACGCCCTTGACCATTTATTTCCATCCTTATCACCCAGCAAAAATGATTTTTTCCATAAAAGAATATTGAGTCCACAAGATATGTGGGCATAAAGTCACGCAGATATCTCGCCCACATGTAGAATAATGTGGCAAACGTGAAGCTGCCAGCGATATGTAGGGCTGTAGGGAACTGGGAAAAACCCATGACCACAGTGAGTATATAATAAAGAAAGAGATAGAGTGAGACAGTATGATAGCTAGGTCGCTTGGCATGTTCCAATATACTCAGCAATACATTCTGTTTCACTGCCATAGTTGGCATTTCTCCTACACCACTTTACTCCCTAGTTGTGACAGAAAAAAAGTTTTTCTTACGAGCTCTTCATGCAAATAATCCAAGGAAAGAGCACCAGGAATGGAATAACTGATATAGTCAGTAGTAGAGATGATTCTATATTTTTTTTCAATTATTTTGGAAAGTCTATTCTTGTTTGGAGATCTTCAAACAATATATTTCCAAAAATAATCGAAAAATAAATTGTTTGTGGCAAAATTAACCCCTCAAGAACCCTCTTGGTTCACCAAAAAGCCTCAAGAATACCTCAGGTGTGTGGTAATATAGTAAATTGGACCATAGTACATATTCATATATTACATGCCTGACGTGACCTATTTCACCTCTCAACATCTGAATTACCCTTTACTTCTCCCTAAAATTTTCACACCACCATCCTGCTAAATGCCTCACCTTCTTCATAGGGCTGGGCTCGTTTAGCAAATGCCCTAGAGAATATACCTCGTGACTTGGCGGCCTCCACACTGTTATCAATGGCTGTGCTCATTTTTCAAATTCATTAATTGCTATTTTGAGATATTATTTCTCCTTCCATCCTCACCAGTGACCTTTGCTAGTCAAGTAATTCCTGGGGACGACGGGTACATCTGGAAGGTAGATTTAATCTTCAGAAACAATTGTCTTCAAATGTGAGCACCCTGGAGAGCTGTCTTACTCCTCTTTTATGTGGCAAAAGAATAGCTATTGAATATTGAATTTTCAGAGATAGAAATGGGGGAGAGAATTGAAAGAAAAGACTGTCAATATTGAAAGAAAATGGATTGATAGACTCAGCATTCTGTCAAGACAATCAATTGTCTGTTGAGGTTGTCTCCGACCTTTATCGACGTTCATAAAAACATTAAAATTCGCGAGAACTTGCTTTTTTATAATCAATTACCAATATTTCCATAAAAATAAATTTTACTAGATTTCTTCCATTTGGAGGCAAATACGAGAAATTATGGTGTGATATATTGCTTGAAGAATCCTATCGCGTTTCCAGGTGGGGTTTCGTTTTCAATGCGAATAGCTCAAACTTATTCGTATAATTTCAAACCACTGGGAGAGGTTGTGTGCGAGGGGGTGTGTATACATTGTGACGACGGGTAGATACGGCATCCGGGCGTCGAAGAGCCTCACCAGGGTTCAGGGGTGTCTTTTCAAGCTGTAGGGAACCGTCTGGCTGCATTATATGACATTTTCAATGTGCCAGGTTTAGAATGGAAAATGGATAGTAAAGGAGACGTCGAATGTCACTGACACGAGAAAACCCAGGGTGCATATTGTTCAAGGTGAGTCCAGACACTCCGTTCTTATTGAATAATACTGGAGAACAGATAATTTTCATGAATTTCTCGCTGTGAGAACGAAAATATGTTTCTGCTGGAACTTCAGGGTACCCTCCATCCATTCCCTTTATTTGTTGTCCACATTTTCTTGCAATAATCATATTTCTTATCCCCTCATAAATCGTAACGAATTATTTATTGGCTCCAGTAGTTCAAATTTTTTGTCAGGCACATTCTCAACGGAGAAAAAAAATTTTTGATCTCTCCCTTCGTATCCATAATTGATGTGTTTCCTCAACATTTGTGAACTGTTTAATCTCATGGGAACAATGACATGAGCTCCAGGTACATAACTGTGGGAAAGTTTGTTGCGGTAACTTCACTCTGGTGACAACAAAGTTACACCGTCACTGGCAATCATAACGCTCTCAGGAGTTGCATAATGAGGAAATATGTGTATAAATTTGTCTCCAAACTATATGAATTCTCTGGACCCATGATTTTGACAATGGCACAGGCAAAAACTTTCAACCCAAGATACCATCAAGTATTCTCAGAAATGAATCAACCGACTGAAGCTACGGCCCCAATTATCCCTGAAACTTCACTGAGAGCAATTGTACTAGTTTTATCTGGAGAGAACTGGAAAACTCGGAATTTAAATCGGAAAAATCTCCCAACGACTGTTATCTATAATGAGAAAATATTTTCAGTATTGGAGGACCTACAGACGACGGAAAATCCGTGGAAAGGGCAAGAAGGGTGATGGAAGAGAAATATTTCTCGCCTTAACGATAAAACAACTGATGCAGAGAAATGCAAAAATATTCTGGGAACCTGAAAAATCCTGCGTTCTCACGCAATTACAGGCGGACTAAAATTTCAGGCATATCGTACCTGAGACGATACGCTTGAAAAATCCTCTGGAAAAAACGCTCTGTAGACAGACAATGCTTCTTCCATATTTTCAGGGCATTATATACCTATATCTATATGTATATATATCCTCCCTAAAATGCACCTATTCGCATTACTAACTCAGTGGTATCGTGCATCCAATCGTAATGATATGAAATCTGGATGATGCGATATAATATTGGTGATACGTCTGCGGCGGTGGGCGCAATTCGGATCATTTCTCATCTCCCTGAAACGGTTAAAATTGGATTACGAGATGGATCGTTGCACTCTGATCGATTTTTTTACTCTGGTATCGTGTATTACTTCTACGCTGATACGCTAGCTCTCAATAAAATTTCTTAATAGCTACAATAATGATAATAAATAAATATAAACAAAGTCTGCAGGTACAGGAAGGCCAACAGACCTCAATTATGATTCACATTGATTTCTGTAAAAAACGTAAGGTCAGGGGATTGCAAGGGGGATGAATTCGATTTTCCCGGGGCTTTCATCCCCTATATACCGTGAAAGCCCAAATAGGTTTGAACGGAGAGAAAATTTATTTCCCTTGATGGTGCACCGGGAGTGAACGTACGACACTGGATAGGGGTTGAGGATGTGAAGCCAATTACCTCTACTGTGTGCATTCTGGGACCACTGAGAATCTTCCCAAGTTGGAAGGGTGTAAGTGGGCTCGAATGTGATGCTGGTGTACATATATGAAAAAGGAATGTCCCAGCCCGGAAGAGTTGCAGTGGGTTGGAGCAGGGAACGTGAAAAAATGGCCATCCATGAATATTTACGGCACCTCCGGGTTGCGTCATCAGGAGAGAATGCTTTCAGCACAAAAGCTAAGGGATGTGGCTCAAATTTGTGTTTAGGATGGACTTCAAAATTAAAATATATACTACCGACTAAATGAAGAATTTTTTAAACGGTGAATTCTTGAATTTGACAAAAAATTTTCTACTCGGGGATTTTCCAGTAATTCTGGAGAAATTTCTTCACTCGCTCGAATCGCTGGAGAATAGTACTAAAACACGTTTGAATAATGAGACAATTAACTATTCGATTAACAATGATCTTTGTCTGCTCGAAAATTACATAGCCCATTCCATCCTGACTCTGCAGTATCTCAGCACGTGGGTGGACTTGCATGGGTGACCGTGGTACGAGGCGCACATCTCGTCGTGGAGATTGGCACTTAATTGCAGGCTGGAGACTGAGGTGGGAAGAAAACCGGAGCCTGCGATCGATCTTCCCGGTATTTTGCATTTTGCTTCTACTTCCCCCGAAGCCCAATCAACTGAAGTTAAAAAAAAAGTTGGAGGAAAAAAATAACCGAGGAACAACCTCGACAGATAATCGTCAGAGACCCGAGTCAGCAGTCGGTCTGGATTTCTGGGTCAAACGTATTTCAGAGATGACGAGCACTATATCCCTTACGTGGAATGTCGAGTCTCATTCACATGGTGTTTCAAAATAAGATTTTCCCCTCGTGAGGGTAGTTCGGAGGGTTCATTGGGTGAGAGAAACTCCCGAAACATTTTTCTCCCGGAAAATTGTTCAAGACTTATTCAATAAAATACCACTATCGCCCAAATATTTTCCCCGTTAGAGAAATCAGATCGTCTTTTCCAATCAATGGGGTCGGGGGGGAGGCATTGGATACCCTATCGATTCTAATCAGTCATCCCTCGATATAGAATGAACGATAAGACATGAAATTTTGACGCGAGCATGATATTTACGCTTTCATTGCGTGTTGAATCCTAATGGTTTTTACATCGCGGTGATTCTCGTTACAATTCTCGTTACATCATCTAATGACGATTCTGGCATGATCGATCATATGGTGACGTGGAACCATTTCGGGCGATGAGATGATAACCGTGAACATACGGATGTTTTTTTAGGTGTACTATTACTTTGCTTTACGCCCCAGGTTATATTCCGGTCGGCCTTATGTTTTCAAAGCATAAATTATAAAGAAAGGGGAACGCGATATGTTGTCCATCACCTTTACAAACGTCTAAACGAGCAAATCAATAAAATAATTAAATCCTGCCCTAATTAAATCCAAGTTCAACCTCCCCAGGAACGACTTCACAGCAAATGAATACCTGATGAAAATAATTTAATTTCTCACTAGTCGCATTTGCGGAATGGATTTTCCCCGCAGCTTCAGGTGGACAACCATAACCGGCGTTGAAGGTATTGTCTCCCCAACATCGAAGATCGCACAATAGAATTTTTATCGACTGAACATGAATGAATATATTTTAATAATTCCCAGACGCTAGTCCCTGGAACATTGAAACATTGAAGTGAACATCGCTGAACAGTATTTACCCCGTGGGTCGATAGACACCAGCTATAAAGAGCCTTATAAATGCAGACAGTCTGACCTCCTTCCATTCACCCAAAGCACCGTTGAGACCGCGTAAACACGCCGTGAAAGAGGCGGGTAAAGCTTAAAAATCCAGCCACCACCATCAACTAATATGGTCAGTCTCTCTATTGAGACCCTTGGGAACTCTCCACCGGCACGTAGGGATACAACTGTTTGTTCAGAAAGTGGAATTAATTTTCAATGTTGAACTGAGCACTTGTGCGGTTGGAGATAGTCCTAGATAGGGCGAACATTGTGTCTGGATACCCACTCATAAACGATCACTTTTCAGTGATTCTGCGGGAGGGGAGAGCATACCCAATGATGAAAGTTTCGTGATAGGTAAATCGAAACTTCGGACTGGGGATTGTGGTCTGAAGTTTTCGGGGGAGGTTGTTATCCACTTGGTGCACATGAAGGGGTACTAAGTACCAGAGAAGATGTTTACGATCTTCGAAAGTTCAGGGAGGGGTATCGTGGAGGATTAATGGGGGAGTTGGAAATTTCAATCAAATTTCAAGCGATCACATTTATTTATCAATTGATTAGACGGGTGGGTTTATTTGCTTTCTGACTCCGTAAGTATTCGGGTAATTCTTACCGTTCATTAAATATTATTTTTAAACACCGGAACTTTGATACAATCAGAGAGAGTCAGATTTGTTTGAGTGGGTGTCTTGTACGTATCCCATTTCCGGTCCTCGTTTAAAAAGCCCCGATTTGTTCCCGGCATTTTGTCCCTGGGGCTGTATACCAGGGTATAATTGCGGGAAGCGACCGACGTGATGCGATTAAATGTGATCCGATCTTGTTCGGAAACATCAAAGAAACTCCCGTGAACTCAATCACTCGATTGTAAAATATATACATAGAGTCCACTGATTAATGAACTGATAAAAATATCTTTGAAGGTTTACGCCATTTTCATCATTTTTGCGGGACGAATGACTGATTCTGATTTCATTTCGTTGGTCGAATTCAACCGGATGAATTATTTTATAAGAAAAAACTGGGATTTTATTTCCTAGTTTTTTTTTATCAGGAAACACAGGAAACGGCTCGAAATAATGATGAAGATTGGAATTCTGTTGGAATCCTGGTGTCCATTAGTTTGTGCACAGAACAGAAATTCATTTGGTCACAGTCCAGTTACAGGAACGATCAGTCGGCTGCGGGTCAGTGAAATTGGGAGTTCGATTATACGCTCCAAGGATTACTAAACGCACTATAAATATAATTCTAACCCTTCTGGTCGCCCTGATCCTTCCGAGTAAAGCGGAGCTTTATATTTGTTCCGATATTTAAAAAATGGCATGTAAATTTTTGTCACATTCATCTCTTTTTACGACTCTGTCCAATAATGCTCAATTTTTCTTTCCCATTTTTGTTTTTCAACACTCCCATTCCTCGTTCTTTCACCATTGCCATCGTAATTCCACTACGAACTAGATATGCAGAGAATTACGAACGCACAACTTCAACTATGGAGAGAATTGTACTGGTAATGCAGTGGGGTTGTACCAGTGTGATGTCAGAGTGCTGTACTGCATTCACCCTGCCGGAAAATTCTCATAAATATTTATCGGTCCATAGGGTGTGCGTCAAGTTTGCAGCACACGTTACGAGGTGGCCGTTTTTTTACCATTCAAAATTATTCATAATAAATTTCAAATTTTTTACCACACCTTCATTTTAATGAAAATTTTCAAGCCGCTGCTGATAGAAACAGGAATAGAAGGTATGGAAGATATGGAAATAGCACAGAATGAGATATGAAAAATAATTTAACTTTCCTTCCCCTTTTCCAGACCGATATTTCATTGATTTATGTTGTTTTGATGGTCAGAGTTTCTTTAGCCTGAAAATTATCGAGACCCGGATTTTCCCAGCCCCAGATAAAACAAGTAAAACTTTACGCAAGATTGAAAAAAAAAGTGAGTGGCAAAATGATAAAAACAGTAAGAAAGTGGCGCCGAAGTGAGCGCGGATCTCTCATAAATATTAATCGAGTTAGCGTATGAGTGGAGACAGAACTTGCCCGAGACACAGCTGACGTGCGCTTGCAATTTATTTTCCCTCGTGTACACCGTCCGATGTCTTCGCTCCCTCTTTAAAAAAAAAAAAAACAGAAAACTTCTCGCCTCTCTCAAAACGTGCATCACCACCATATTTTCCGTGGTAGGAACCGCTCTCATACACAACCACATTCATGTACACATTTCTCGATTATACGCTTGTCAGTCCATATAAAATGTACGATAATTATTATGCAAACGAATATATCGCAGATGAGAAGTGCGAGAAATTATCGGTTATCGTGAAACGCTGAGCGCACACACGACAGTGTATTATGTGTGCACCGATTATTCACGTCTGCCCCTTCCCCCGTTCCTTCCTTTGCTCTCATATTTACCTATGTGGGTGGATCCCCACCGTAACGCATACAGAGAGCCAGTGAAACCAGTGAAAATTCTCATGAATTATTCACAGTCAATGAATAAAAATCAAAATATCCCGCTGTCAAATTTATCTCGATATTTTTTTCACAGCGAAAAAATGATGAAAATATTATAAGAAACCCGGTTTCCAGATTTCAATTTAATTTCACGATTCAATTAATTTCAATTCGTGCCCATTCCGCAGCCCTCTCCAAATAACCCAGGGTTATTTACCTCTGATATTTCGCCTAACTATAATTAAATTTTTAATTTTCTTATTTTACGAATAAAAATACAACCGAAGAGAGTCGGAGCTCATCTAAGTCTCCGAAACTCCATTTTCTTCCAAGAACAACATAAAAAACGTCTTCAACTAGTTGGAACTTTACCGGAGGATATGCGAGATAAAAGTTTTCAAGGATTTCATGGATTCCCTGTCTTCGAGAAAGCTCATTGAAAAAAGGAGAGTTCACAGAGTGAACACGAAAAGAGATGGGTACAACAGTGTGGTAAATGAAAAACGATGACTTGCCGGCCTAAAAACTCCATTCCCATATTGTCAGGGACAAATCCCAATCGCACTCGTTGCACTTCCCTTATTTCTTTTATTTTCCCCCTCTCAATTCTCCCTTTACATTCCTTTTCTATCCTATTCTCTTCCTTTATGTTGAGCACTGCACTATTGGCACATTGTTCACCTCACTGTCCGTTTCCGGGACATTCGAAGCCGATCAAAAGAACCGATCAAAAATTCGATTTTTTTTTCTCCCAACTACTGTTGGCCACTGGTCAAGCCAATGCAAGACCGACGATTTTAGGACGTCGTCCTGGGAGAATTCATTTATATACTGTTATTAATTTTTCAAATTTTTATTTATTTATTTATTTTCCTTTTAGCAACACGCACAGAGTCCAGGAGAATGTTGGGAGGTGACTGAAGATGGCAAAAGCATCAAACCCATCAAGGAGCCCTACCGGATCCAACTGGTGGAGGTCACGCAGTGGGGGAAAACGCAATGGACATACAAAAAACCGACACGAAGAAGAGAGAAAGGAACTCGGGGTATGGGGGTGGAGGAGGGGAGAGATAGAGAGAGAGGGGAGGCTTAAAGGTGCCCAGTGGATTATTACACAGGAACTTGCTCTCTTCCTTTCCTCCTCTTTTATCTGGTTCTCCTTTTTCTGTCCACTCCCTCGAGGACTGCATGCGATGGGAGCAACGGGAGAAGAATCTCGTACGCTGCTCTCACGAGTTTGTGATCGATTTTTACCGATTGGAAACGAGATTGTTCTTAGAATGGAATCGTCGAGGTTCGCCTTGTTTTGGTTTCGCTTGACTTGGCCTGTCCGTGTTTGAGCTTTATTCTTGTTTGAGTTGTACTTGATATTAATTAATCCTGGGGAAAACGAGACTGATGGTTCATTTGGAAGGGACAAAAAACTTTTGCCGACGAGAATATCCTCCGTCGAGTCGAGGGGACGGATAATATTCCATTGAAAATGAGAAAAAAAATTACGGAAGGGCACCGGTGAAATTCAAGGAGTCGAAGAATGAACTCAAGGACGACATCCGATAAACCCGCTTGTCGTTAGTGATCAATTATGAAGTGTATAGTGACAGTGCCTGTTACCGGGCCCGGAAGGTACTCAGCTAAAGTAAAAGAAAAAATTACCAACATTTTTTCCAAACAGCCCTTGGGAAAATTCTTCGTTCAACAAATCCTCAACCCAAGAATGGAAATGTTTTAAAAATATATACTTTTAATATCCGACAGGGATTAAGGGTTTACCATAGCTCTAATAATAATTTACGGTTGTAGCTATAATGGAGGTTATCTTTGTTTACGTTTGATATCTTGAAAAACGCCGTTCTACCTACCACCATAAGGATGAATCAAATTTTTTTAATACCCATGCAAAATTTCCCCTCCCCAGCAATGCGGCGATGCACTCCTATGCGGTAATAAATTACAAATGTCTAGCGAGGAGGATTAACCCATTAAGGGGAATTCCATATCGCTACTATCCGTTGCTCTACTGTACGAATGCCGACGAGCGCGCGGTCCATTACTCTTTACGATGTATTTCACCCTAGAGATTTAATTTACCATTTCTCCGTGTTACCCCTATTTTTAAATATTTGAAACATCTGCAAGAGAACCGCCACATCGTGTAAAAATTGCTCCCCAGATTTTGTTAATTTACTCCTAAAATCAATGATCAGAAAAAAAAATCTGGCAGTGCAGCATGCACCCCATGCGCACAGTTTTAAAACCGACGCTACTGCAGGGTAAAAGCATTCGTTTCCTTGAATGAGTGGTGGAGTGGGCGTTTTGAAATTGAGACGATGTTTTTCCCTCTCGTTTCCTATCAACACAGGCCCCAACCGCAGAAGCCTCATGGTCCATGGTGCGGTGTCCTGAGGCCTTTATGGCAGATGCCAGAGCTCATGGCTACAAAAATCCGCAGCTGTCGTTCTTCAAGGAAACCTTAGAAGCGACGATAGAGTACAGTTGACCCATAGTATCCCTTCTGGGCCACATATTAATACGAGTGTAGCCGCTAGTCCCGTTTTTTTCCTCTCTCTTTCACTTTCACTCTTCATCATCTTTATGTATGAACCGTCCATATTTTGGTCTTAAAACAATTAAGTAGCACGTGCCAGACGATCATAATTGCATGCCTAGACAAACCCCGGGTGATGTGGAATGGAAATTAAAAATGGGAGTGGGCAGAACGGACGGGAACAATTCAAGTATTTTCAGAATTGATTGCAAGATAAATTCATGGATTAAAATTGTGTTAGAGAATAGATATTGCAGTTCCTCTTCCAGGAAATGGAACGATCGCATTCTCCTAAATTTTCACACCACATAATGAATTGCCCTTTACCTTTATCGATTGCGAATCGCTGCCATGTTTTCACGAGTAAAAATGTAGAACGTGGAATGATAAAATTGTATAAAATATGGCTACTCCTTAGGGCAAGTTTTGGCATTCGTATTTCATTTATAAAAAAAAAATATCGACATTCAAAAAGGTTGGGAGTGCTACCAGGTGAGCCTGAATTCACAGTGTACCACCTGCTGCACGAGGCGATATAGAAGCCCAGCCAGTGGGATTATTTCTGTGGAGGGCACATGGACACAAAGCGTATGTTCTTTGTCGATGAAACTCCGTCTGTTACCTTTTGAACCTTGCCTCAAAATTATATTTCGGTGTCTTCGATTTCCCTTCCATTCAGATGCAAGAATGATTTTCCAAATTGCCACATACATTTTAATTAGATAATAGACCCCTTGCCAGTATTTAATTATTAACAATGACCTAGATTTTTTCACGAGGGGGAATAAAATATGAAGAATCCATTTTTGATGGATCAGGTATTCAGCAAATAAATATTAAGAATGAATTGACACGATAAAATGTTGAAAGCATCCTCTCAGAACATGCGTTTGTTATGGCCCATTCCCCAAGGGATGAGCATCAACGTGACTCGAATCCCATCCATGTTTTCTCACTCTCGGTATTATCACAAGGGTGAATATCCAAGTTCTAGTCGCAATAGTGGAATGAGAAGTACGACGACATTATAGCCTACCGTAATCACAAAGAATACGTGTAGGGCGGGAAAATACGATACTGGTAATGTTCGGATTTCTTGGTACTAAAGAAAATTGTCAGAGAGGGAAAGGGGGGAATTTACAATGTTTCATTATCGATGAGGGATAACCCCCTCTTGTCCCCCGCATCACGGCAAAAAGTCATTAAACAATACATTATTATCATCGAATTAAAGAGTAATGTCAAAGCCAATTTAATTCGTCTCATTTCTATTCTCCACAAATATTTGAGCCAATAACGACGACAATGAGAACTAGAATTCGGGTTCATTGACCTTAACACGGAGACCTATGAAAAGACGTGATTAAAAAAAGTAGGAGAGAGACAAAACTACATGGTGTAGCGGAGGGGGGAGAGGGAAGATATGGAAAAACCGAGGGAGAAACCGGCTACACAGGGGGCGAAGGGCAAAAGGGGAGTGAGGTGGGGGAGTGGAGAGGGTGACTAACGGTACAAGCCCGGCGAGCGGTTGAGTACACAGAGCGAATACGAAACGCATTTTAGTGTACACGGATATAAGTTAGCTAAGGGGTGAGGGGGGAAAAAGGAAGAGAGAAATGGTTTTCCGAGCACAGCCCACACCAGGGCCTGGACAGTGAATGAGACTCGCGACGAAGGGCACGTGGCAACGGGTAATACCTACCTTTTTCATTTCTCCAGCGACCCCCTATCCGGTTTTTACGAGCCCTCGGCCCTATACGACCCCATAATACTTGTTTCAAAGTACTATTTTCTAGTTACAGTGCATCATTACGATGTTAGAAAATTACTCCTGATATTTCAACTAAAAAATCTTGAATTTTTTCACAATCACTCGTTCACACCAAATATAATATCACTAGTTTATGGGCACGGGGACATGGAAGTATTATTCCTTTGTTTCCGGGATTTGAAAGGGCGCTGGAATCTATGGGGGATGTAATATCTGCACTAATTCATTGGGGGGAAGAGCCAGCCATGACGCAGCGCTGAGAAATCCGATTCCACCCAACGGGAATATTCGTTCTGTTTTCACTAGATGAAAAGCAACACCCTTCAGGGTTCTGCGACAATAACCCTCAACCCTCAATGATTGAAAAACAAGAATAACAATTTTTTTTATTTGAAAATCCGTCGAAGTCAGGTAACAGCTAATGCCCGGACATTTTGAACACTTGAAAACTCGGTATTCCCACATATTGATTTATTATTACGCATGAGTCCTCGATTGGGTTCTACACTCCATACAAATTCATTCTCTCTGTGTCGTCTCTCGCTCGTATTCAGTGTACGGACTCGAGGCTTTTCGAAAAACGCATTAGACAGGGAGAAGCGTAACAATGGGACAAAAAGTCGCCCTGGGGTGTCGCATGTAAGTTTTTTTCATTCTTTTTTTAAGTTCACTACTTGTCCGTGGGTGTTCTTTTATTTCTGTATTTTTTGGTCCAGTTCTGTTCCCCAGTGGAAGCACTGCGATCGTTCAAACTTAAAATTCTGGAAAAATTAGGGAATACAGAGGAAAAATTATTCCAAAGAATAAATTTATATAAAATTAAAACTGCAAACGTCATAGGTCGGACCGCCTCTCACATAGAATAAGGAAGAGGAAATCACGATAACGCCATGGAGTAATTCGCGTGAAATAAATATCAGAAAAAGGAAAAGAGTATATGAGAATTGAAAAGAGGAGGAAAAAATCCCAAGCGAATGTAATAAATAATGAGCGTATTGGCTTCGTTGGCAGGCCGTAAAAATAAACATGGTAAAAACCAAACATATATATATATATATGTATCCCGGTCTATATATATATAGAGCCCGGTAAATGTGGCTCTAGATTGAATTGAAAAACATGTATAGACATTCTATACCCTGTTGAGCAGCGGAAAAAACAACGATTGTCTCACTGTACACATTCACACATTCACTCATTAACCCATACTCCGCTTCTACTTCTGCAGATCGTGCCAGTTTAATAGAGAAAAAAAAACTCCGTTAAATATGTCACCCATTTTCATTTCTAATATTCACCCCTTGGATGTTTCTATTAATTCTGATGTCAGTCTTGTCGAATGAAGAGATATTAAACAATGAAATTCCTCCTCGAGGTACCATATTCATTCTAAATTACAAGTTTCCCGGCGACCAGTTAGCGGATGGCTTTCACGTTAATCGCTGGGTTTCAATATTTTGACACCCTTTCTGAACAACCTCTCACTTCATAACTAGTTAGTTGGTGGTTTCGGTTTCCTACTGAATGGTAAAGGGTATGTATTAAAGTCTTGCATAGGGTTACGCATCATGTTGCTTCTACAACGCTTCAGGGAATTACCGGAATATGCATCCAAGCGGTGAAGACCCAAGTTGCCAATCATATTTACGAAACTTGTATTACCATATTCCGGAGTCGAATTTACAAACTCGAAGTGGGAAATTTAATATTTCAAGCATTCAAGAGTGGAACGCTGTCCTCATTTGCGGCAATTAATTACTGGGATAAAATAAACATAAATTATTCAAGTCAATCAACAATCATGGTCCCCGACCATCCGACGGTACTAAAAAATTTTACCCCTAAAACTCTAATGTAATGAAACGTTGATTTATTCAAATGTAAAAGTGCAACCCGTATAAAAACTGCTGATGATGTATTCAATCCACCCCCATACGAAAAAAAAAAAATCCTGTGCTCTCATTTGCCTTAAACATACGACGTCCTTTTAACCCGTTACCAAAATCCATCAGAGAGCCCCACAGATCTGAATCCAGAATGAATCCGTTTTGGCTGAGGGTTAAACTGAAGATCCCTGTCCTCCCCCCTACCCCCTAACTCATTCCACCCCCGACGTTTTTCTCTTTCATTTTTATCCTTTTTTCGTTCACCCAGCGCTCTTCATTCCAACTTGCCAACCGCACCATCCAACCTCAACTCTTATTCAGCAACATATTCCCTCCTCTTTCAGCAGTAAATGTTCAAGCGTTCACGTGCAACAAATTTTCCATAACTACGTGTCACGCAGTGGGAATCTGTCCCATTCCCCGAAACTCCTTGAGAACATCTCATTACCAACTTGATTACAGCCCCCGAAATTGTACCAAATTTTCTGTAATTACAATCGTTAAATATGTCTCTTGGAATTCCCCCGATAAACTCAGAATGATTTATCAAACGTTCCACTGGATGTTTAAAAATAAATTGCAACAAAAAAGTATAGGATTCCGGTGGCGGAATGACTGAGGGTTGTTTGCTTCCCGATAACGATACAATTATCACGAAAATTCCCGCAAAATAGTTAATATGATTGACCCCTCCAATCTTCACCGCCCGACTGCGGATTTTTGGCAAATTTGAAATCCTTTGTCACCAGGGATGTTTCTCTCTCACTCGATTCATCGCGTCTTAATCTATCTGGTTTCGAGGCACGTACTCGTTCAAATATACACACATTTGCGTCCCCCAAGAGTGAGAAAGAGCATTTAACGAACGGATAGAAGGCTCGGTGTTGGTATCCATGAATTGCGTCTACGTGAAGTTTGTTGAGAGAGGGAGAGCAATGGGAACGGGGGGTGAAAGTAAGTATGGAGGGAGGTGGGTTGAAATGGAACGGCATATATAGCATGCGGGGGTGCAGTGGAAGTGAGGGAAACAAGGTTGGGGGGGGGGGGGAGGGGTAGCTCTCTCCTCCTCGCACAAGTTTGGTTTTGCGAGGTTGGGGTTTTGGGCCGAGCCATCCCCGCAGGGGCGTAACTACGCGCGGCAGAGGGTGGAAACACGGATCAATACTTGGGTTGTGCTGAAGGGAGAACAGTGAGAGGCAGAGACGAGAGTAAAACTGTGAAAGAGAGAAAATATACGGAGGTCTCTCTGAGTGAGAGCCTACATTCGATCCTTTCTCTCTCGTCGAGAAGATGATCAAGAGAATTGCAATAACCTGTGGACGTCGTCATATTAGTTAAAAGCCTTAGGGGGTGGTGGGGGGGGGGGAGGACGTGGGGCTCGTGGAGAGCAAATGAGGATTTGTAAGTTTGTTGCTGGTACCTGTGGCTTATGGACGAGGTAAAATCAAGTGAACTCGGGGGAGGGGGTGGAAATAGGAATTACGATTGCCCATGGATAATGATTTACCCGGAGCGATAGGGGATCGTCTCATTGAATGTGATCATGGACGGGAGGGGTTCTTTCTCGACGTCTATCTGTATTTTTTTTTCGTTGGTATACGGAGCGGGACGGCCTGTGGCGAGCTCGGAATTTGCTCAGTAGGCGACTTTGGAGACATGAGCGAGGATCAAAGGAAATGCCTCGGTCACCCAACGCTGTGGTGAATCACTGGTGACAATTTTAATGACTGATTCAAGTCACCAGGTACATCTCAGCCGGTCGCACTGATTGAGCTGTGGCTTTGACGATTCAGGAAGTAATAGAGCGATTCGATTGATTCCTGGGGGAAATTGGGCTGATGATGACGATGCGGCAAGTATTAGTGACCATATTCTTTCCCGTAAGGCTTAATTCTGCGGAAACATTGGAACTTCAAGTTGTAAAATTTCAGTTTCATTTCCACGGAAAATTCGACGAATAACGAATAATAATTCATATCTTTACCTCTGAATTTTTGCGATAGAGAAGATAAAATGAAGTCGTTGGGAAATAATTTATTGTAACTAAGTGACTTTAAAGTACTATTCGCGGGATTATGTGGCGGAGTTTTCTAGAGATTAAAATAAATAGCACCGAGTTTTCCTTCTTCCGTGGTTTTATAAGGTTCTTTGCCATGTAAGGGGCTGTACTCAGTGAACTAGGTCACTTCCCGCTTAGTGTCTTTTCGCTCAGTGTGGCCACATGAAGCTTTTCATTTATACGAACCTCTGAAACACGTGTGGGGTTGGATGAAGGGGTCAACGATGGATTTTCCCCGTTGAATAACGTGTTTCTCAATTTTTAATTGCCGACTACAGTCAGTGACCTTTGATAATTGAAGTCTTTTTAAAGAAATGTCGTCGTCGCGATGAAAAAATATCAATTTCGTCAGCCATGAACACATGTGAAAATGACCGTAATTTGAGTCTGAAAGCCAGAGATCTCCGACGATGTATGTCATCGGGCTAAATGACTTTAGAGGATCAATCACGATAATAGGAATACGTAGAGGGAATATGGGGACAGGCAAATAATACAGATCAATTTCTCCCCGATAACTACGGTAATACGCATCGCATCGTTATCCCATTTTGCCTGATGGCTTGATATACCCGTCGAAGTACCACGATTGTCACTGTATATTCTCCCTTGAAGCCACAACATTCAACGGAATACACGCATGTGTACTCAGTCATCGCACGACTCCATCAAACTACCTGACATTTCACTGGATCTGTTGTAATTTGTTCAGTCAGACAAAATTAAAAATTAAAATAAATAAATAAATAAATAAATTTGACTATTATTTAGGTAAAAATTGGGTCCCCAGGTATTCCAGTTGCAACAATAAGAAAAAAAATATTTTTCACTTCATCTAATGGAGTACATATTACTCGCTATAAAAAAACAGTCCAGTAGTATAGCACACGTTATAGTATGCCATGATACACCTTCGTAATCTATAAAGTGCGTGAAAAGCTCAGATGGCCAGCAGTAGAAAAGGCGTTTGAGCACAGGCACCTAGTACTGGATACCTGGCCTTTAACCCCGATCTCTTCAACCTCGAAATTGCCAATAAAACGCTGGAGATATATCGACAAAACGTCTGGAAGTTCGTGCGTGCGCCCACTGAGTTTAGTTCCTCGTTTAAACTTTCATTTACGATAGGTTAGAAGGAAACAGGTGGGAAAGGGCAGATTTTTTTTACTTCTCGTTCATTTTATTTTCAATGTTATCCCAAGTGCACTTGCACAATGGCTCCATAATCAGGGATAAAATAAACGAGACGTAGACTATTCACACGTAATGCTCATGTTATTTAAAAGAAGTATGAACATATGATAACGAATAAATCAGTCTTCATGGAATTTGAAAATTCGTAGGGCGCACATTGTCAAACTGTCCACGCACAACAAAACGAGAAAGCCCTGGTGATATACAACCCAGTGCGCTTGAATTCCGAGGTCGTCCTTCCATCACCCCAGTTACTCGCGTTTCGATACACGTCATTAATTATATTTTCCCAGTGTATTGGTCAGGAACGAATATTTTTCGTTGTCGACTGATACGATTCACTGGCGTTTATTTTCCATTTCAGGTTTTGCCCGGTTCATACTCGCGATGAGGGAATATATTGGAATTTAAATAACATGATGTTGGATGAAAATATAAACGAGAGAGATGTAACTAGAAAATTATGGAATGAAGTTGATCGGAAAAAAAAATTTACTTTTCCAATCGTTCAGATGAAATTTGATTGTTGTAATGGCAAAGGGAGAGGAATAAATCCAGCCATCGCTGCTGGTTAATTGGATCGAGTGGATGTACGCAGAGTATAGCTGTGGATGAGAGGTTGTGGTGGAAAAAAATCACCCCACATTTACCCTGCAGCAGCATAAAATTCAATGGCAGAACTTCAAAAAAAAAGTTCCTGGACTCACGGGGGAGACCGTTTTGTTTTTATTCCATGGAAATGTACAGAGAATATTATCGCTATCCAATATGAATGTGGTACCGGCTACGGAAGGGAAGAAATTAGACGGAGATAAATTAAAAAAAAAAATTCTGGTGCCAACAGGGGGAAAAAAGGTTCCCCCAATGGAACAGAGAATTTAAAAATTCCAAAACATCTCATACGGTAACAAACTCCCCTCATTTTTGGAACGAAATATTTATAAAAATAAGAAAATGAATGTAAAACCCGAGAAAATAATTTTTCTAATTTGAAAAAGAGGAAATGCCAAGTCCTTCTGTATAATCAACTTGTACGTATTGTTATCAGTGCTTTTGATCCTTCTGGACTTCTCCCTATTCTGTTATGGATAACCATGGAAATGCAAATTCACAGCCAGTGGTAAGGATATTTTCACAGATACTGAGCAGGTGCTTGATTCAAACAGCAAGTGAATTGTGGTGTCTGAAAGGTTAGGCAGTGAATTTGGAAGGATCCTGGGGGGTTGATTGGAATGGAATCCCCTAGACGTTTCAATGGCCCTTGATTGCTCTACGTCGGGTCAATTACTCACCCATCCAACGACATACCACAGTCGATGATGACACCTGTGATTTCAAACTGCGATAATAGTATCGGGAAATTCAGCTGATTTCCTCTCAATATTTCTTGTTTGTGTCATTCATTGTGACTGATTTATTTTCGGATAGCGAAAATAAATTAAAAAATACTTCATCAGTCTTATAAATAATGTTTCGAAATTAAATAAGTCCCAGGTCGATTTCAAAGATCGTGGAAAGATAATTTCCATTATTATCTCTTGTCACATGAATAATCAATGACAATAATAGAATTATGATTTTTTAATTAAATTTCATCGATCGACCGTTTGGAAAACTCATGCGCATCGTCACCCAGAGTTATAAATAAATTCCTCGTGCGATTGTTCTAAATGGAGGCGAAAATCGATTAGAACCAGTGAAATAGGAACAATGAATTTTTTATTTCGTTTTCGGGGCATTACTCAATATTTATATACACCCGGAAAATACCCCTGGTTCTGAAGTGACAAAGTACCTATTGAAATGATCTTTCTATCATTAAATATCGAAATAATGAATATATTCTGTTCTTCTCACTGGCTGAATCCCCGGAGATTGACATTTTCTCTCATCACGTAACAAGAGACACGCTTACTGTATCCATTCCCGTTATCTCATTAATGAAGCCCCAATCACAATCATGATAGCATTACCTGACTCTGAGAGCTAGAGCCATCAGTCTGCGTCCAAAATGTCGTGTAATTGCATATGATTAATGAGGGGAAGCAAAGTTCCAGTCATGCAAAACTTATGACGGCCAACGTAATCGCAATTTTCATTGATTTTCCGTCAAATATTTGTCGTTGATACTGATGTAACGCATTTGTTAACTCACCAAACGACAATGCATTAACGTAGACGGTCCACAGTAGCCATCTTGCCCACAGGATCATATTATGCACCAAATAAAAATGTAACAAATCACTAACACCGAAAATATCCAATTAAACAAAACTTAACAGAATTCCTTTCACGTATTTTCTGTACAATTCAAAGGAGCTCCTTCAGCTCTAATTTCTGAGATTCCTTCCCGTCCGCCATTACCCTTTCCGTTCATCACAAAAGCAAATGAAAAAATATTGAGAGTTTGGGAACCCACGGGATCACACAGAAAATATGTGAATCTTTTATCGAATTAATCACATCGCAGTTCTTCATACATCACTCCTATTGCCGGTGATGTTAACATCTTATAAGGAAATAACAAATAAACTTCTTCACTACCGAACTGAAATGAAACGAACGAACTGGCGTCAAGTAACAAACTGGGGTGGCCCACATTATCGTGTTCGCATCCTATCCCCCCCCTCTCCGGGAACGATGAAAACTAGTGACGCCAGTCACAATTACGCGGGAGCCCGGATGTTGGCTTGTATTTGGTGCTCCATTACGATACACGGACACTCAACCACTTCTCGTTCCCATATCTAACCTTGACGTCATCCAATGTCAACCAGCATAACTCCTTCAGAGTCGTAAAATAAAAAGAAGAGGAAAGATACTTCCGGGAGCAATGGGATTTTTTTTATCTTCCACTTCCGTTTATCAATCAAATTTAAATCTTCATTTTCAAAAGAAATGGGACTAGAGGAAATGATTGCCAGAGGAAATTAAAAAAAGTACTTAATAAATAAGCTCGGAATAGACTACAATATATCAAATCAACTGAGTGTTCTAACAAACTTTTAAAATTGTTGCACAAAATCCATTAAAATAGCGTTCTCTAAAAATAATAATAATTTCTATCTGAACTCAATAGACTGTTAATTGGCTGATAGAATATTAATTTGGAGTGAATCAAGTGATCGCTCAATATAATTAAAATTCTTTGTCTTGGAATAAGCAAAAATTTTCCACTGAAAATGTACACCCACTAAAAAAATTGCGAATTCTGTTTTTCAAGGTTGCATAGATGTTCTCTTACTTTCTCGGCATATTATCATAATGCCCGAGAACCCTTGAATATTCCAAATACGGCAGTACTTATTTTTCAAATAAAAACCAAGTTTGATCAGTTTTTTTTCCAAGTTCACAGAGTACCCAATAAAAAAAAATGTTGATTCGAGGTAGCAAGCCGTGAAGGCCTTGCATCGATCGTATTTTCTTGGGATGGTGGAGGGATGAAAACGAGGCACCGCTGGGAATTACGCAATCGGCTTGGTGAGATTATAATGCTATTCGGCAAGTACAGACGGGTCCTGGTAAATCCTCACTCTGCTGTGTAACTGTGGAGGGACCCTCATGCTACTTTTCCCTTTTTCCGAAGAATAACGGGCTTGATAACATCACTGGGAAACGTAATTTAATGCATCCCTTTGAGCCCCGCTGCATCAACACCCTCTTCATATGACTCTCCTACATGGCCTTTGTACTATTTGTTTAAGTCGACCTCTTAAGTGCGTTCTTTTGTTTAAAAAAAGCCAGAATTCTGCTAGAGAAACTCTCACTATTTTTATTTGACAGAAAAATTTGTAGGAAAATCATAATTTATCGAATCATCGTGAACTCCAATTTTCCATGTAAAAAAATTCAGAGATCTCCTTTGTTACTCAATTGAACTACACAAATGTCTTCTATGATCCAAATCATAGGGTCTTCCGCTCGTCGAGTCTCAATGTAACTGTACAAATACGATTTTATCAACGACC
Organism: Diachasmimorpha longicaudata; assembly: GCF_034640455.1. NCBI lineage: Eukaryota > Metazoa > Arthropoda > Insecta > Hymenoptera > Braconidae > Diachasmimorpha > Diachasmimorpha longicaudata. The sequence goes on along the minus strand of NC_087228.1, from coordinate 10,739,599 downwards.
CCCCACTGCGAGCTCCGGACAATCTCTATCATTACCCCACCGCTGAATGTAAAGCCAACATTGCAACCGTCAGCTGAATCTCATCCCTTAAAATATTCATGTCAATATAGTTCAAGGGCAACGATCTTCAGTGTTCCATGAAAAATCTCAGGTATTACACTCGATGTTATTCTGAGCGCAATATTGTTGACAAATGTCTGCAAAAAGGGGTGTGAAATTGATCTATTCGTTTTTGCTGTATCCCCATTTGGTGTCCAAAGCACACGAGATTTCTTTAGTGTGAAGTAATTAAAGCAATTCCCGGTTGGGATTTCGGGCGGGCACGGAAACAATGAGAACAATAGCAAGATTGATGATGACACTGTTCAACCGCATTGAGTAAGTGGGTGTTAAATCAGATGTGGTATCGTTTAAGTGACGAAAAAAGGCTGGTTACAATTTATTACCAAAGAACTGCTAGATGAGAAAGAAACCTCAAAATTTAACTGAAAACTACCCTAACGACGAAGCAACAATTCTTATTCTGAAATGTTTTTCATAATGGAGCCTTGAAAAGGGATTTTTTTCCGTATCTTCGTAAATTAATTAATCAATTCGACGATTGAAATTAATTACACGGGCCATTCTCGAATCTCTGCTATCGTCCTCCATAACGGCGAGAACTCTCCACTGATAATAATGATACTACGCACCTTGAGATCCTTATGGAAGCTGTGGCTTTGAAAAATATCTGCAGTCTTCCGAGCCGAAGTGATGAGTATCAACGTACAGTCAGCTGTATGTTTACTCCCCCACTTGAACCAAATTCACGCACGAAATTATTCAAGAGGCCGGAGCGATAATTTCTCCTCGTACGATGAAAATTGTCCGATGATGAAATGCACATAAACGACACGCAAGTGCTATTCTTACCGAGGAAAAAAAATGGAAACACCAGGCGGTCACAGTAAACCACAGACACTGTCACAGTGCTACAAAAAGCTACAGAATGTTTACCTGCGGTGTTCCTTCAGACAAAATACAAGGGGCGAAGACCATCGGCCTTGACGTCGACCCGATGACTGATCCAAGTGGAGAGAGAACTGTACGACACAGCCCCCGGGGGCTGGGTCCAACGCATGCGCTTAAACCGCCGCCTGCCCAACCCTATTTTCCATTGCTCTGCATCATTCATGAAACGCGTTCATGCCAACGCGTATTTTCACAATCGAACGCTGAAATGTTTCTATTTCATCTCAATTGTTACCTTTTGTGTAGCGGCATGCTTTGGGCTTCTGAAGCCCCAGGCAATGACGGGCGCGTTAACAGTGGTACCTAAGACATTGTTTCATTGCGTTTCGTGAATACATAACGAAGGGGGATCAACTTGTACCCAAGATTTTTAAATCTAACGCATTCCATGTCTCCTGCAGAAGGGGATTTTTTTGGGAGATAGGGAAGTCTAAAAAATGATGAATAATGGGGTGGATGGCAAAGCTTAACAGAGAGCGAAGGCTGTAAGTAGTTAGTCGACAGTGTGATCAGACATCACCAATCCAGAGTTGATGAGGGAGAGGGTGAAAACTAGATGAAAGTTATGGCCGACTTTTGACAGCAAGTGTGAAATTCATTGGAATGGAATAATAGTCTAAAAGAATTTACATAATTTGAAAATATTTACTATGCAGAGTCCAGTTGAAAATGTATTCACTCTATAAATGGTGTAACGTTACTTAATTTTTTGAACTTTAATTGCCATTATTCATCAAAACGCTATCATCCAGCTATCACACTCTGCAAATAATTAATCAGAGTGAGTGCGCCATTTGCCACAGGGAATGAATATATTCCATACAATTCGTACAACTACGATGAAAAGTTAATAAACGCATTTTCATCAGCGCAACCACAATGATTAACGCAAATAATTCATGATTGCTATTTGACGGATTCCACCCATTATTTATTCAGTCCGGAGTTAGGGAAAGCTTAGTTCTATGTTTCTCGACTGAAACTCGAATCTACTTTCGCATCAATCTCCCTTTGTCGAATAAATCAATGAGGCCTCTCAGCTCTAACAAAAACATTTATTTACAAACCAATCAGTGAATGAGCAATCAAACAAGATCAGTTGAAAATAAATGCACCAATTACTGTGTTGATCTTCGAATAGCGCCATTTCGAATTTACATTTTCACTTAATTTCCCCCTCTCCCTCCCTTCACTCCACAAATAGGCAAAGAACACGACTATTCCAATAACTCCGAATTAGCCAGCTGTAGCGTCGGGAATTGGACAGCATCCTCAATCCACTTGGCAACCCTGAATAACCTCTCATCATTCAGAAAAGAAGTCATGAGCTGCAGAGAAAGCGGAAGACCTCTAGAGGATATAGTGATGGGTAAATTAAGTGCTGGAATTCCCGCCATGTTCGCTGGTTGCGTACAGAAGTCTTGAATGGAGCATTGGGTTTGATTGTCTTGACCCGTAAACTCCTTAAAACTGGGGGCATCACTCAAAGTCGTGGGAGTCAACAAAACATCGACGTTCTCCTCCCAAACTCTGTCAAAATCCTCAGAGATTAATCGACGGAGTTTCATGGCTTTGACGAAATAGTCGTCATAATTTTCAGAGAGTAAGAAGTAATTCCCCGTGAGGATTCGGCTCCTGACGACGTCATTAAAGCCCATGCTTCGCGCTTTGGCGTACAATTGTTCAGTGGATGATATCTCATTAGGTCTAAGACCGTATTCTAACCCATCGTACCTTGCCATGTTGCTGGCAACCTCGCACTGATTTAAGACTGAATAACAGACGATTGAATACTCTGTGTGGGGAAGAGACACTGGAACAACAGTGGCTCCTGCTTCCTCTAATAAATAACTCACTTTTTTCCAGCAGGTCGACATTTCTTCCTCAAGCTCTGGAGGGGAGTACTCAATGGGAATACCGATTCGCAGGCCTTGGAGATTGGGAGGGGTCAGATTTATGGGGGTAAAGGGTTGATCAATAGTTGTTGAGTCCTTCTCATCAGGACCTGCAATGCAGTTGAGTATTTCAACGCAGTCTTCAACTTTTCTTGTGAGAATCCCAGGGACATCCATGGAGTTCACCAGGGGGATGAGGCCATGACGGGATACTAAGCCATAACTAGGCTTGAAGCCTGTCAAGCCACAGTAGGAGGCTGGATTGCGAGTGGAGCCACCCGTGTCTGAACCCAGGGCGGCAAAACATGTACCTGTGGCCACTGCTATGGCTGAACCTCCACTACTCCCTCCTAGAATTACATAGGATCCTATTAGCTTCCAAAATGTTTCTGCACCAAAATTATAAAGAATGTAATTTGAATAATAAAAATTACCTGCAATATACCAATCGTCCTTCCCACAATTTTGCTTAATGTCTGAACTCGCTAGGCTATTGGACGTGTAATATTTCATGATTTCTGAGCCCCACACATTGCGCGTAAAGCCAAAATGGGAGTCAACTGTTCCTGCACCCATTGCAAACTGATCGAGATTTGTCTTCCCCATAAGTACAGCTCCATTGGACTTCAACCGTTCATAAACTGTGGCTGAGTATCCTGGGACGAAATTGGCTAGCATTAGAGAGGCACAAGTCGTGGGTTCACCCTCAACACAGAAATTGTCCTTTATTGCTATGGGAATTCCATCGAGATTTCCCAATAGTTTATCTTCATACTGTCGAGTGTCTGACGCTTGTGATTGTTGTTTTCCAATGCATTCTGTAGTGTGAATGTATGCGTTGAGAGGTTTCGTTGAAGTGATTAACTTGCAGGATGATTTGTGAAGTTCCGATGGCTTTAATTCTTTCGATTTAATTTTTGTTGACACTTTTTTAATTGATGAACTCAATATTTTATTCATCTTGACGAGGATAAACACTAAGTTAACCTCAAAAACTTATGAAAAACACCGGTATCAGACTGCCATTGCCATGGCTCATCAATTTTGGCCCCCTTTCGGACAGTAGTTATGAGTAGGAGACTAGTAGTCGATACTACAGGAATCCGATAAAGCCGACCGACAAATAAGGAAGTAGTGAAGGAATAGGTCCATTAACATTAAATAAATATTTTATTTGTAATCAGTAGAAAGCCAAACACAAGGGAAACTTTCTTCCGGAAGAAACCATAATCCACCAAAATGTCAAGATCATAATATTGCGCAAAATTCATAATCAATTAAAATTCGCAGCCGGTTCGTTGGAAGGTATATTAACCCCTAATTTCGTAATTATTTTGGCAGCCGTCCTGCAGCCGCACTCGAGACAAGATTTTGGATCCCACTTAGCTAAAACACCTGCTAAAAATCCTGCAACTATGGAATCTCCAGCTCCAGTTGTGTCGACTATTGGTTCCTTTGGTTTCTTTGGGTGAACCTGTATGGAAGAGGCATGAATAAATGTTTATTTCTGCTATACATAGCAGATTAGAGCATGGGCTGAAAGTAGAGTAATTTTAAATTATTACCTGCGACGAATGACCTTCACCCCAAACAACGATTGCCGGCGCTGATCCACCCTGAGTCATCACAAATATATCGTTGTCTGTTAGCCAATCTTCTTCTGCACTTGAACTGGCTACACTGACCGTTACTCGTTTGGAGCTGTTTAATAAGAAAGGAATGTCCGTGACATTATCGAACTGCAGACTCAAAGCTTTTGCTAGAGCTTTCATTTCTCTCGCATTTCCAAACACAATTTTGGCTAGACCAACCATCTCACAAATGGCTGCATGATGTTCCTAGAAAGGGGATAACCTTTTGAGAATTTCCACATTTTTTGACAATTGTTCAACTGAAATTATTCAACTCATGCCACTCACTTAATTCGAGAATAACTGTTTATGTAGACTTACTTTAAATATATACTCTCCACTAAGATTGAAGGCTACAACAACATTTTTACATTTCTCTTGGGTAAGTACGATAATTTCTTTGGCAACATCTAAACTATGCGTTACGAAAAATCCCTCGATGTAGATTATCTTGAGCCCATCGAGAGGCAAATTACTTCGCTTCAAGTCCAGCGGTGTGTAGAGAGAGGCAGCTCCTAGGTTGGCAATCAAACTACGGGATTGATCGCATATCAAGGACATACATATGCCCGTGGGAAGGGTTGAATGCATTGCATATCTGGAACAGAAAATTTTTCCCAAACTATTTTTTTCCGTTTGGGATCTTCATTCCAGACACTCACCTGGTTTGTATTCCATCATCTTTCACTAATTTTTGTAGAGTTGAACCTCTAGAATCCTTTCCTAATCCTCCACAATAGACAACGACAGGTGAAACATTTTTACCTCCACAGAGCCACTGAAGCAGTCTGGCACTGTTCTGAGCACAACCCCCTGGACTAATTCTCTGTTCGCATCTACAAAAATTCCCTAGTCAGTTATAATAATTATATCTTTCATTAGATTCTTTCAACGTCTTTACTATAGTATGGAATAGTATGGAATAGATAAATGAAATAAAATGTGTATCTTACTCTGCTAAATCAGCCAAAATCTCCTGAATCTTATCCTCTTCAAGTTCAATCTCTCCATCCGCTGGTAGTTCATACTTTTCTAAGATACTCTGATCCTGAAGAGTGACAACAATATCCAGCAGTGGATTCCCAAACATCACCACTGCTGGAGTTTTCAAAAGACGAACAGTCTTAGCTAATGTTTGTTTCTCCACCATTTTCTCCTGTGTATTATGCCACAGATTTGAAAAAAACACGTTACTTCGTACAGAGCAACCACAACTCAATCACCAGATCTTTCCTATTTAACCAAACATTGTCACGTGTGAATCCTTCCATCGTAAATCTACCACTAGAACCATTAAACCATCATTGAAGTCCTCCATTATATTATTACACGCCTGTTAATTGATTACTGAAGGTCTGTTCATCCTTGACTAATGTATAATTGATTATGTGGAGCTGTTCACTAGCGAAATAGTACATACCCCTGCCATTCTCTCGAAATTTATCGAAAACAGAATTACTTCAGGTTTTCCTCGTGCCATTGACATTGAACTTCTTGTGAGAATGTTTTTGTCAGAGGCATTATTCGAATTTTTCACTTCAAAGTTCTCACGAATGGTCCTGATTTCCACAATACCAGAGTGAATTCTGACGATTACCAAGAATTTCGTTGATAAAGTACCAGAATGAATCCTGACGTAATAAGATTCCGTCAAAGTTCAACTGATATGCGAGGATCAACTTGAAACTATATACAAATCCGTTTGATAGTCAAAACTTTACGTTTCATCCACACTTCGATCAATACTACTGCGGAGAGAAGTCCCTGTTTTGCCAGTCCCACGAGCCAGTAAGAAATCAACACTGCCTTACCGGTCGGGTCCAGACCTCTTGCCTGCTGCTGTTTCAGTTGACAGTTGTTTACGACCGGCGATCAGCTGATTATTAGACCAGGGATACCCACACCCGCATATATCGATATAAATTTCGAAATAATCGTCGTTGACGCCGAAAATATTTATAGACTATCCACCAAGACGCCACACCCTCTCCGTTTGTTCGATTATCTGAGGTAATCATGATAATTCAAATAAAATGTCTTTATTTGTGATATTGCTCCGGATCTGGATGCAATCGGAGGAACGGATAGAAGGTGACAGGGAAAACAATTCATTTCACTCCATTGTCTTCCTAGCCAACATTCCTCTCGTGTCTTAACACGTGTTAGCAGCCAGGAACGATACTCTGAACTCGATGGAAACTTCGACAGCTAATTTTAGTCACGGTTTTCCGTCACAAACGTTCTGTGCGTGCCAGAAGCTACATCGTGAACCACCTTCAGTTCCTCCAGATATTCGTGATGGAAAAAAATAGAAGGTTGATTGGAATTACTTTGTATATATTAATTTAATGTGCATAGATTCAGTGATGAAGCAGTGCTGAGATATTCTTTTGGTAAATTCTCCGTAATCTAACAATTTAATAATCTCATGACAGGGAATCACTGGGACAATTTCACAGTTCCATCTACAATACTGCAAATACAGAATTCTTCATGAGAGAATTTAAGAAACATTCTAAAGCTGGAGACAGACATGGAATGGTAGAGATGATATTGCAGTTAGATCGGGTTTCGAATACAGACGTTACTGGGTTCTTTACTCCAAAGAATAATGAAGAAGCTGAAAGAATATTCAATGACGTTAATTCTACGGCAGAAGGTGCAGGAAAGATTTCCAATTTATGCAAAATTGATCTTCTGACGAAGGCACTCTTTGCAGCTGAGACTGACAGCCTCTTTGCCATACAGATCATTATAGCGCGAGCTAAATATGAATTCAGCGTACGATCGTATCAGAAATGCTATAGAGATTGTAATTATGCGATGCAAATGCTTGTCAGCTTAGAAAGCTCAAGAGTCCTGAATGAATTGGAAACAGAGAAGATGAAGACGATGTGTAATTTATTGAAGTCTCAGTGTTTGAAGCAGATGAAAAAAAATAGTAAGCAATCTCCTGAGGCAAATGAAAAGAAACTCCCCAAAGTCGATGGGAAAGCCAACAGACAGCTCAAAAGCTGCAGTGATACAGTTGCATTAATCCACGAAGATGTTAGAGGCAGACACTTAATCGCAACGAAGAACATCAAAGCAGGTAGTGTTCTGATTGTTGATGAGCCTTTTTCCTTTAGCACTGACGAAGCAGCACTCTCGACCAATTGTCTTCACTGTCACTCGTCCCTTCAGGGGAGTCAAAATATTACAGTACCTTGTGGAAACTGTCAGACTGTGAGTAAAAATACATTTCTATTTCATTCTGCTTTGGTTTCCGGATGAAAATACTAGTCCCTCGTATTCTCAAAGGAATAAATTTAAGCATCCGTTTTACTTTAAGCATGGTTTGGCTTGATAGGTTTCGTTCTGCTCAGAGGAATGCCGAACAAATGCCTGGAGTAGTTACCACAAATACGAATGCATGATTTTTGATAATTTTTTGGAAAGATCAAGGACTTGTGATCAAAAATCTCACGTATTACTCGCCTATAGAACAACAATAGCAAAGGCAATTACCAAGAACTCAAATTCACTTGATGCTGAATTTTTGTGCTACCAAGACGCTAAATGTGAGGATGCGAGGAAGTCCCTAGAGATTGATATAAAGAGTGACTTTTATGATCCCCTGGATTATAGAACAATATTTTCCTTAGAGACGCATTGTGAAAAGGCAGATGCAAAGGTCAATCTGTCACGCTCTATAAAGTCAGTATACCTGGCGAAATGCTTGGCTTTTGTATTGATGGAGGTTGATGAGAGGAATAGAGAGACCATTGGACAGAGAGAAATTGTACTGCTGGCAGTGGCTATGATGAGACACATGCAAGCGGTCGATTGTAATGCTTACGAGATTGTTGAGAATTTTAGGGACCGCAATACGAGGACATGGGAACCACGTAATGTGGGAGGTGCTATTTATAGCTCTGTCAGTCTTGTCAATCACAGCTGTTATCCAAATGTAGTCCGGCATTCGTATCCTGGAGGTAAAAATGATTTATTTCTCTTATCGTCGCGTGGTCGGTGGAATTACCGAAAAAAATCCCTAGCATTGATTTTTGTGTTTTACTGATTTCCTTCCACTCATCTCTTATTCAGGAAAAGTTGTTGTTCGATCTTTGCGATTCATTGAGAAGGGCGCCGAGTTGTTAGACTGCTATGGTCCCCACTTCATCATCGACTCACAGCAACTTCGTCAACAGTATTTGGCGGAGAAATATCATTTTATTTGCAAGTGCGAACCATGCAAATTCGATTGGAAGTTTCCATTTCCTGATGAAATTACCTTCCGATGTACATCATGCGGAAATTCATTGGATTCACTCCATTCAAAGTGTACTAAATGCTCTCAGAAATTTGATATCAGAAAATTACGCTCTCAGCTGGAAAAGTCAACGAAGAAAAGAATTCTAGCAGTTGGAAAAATGTACGACGGATATTACATCGATGCACTTCCATTATTACTAGAGCATTCCGGCTTTCTTGATAAAACCCTGATGGCACCGAGCCTCGAGGCCATCAAAACTCAACAGTCGATTATTCAATGTTTTAACAGCTTGTCAAATATTTATAACAATGAAGTTATTACAACTATCGAGTGAGAATTAATAGAATTGCATCGATTTGCCACGTGAAGAAATGAATTCACGCCAGATTATGGTTCAGAGATAAAACCACTTTCATTCAATCCAGTACATTGTTATTTCCTATATGTTTTAATGTAAAATTTCAATTGTATGCAGCGTTAATAAATTCGTTAAAAAAATCTAATTGATTACTGCATGAAATCCTTTTTCCATGGCATGTGCCAACCACGAGTCACGGACTCGTAAAAATCCCAAACCAGAAAGCACCTGATCACGATCTTCACTCTTAGAGCGTCTGATTGTCATTATTTCGGTAAATAATTTCATGGCAAATTAAGAACTGATCTTAATGATTTTTATTGTCATTAAAGTGCAAGTAGATAAACAATTATCACAACAATTCTTAATAGGAGCCTAAATTATCTAAACAATTGCGCTGTCATGGATAACTTTTTTTGATCAATTCATTTACTTCAACAATTTGATTGCTTAAAATCATTAAGCTTTCATTCCATAATAGCTATTATTCTTAGTCATTCGTTAAACAGTATGGCCTTGTAATTACAAAGGACCTCACACGTACGTACATTAATCACATGTATTTTTTCTAACGATAAAACACGTGAGACATTTAATAATTGATTTTATGTCTTTGATTTGTTCTTTTTATTCTTTCTTAAATACCAGCAAAATATTTTTTTCATATTTCGCGATGTTAACATTGAAATTGTACTTTGGATTGTAGTACATGTCAAAAAAATTGACAGATTCGCGCAATAATTTGTTATAATGCTTGTTTGTACCATTTATTAATGATTGACATGCATTCCGGGGTGAAGTGAGAGAAGTGTACTGTACAAATGAATTCAAATTATAAATTTATAGAAAAAATGTGCATTTACTGGAGCCAGAAAAATGTGTTTGGCACCATTTCAATTAACTTGGTAGCTCTTGACTAATTTCAAAAAATAATTCAATATTAATTTTGCTCTCTCTGTGTCACTTCACTACGGAATTGCGAAATATATGTTTAAAATGAGGCTCACCGATATTTTCACGATCAACGCTTAAGTAAATTTAAAGGGGGACAACCAGGCCCCTCTTGGATACTCTCCACTTTCCAATAAGGCAATTTGCAATAATTTTTTATCCATCATTGTGAACGAGAAGTCGAATGTAACTCACTTTTCGTGTCCGTTGCATTCGACGACCCAACTGAGGTGAAAATGCAATTTTCACTTACCAGTCCGCCCTCGTACTATTTAACACCCCTTATCATCGACACGCCAATTACTCTCTAAATAATAGCGCATCTGAGACTGGATTTTCTGCTGATTTGTATATTCGATATCTCCCCCTTTTTAACCAATGATTTGATTTATTGATTTTTGTGCGAAGGTAACATCACCGAATAATCGAGGCAGCACAGGAACAACAAATAACACTTTTAAACTCATGTTCATTGGGTTTTTTTACAGCCATACCTACAAAATTATATAAGCCGTATCTTGATTCATTTCTATGACTAAAAATGATCAATCATAAAAGTCGAACTGATTAGAAACAATGTAAATAATATTTCTATTTCATTGATACTCACTTCTGCGTTTTGAAGCCCTTGTCACACTTGCTCACCCTCTTTTTCCCCATGACTTCCATCACTTTTACTCGCAGCAGCGGCCGCGGCGGTGGCCCTTTCCTTTTCCCTTGCAGCTTTTCTTTCCCTCAAGAGCTCCATTCTCCTTGCACGATGTAGACTCCCGGAGGGAAATGTCGAGTCGTCTACCGCTGCAGCAGCTGCTTCACTTGCACCTCTTTCCACGACCGTCTGATAATCAATTTCCATATTCCCGATATTATTGAAAGTATAGAAGCAAAGTTAGGAATTCCTTGTATTTCCCGAGAAATATAGCTTATGAAAAATAAAAACATCTCTCAAGTGACTGAATATTTGTCAACAATAATTTTGGTCTCAAAGTATTAGCATTTTAATTGTTTCTGGGTATTGTTACACAAACCTTGATGATAAAACTGGCTGATGTAGTTTTCGCGTTGGGACTTTGAGCTCCCCAGCCGTGTCCATGGGTACTGAAATATCCTCCTAACTTTGGTTTTATGTGGCGGTTGTGCATCTCCATATGCACTATTTTCATAAACTCAATTTGCGCCGCTAATTTTTGAATTTCCTCTTTGAGTTCTTCGTTCTCTTGGTAGAGATCCGTTGTTTCTTCAGCTACTAATCCACGAATCCCGTTGAGGGAGAAACTTGCTGTGATGCCTCGGGCACGAGCACGACTATCCCATTGGTCTCCGTGACCTCGAAGTACTCTTAATACCTTTGGAAACACAAGACTCACTTGTGAAAGAAATTACTAAATAGAATTACAATTGTAAAGAAAAGTCAGTCTCAAAATATCTCAAGATAATGAGGTTTAAGTCTGTTATTTTCGAAATTACCTTCGGGCCAAAGACGAGGAATATCGTAACTGACGTGGACAACTGTGTTCGGAGAAAGCCGAGGGCGTATTTCATGTCTGGTCCCGCATGAGGGAAGATGAAGAGACTATAAAAATTTTCACAACTCTCCAATTGCCATTTTTCCAATGCATTTGATAATAAATAATTACGAACTCACTGAATAGCGATCATGGTAGTATTCACAACTGCGATATTGTAGATAGCATAACTGATGAGTCGAGCCTCGTTGAACAGGCTCTCGGCATTCCGGACATTGTAGCAAACCCGAATACCCCACGCAAGGAAGAGAATTTCTCCTACAATATTATTACATTAAAATTATCTGGAAAATTCCAGGAATTTTTAAATGAGGATTTCATACCCCGTTTATCCCCTAAAATTTCAATCAGTGAAATAATGTTCGTTTTAATCAATAGATTACCAATTGCTAGACTATGATCCCACCAGTTGTATTCACACTGATAAAATTCTAAACCCCGACTGTCGGCAATAACTTTGGCATCAGGAGGTGCACTGAGTGTCCAAGTGCCGAGATATATGAGCATTACGAGGAGAATTGGGACCATCCATTGTAAAAGTTGCTTGTCCGTTAGTTTGACTTTATGCGCACTCTTCACGCGATAAGTTAATGATACCCTGGAACATTTGCAAGATAGTTGGAATGAAATTTTCGAATTTATGGATTAGCATATTCCTCTATTACTCCGCCATACAAATGTCATTTGCTAGAAGAATAAAGTAGAAGTAAAATGGAGGAAAGTTTTGATTACCTCCAAGTTTTCATCAAAAGTGCTGTATAAGAAACGCAGAATCCCAAGTGTCTCGTCCATTTTGTGGCAATGCAGGAGTAAAGATCGAGTACTGGAAAAATTGCAGCCATCTAAAAATTAAAGTTAAATCGTCAAAGGAATACAGCAGAAAAATATCTTTCCTAACACGGTGGACTCTCGTTCGTATCATAACGGCGTGACTCTAACGAGAATCTGCTGTGTTTCAATGAAATCTGACGAAAAAATAAACAATATACACCTCAAGATACATTATTGCACAACCGAGAAGTGTGATGGACAGGAAAATTGGTGAGGCGACCTTGAAAACTTTGAGCTTGCGATGCTGATAGACGTAGGCGATAAGAAGGACTGCGCAGCAGGCACAGAATACCGAGAAGGACAGCAATGTGATCCTGGAATTGTAAATCGAAGAAAAATAATCCATCGGGGATTTGCCAGGTCCACCAACGGGAACAAGGGATCTAAGGTCGATGTAATAAATACTGATAATCTTTAAATTTACTATAAGAACTGAATATCACAAGACCACTCACCTGAAGGGCCAACTGTAGCTAGCGAGGCAAGGTTCAGGTCCCTGGCAAGTGACGCAGCCCGGGGCGCACATGATGCACTGAAACTTTTCCCTGTACAAACTGCTCTTGTTCATCTGCATATCCTTCCAAACAGCTGCAAGGAAAGCCCTCAAATGGAGCCAATAAAAACAAATACCCTTTCGAAGCTTTATAGAGTGATAGCATACCCTCAACCAGTTCTCCATCAAAGGCGGCAGGTTCTCCATTCCTCATGTAAGTTGCAGGGCTATAAAAGCCCTCGCGGCATCGGCAAGCATATGCACCTTTTGCCCAACCAGGAGCAACTCTTGCACCTGATGTCTCTGTATTTTTACGGATGTTTAGTCCTTTGTATATACACTACGACAAATCGTCAGATATTAATATTAGCCCATTATATTATTTTATTTTTTAATATCCATATTTTAAGTATAATTCAACTAAAAAAATCGAAATTAAGAAATAGAATATATTTTGTATATCGCTAGACCTTCGCAGAGATATAAAAAACCTATTCGAGCTACATCTGCAGGAGATAATAGAGTTATGTAGCCATGCGGGATATTGTTGCAATCAAGAGCCCCGGGGATGTTAAATTGATATCCTCATCTTCTTGGATTATCTTCATTAATTACAGAGTGACATCGCACCCCAGGAACCTCTCCCCCTCCACCGCGAATTGTCAGAAATTACAGGACCGCCTTGATCGCCTCAAATGACCTTTAGCGGCGTTTCGAATTAGGTAATAAATGGATTCACTATCAAACGAGCTAGAGTGGCGTTGCCAGAAACATTGAGTTGGCAATGGGGATACAGCTTCAAAGTGTCATGAACGTTAATTGAGAGAGACCTGCAAGACTGTTGTGAGGATCTAAGAGGGTCAAATGGAGCACTCAACTGTATAAACAGGAAATACCGGAGAAAGGTGAGCGGATCAATCAAAGGACTCTTCACATTTTGTCGTTCAAAGCTTGAACCTGTTTGACTATTGTAAAATGTTTTTGTGTCTTTCCGCACGAATTAATTCGCAAAATAATTCCCATAAAATTAATTGTAAGTGAATTTCGGCGTGTTTACTTGCGTGGTATCGTCGTGACATTTATGAGAGCCCCTAAAAGACTCGATGTAATTGTCCTTATGGTCTTCCTTCGTAGTCCTTTCGTGCTTCTCAGAATCGCACTGATTCACTTCGAGCCCACTAATGTCGATATCGATGCTCAAAAAATCTCGAATACTACAGCACAATAAAGCAAATAATATTGAGCAAAAATTACGAAAGTTGCCGACACTATCGTAATTTTGAATTTTATATTCTCTCCGTGCATTCGGGCTTTTCATGTGTTTTTTATTACAACAGATAAAAGGTGATAAGCAATTTCAGGATGATACTCACCCATGTCGCGTGTCCCAAGGTCGTACGTAAACACTATACGAAATTAGCCACTGTCTGGTCTTGCAGGAAATGTATGGCATAGTCCACCAGCCCAGGTATGAGTCGCCCGGGGCTGATTCAATAAATTTCGGTGATCTAGACGTATAAATATGTTGAGCAAAAGGAGCCGTGTGTCATGGTGCTAGTTAATTAAAGCGAACCTCAAACTGGAACTGGATTCTCCACCATTCTCGAACCAAGGGAGCCCGGAATCTGGTCGATAGCCAACGCGTAATAATTCACTTTCCAACTTCATTGGCTCAGCCATATTCCCCAGGGCACGCTTCAGCCAAGTCTCAGCAATGATAATGTCCGTTGTTGCATTGAACACAATAACTCGGGCTGCCACTGCACCCATCATCGATACCAGTAATGACCTTGCTATTGCATTCAGTAGAACTGGAAGAAAATAGTCAGACGGGTTCACGTTAAGTTCGAGAATTCTTTGAGTTCAGAGTTGAAGAATACCATGAGATAAAGAGGAACAACACCAGGGAAATACTTAAATAATAATTACGCGAGGGTTCTGTAATGCTTCGGTGATAAAAAAAGGCCCAAAAGAAATGACAGAGGCCCCCTACTTTAAGCTACACCCTCCGTAACTTTTATGAGACCTTTTCTCTCAGTGAGTGAGAATATTTTACAATGTGTAAAAAATTACCTGTGTCCCGGACGGAGCCGAGGTTTTGCAATAAAGTAGCCGACATATCCACCTTTTGTCTGGCAATATCAAACCTCCGGGGATCGAGTGCCGCACCAGCTGGCAGAGATTTGTACCCAGTAATCGACGCACAGACCTCCCCAAGTGCACCGGAGGCTGCATCTTCAATAATGTCCAAGGCTTCCTCGACATCCGCCTGTCATTAAGCAATTTTCATCGAGTGAAAGTACATCCCCAGTGCCAGTGACAATACGAAAAATATTTTTAAATTTTCCAATATCCCTTCATGCCCCACCAAACATGAAAAAGCAAATCAATGCACGTTCATATTTGAGTTGCTCAGCCCGGGTGAAATAAAAAGCTCAATTCCGGTCTCTATTGGATTGATATCGGGTTGCGTTGATGACCTCCATGACGTTATAAAGCGCAATCAGACTGTTGCCGCAATATTATCCAATAATCGAAAAACCAAATGCAACAGTGATTAGACATATCAGACCTATTTCTCTCTGTCCCTCTGAATGTCGCATGAGGTGAGAAGACGAAATGGGTCTGAAAATGTGAATTTCATCTCTAGTCTCTAGTAGATAAAACAGTAGTTACCCTCCGGCTATCAAGAGGCTTTGAACCCTCACGAGGAAACACCGTAGTTGACGCTGCTAGACTATCTCTGAGTGTGCTCTGAGCTTCAACGGTAGCATGTACATAAGTCATAACAGCAATGGTTGTCATTGTCGTTGTGGTCAGATGAAGAGCCACAGTTTGCCAACTTTTGCAGTACTCCATTCCGCCTGAAGCCGTATTTTCATATGCAACAAAGTTTCCCTGTTTTCCATGCAATCTCATCAACGTAAGTTACATTCAAGGAACGACAGCGGAAAGAAAGAGGAAAATAAGATAGGGAGAGGAGGAAACAACGATAATTGCAGGAAAACAAGCCGACCTCTGTCACGCTATCTCTGTCGTTTTATTTTTTATGGTTCCCTCCGGGTATCTCTTTAGGGCCACCGAATACCTCTGCACTTCAGTACAAATATTGGCTGCCTGCTGTGTGTGTGTAGTGACCTGGCGGTCGCTACTCTGAGCGCCGCAGGATTCCAGGTTTGCCTCATTGCCAGCTCTTTCACCCTGACACTAATGCCTCAATACTGGTCGTATAGAAAATTCAGGTGATTTTTTATCATGATCAGTGCCAGGATTGTCTCAACTATTTTGGAAAAAGTCCACCGTTACTGTCCAGCTTTAACAAACCAAATAAGAATTTTTTAATGAATAAGTCATAGTTCATTACTCGTTTGTTAATGAATCACTGTTAAAGGTGAAACGGATAAACAGAGAAGAGTTGAACAACAACAAAAAAATCAACCGAATTCTTCTCATTCCTGGGAGGACACCCTCTGGCTTAGCTCTCCCTCGTTTGACCATCCCGCATCAATCTTTATTTAACTCTCCCCCATTCGAGCTCAGCCCTGTTACATAACATCTCAGCGACAATGGGGAGAGAGTCACCAAATCTTCTTACAACTTCTTCAGTCGCAAGATTTGCTGGGCAAATAAAGGATAGCCTTACGAAATATACGAGAATCTCATGTCCTATAAAATGTTTCTTTCAAATTTAGGGAAATTCATCGGCTGCGAAAGATATTTCAACTCTTTGAATCAGTAGATACGGATGTGTTGGGGCAGACAAGCGTGAGTCACTGTTAGGAAAGTTCTTTGGATAATTAAGTAATTTTCAAGTCTATACGGAACTGAGAAAGTCAAAATGAATAAGGAATACAGTGAGCATTTTTTATTGAAATTAAATTCTATCTTGAAATGATAACAATTGCGGCGACATTGTGAATGAAATAACAAGAAATTTCTACGAGTCTATCTGTCTGCCCTTGTTCCCTTACCCTATAATTGTTTATCATGCCCTTCGATATCGAACAATGAGGAATTATGTGGATCAGAGTGTTGTCTACATCCAGTTTCCCACATGTTGACCAACTCTCTCGACTCAGGGAATATGTGAGACAGGCCACCTACTAGATCCCTTGAAAAAAGGGGAGAGAAATTTCACGAGTGGCTTGTCAAAGGCCAAAGCAGAAGTGGTCGCATGTCCCGGATAATATCGTGGTAAGCAGATTAATAAATCGATAGAACGTTTGAAATTCATCAATCTACGTTATAACCATCATACTTCTCTAATTATTTTCAGTACCGCCACAAACATGCAGACAACACATTGTTTCTGTGTGTAGTGTTGAGGAATGGGGTTGTAATGAAAATTGACCTGTAAATGTAGCGAATCGACAGGTGGCTTTTATAGAACATTCAACGTTAACCACCCTTCGAAACATGAAAATATCCATAAAACGCCAGAATTGCTGTCCCGCCCATGAAAAAAAATACTGGAGTCGATCCGATTAGCAAGAAATTTTGCAAAACTCAAATAATTGATTTAACTAAAATTGAGAAATATTGAGTGGGACGGTAGCATGCCTACGCACGTCGGGGCAAGGGAGGGTAAATAAAGGGATGTGATCCAGGAAATATGAGGCTAGAGCGTAAGGGCGATCGATGCAGCAGAAGCGAGTAACCTCCGACCCATAGTGACTTCAAATATAATTATTAAATATCGACAAGCTGAGAAATCCACCGGACATGTCTTGAGATATTTTCAAACTGCTGCAGATCAACAACCAATGTCTGAATTTCCCCCATTTTACGTAGACGTTCCCCAGGTAATTCAGAATAAATTAAAATTTTGGGAATTCCAGACGAACAGGTGTCTGGAGAGCATAATCAATTTTTGAAATTTGTTAACGTTTGTCCTTATCGAGAAATTTTCACTTTATCAATTTTAATGTGCGAAAAATCTCTTCGAAAGATCTCTGAAATCCAGATATTCGTTTTTGTTGTTAACACAGAACTTTCAAGTTCTCTTACCTCATGTGGCCTCATCGGGCTTCAAAACAAGATAAAATATTCTAAACAACATATAAAACTCTGCAGATTGACTCCGAGAGCCGATGATTTAACAATAAGTGGCCAGAGAGGCCACAAGTCAACGATGAGAGAGTGCTAAGATTGAAAGAAACGTGGGAGTCTGTTGATTCGGTCTTAGTCACCCATTGAAATTAATTCACCACCATAACAAACATCTCACTCAGAAAGAAAACTCATTATAAAATCCGGGACATTTCACAGGGAAAAAAATTCAAAAACGCATTTATCCGGTGCAAATAATGCGAAATTGATTAACCAGCAATTTTACTTATGAGGTAAACATATAAACAGTGGCGGCGATAACGGTATAAAGCTCGTTCGAGGGCCCGTTGACGACTGTCCGAGACTGAGCCATGCACAGTAGTCACTGAAGCCCCTGGTTTCAGCTGCGCCGCCGTCACACTTTCCAGTGGTGGGCAAAAATCCTTATGGGACTTGCGCCCACACATTGCCAACAACCAAGACTCGAATCTCTACTCCCATCGTTAACCAATTACATGCGGAATTATTGGTAGTCCTCAATTTCCCCAGTATGCACTCGAGAATAATGTCGGAAACCTGTTTGTTTCCTCCTGAGGGTTGGAATCTCCGTTCTAAGGGAATTTAGAAATTTGCTTGTATGATCTTATTAAATTATTCGGGGTAAATTGTGGGAAGTGCTGGGGAAATGGAGAAAGACCACTTGAATTTATATAGATTCCTGAACAAGACCAGGGAATCCTCAATAAAAAAATGGTGAAAGGAATTCTGTCTGTGAAAAGAGAATAAAGAATGGCATGAACGCAGGAATTGTTACTTGCTGGTCTTTCAAATATATTAGATATCGTCGTTTCATATACAATATACATATTTCTCTTGTGCTTAACGCCAGTGAATAATTTTAAAAATTAAGACTAAATCAGTATAAATAACTTAGCTTCCATTTCATAACATGCTCATTCCATGACTTAAATTCTAAAGGTAGAATTGTCAGCTCGAAGCTCCGTTTAATACTCCTTCGATCGCCATTACGAGGGATACATGATATTTAGATTACTTTTTCGCACTCTCAAAACACTCCTTTCGCTTTGGAATTGGAAGAATAGTCACAGTCGATTTTTGTATTTGAGACTATCAATGTTATCCGACAAAAATCAATTTAGTCTAAAAAATTGGGTCCCAGAGATTCGCCTCATCAAATTTGATTGACGGAATATTTGCGAGATATAACTACATATACGTGTGAAGATGGTAAGAGGATGAGGAAAGAGATATGGTTCAGCGGTTGGAAACCAAATCGATATTAACACGGTTGGGCTGTCACACCGCGTGCCTCATCGCCAATCAGTCTTTATTCGATAAAC
This sequence comes from Diachasmimorpha longicaudata, assembly GCF_034640455.1. NCBI lineage: Eukaryota > Metazoa > Arthropoda > Insecta > Hymenoptera > Braconidae > Diachasmimorpha > Diachasmimorpha longicaudata. The sequence goes on along the minus strand of NC_087228.1, from coordinate 10,720,238 downwards.
GTGGTCATTGTCGTTTGGGTTTCATGTGCTTGTGACAGTTGCGTTAATTGACACATTAAAGCCCCCACCCATAAACGACTTGTTTGATAAATTCATTCAATAATTCTCTCATAACTGTTCACTACATGGTATTTCTTAATTTCCATTGAATTACTCAACTTTTTCTTCAAAAATTAAACTCAATCGTTTAATCGAAAGTACAGAGTAATCGTAAGTGTCACTAGATGGTTTTCTCGCAAAATAAATGAAACAATTAAAAGCAAAGTGGCTCCGATTTCACTGGACTGAGGAAGAAAGTTGATACTTTGGTATAAAAAAAACGATGAAACGTATCGAAAAACCATTGAGGAATAAAAAGTAGGAAATAAAACACCACTGGGTAAACTCGTCTTTGGCACGTATGGGCGCGTAGTTAGTTACTGTTGGCTTCGTTATGTTCTCAATAATGTCAATAAATATGTTTTGTTTTCACCTTTTTACAAATGTCCGATGGTAATGTGTGAGAGGAGAACGGATGTGCGTTATCATCGTGGCACATGCTACGGGGCTTTGTGGTTCAGCCATGTTATCTATTTTCTTGTTCTGCTTCCGATGTGCATTCTGAGCGTCACCAAACTGTTTCAAATGCGATCAGGTACTGCAGTAGCGTTTCTCTATTATTCACGGTTGTTCTTCATTAACATTCCCTTTTCATCAAATAAAAAAAATGACAGCGCTTCTATGTTCATTTGAAGATGATTTTCTGCCCATCCGGTTTAAGTGAAATTTTAACTGATATTAAAACCATTTCAATGTGTTTTTTCCTCATTGGTATGAAAAAAAAAACGAATACAATGAATGATTGCATCACTCGGCAATGGTGGTATCCGGACTGATCTCCTCATTCTCAGTCTCCCGATTTGACGGAAGCGTCCTGTCGTGATTCGTACAATTTTCAGTTGTAGGCTTGCCCTCAGCAATCTCCAGCCATTTCTGTTTATTCACTATCACACCTGCGACTAGTGGCTCCAGCTTGTCCGACAATAATGCAAAAGCCTGAGTGTAAAAAGAGATAGACAATAAAGATATAAAAATATAATGAAAGAAAATTGCCTATTAAAACTTTTGACGTTCGCGCTTCGGCACTGCGAAGATAATGAGATCATTTTATTACTGGGATTATGTACCTCGTAAATGGGAAGACATATGGAATCTATGAAACCGACTTGCATCATAGGCAATTGGTCCTCCTTTTCTCTATTCATGATGTCCTGAAAAGAAGAGAAATAAATAATAATTAATTCGATAAAATAATTATCAAATTATTGCCCCCAAGAGGGCGGGTGAGAGAGAGAAAGAGCAAACGAGGAATTATTATACGTACTATAGGTGTTATATTGAGAGTGCGTCTCTCAATGTCTCCCTGCTCGAAAAATTCACTGCTGACTAGATCCGCCACCCGCTTCTCAATTTCCCACGGTTTTGTAATGGCTGCTAAATCACAAACTGTCATCAGCATACCACGCAGCAATTCCCGATGCTCACCATACCCCCAGTTATATGTACGTGAACGTGCAATACTGAGAAATGCACCACGTTTGCTGAAGTAAACAGCCAAGTCTGTTGCTAGAATAGCCTCTTCGAGGACTTTAACAACTCGGGAGTACTCCTCCGGAGACAGATTCGCGAGGATTTGATTCCCTTCGCTGCTGAGGATCATGAGGCATTGATCAAAATGATGGTGCTCCATTGTTGAGGTAGAATAGAGTTGGGCCAGGGGGGAAGAAGCTCTGGAAATAGAAGGAAATCGAATTTCGATTATTTCCGAAATATTTCTTCAGATGCTACGACATACCAGAAACATTTCAATAAAAAAATCTAATCAATGATTAATTGCTTACTTTATTTGGAAAGAATTGTTCGTCCCCCTGTGGTCGAGGTCGTGACAAAGGCAGGCGATCATGAGAGCTAAGCACTCGATCTCCCCAAAAATCTTCCACCATTGTGTAGCCTTTAATGAGATAAGTGTTTATTGACATTCATTCTCTTCATTTATGTTCCTCTTTACATTATCAGTGACTCACCGTTAAAATGGCGAACATCATCTGTGCAACATTAAAAGCATGTCTCCAATTGTGATAAATAACGTTACGATAATTTTTCTTCACACTCAGAAGCCATCGGCAGAGTACTTCGTAGTCGATGTGAAATCTTTCGACGAAATCTAGGTCGAGGAACATCCTTAAACAGGCGCTAAGGGTCTCATTATCCTTCATTTGTATGTCATCGAAGTTGAAATCGTGAAGATCGAGAAAAGCCGATGAGGGCACCCTAAAGGCCTGCTGATACGCAGGAAAACAATAATGTTACTATTATCTTCTTGTCATGAAGATATCATTGGTGTTTATTTAATTGCAATTATTATTATCCAATGACAGCAATAGTAATTTAATATGATAATTTAACAAGTCCTACGCTGTACTTACCCGTAATTTTTGTGCATCTTCAAGAGAAGCTGACGCATGGTAACTCAATACATCCAGAGTGACACTCTGCTTGGCCATTGCTATAATTGCTCTTTCATACCTTGAAAATGAATATAAAATGTAATTCGCTTTCATTATGAAACAAGTTATTATCCACCATTCATTCACAAAGGCCAATGGAATATCTTACATGTGGGTATTATGAATTCCCATTCCACAAAAAATAGCGAACGCCTCGACAAAGTTTTCGTCATTCTTCGTAAATAGCAGATCATCAAATTTATTAACCAATTGGATGACCCCAATTATCTGTCCCGATGAATTTTTAATCGGCATGCATAAAATAGTTCGATGCCGAAACCCAGTGCCCTCATCCACCGACTGGTCGAATCGTGGATCCTCGTATGCATTTGGAATTGATACTGTCTGGAATCATCACACACTTCTCTATATTCCGCTGAACAACAGAGCAATGATATTGAAATGATTTTCATTGTTAATACGTGGAATTCGTATTGAGAAAAATTAAAAACAATGAATCAAAATTTGTAGCCGATAAATCTTACCTCGCCTGTTGTTGCGACATATCCTGTGATGCCTACATTCATGGGAAATCTGCTCTCGAATGGGCTGCGACGAAAATGAATAAATTTTCAGTTATTCGGTGTATTTAGAACAGAAATAACTAGGCAATTTGAATAATTGCATTGAATGAATTAATAAAAATTTATTATAAAATAGAATAATTATTTATGGCCCTCACATAATGGGGGAAAAATGCTTCTTTTAGAAGGTCGGATGCGTAAAACTATTTACATACGCAGCGCATGCGACTCCCGTTTTATGTGCGACAATAACAAACCATTACAGCATAGATAGAGTTTCAATTAAGCTTAATAGATAGCGCTAATTGATGTCTCCATTCAGTAGGTCTTCATATCATTTAATATATTCATCACAGGGACATTCTCGAATAACCATGACCTCACGTATGCAGAAATATCCATGAGGAAATGGATGAAATTAAAATAAAATAAGTCAACAAGTAGAGGAAGGCAGTTAGAATGACTGATTACCTAGTTCGTGAATCAGTATCTTCCACAGTGAGATCATTAGCTTCGAAGTCAAAAACCCGGGAGAAACTTCCCTTGGACGCTTTGTGGACAAGAAGTACCTGCAAAAAAATGTATAAATGCATGAACCCAATCGAAATATCACCTGGTAATGAGTCCCGATGTCCCTCTATAACATCATTAAATATGCTGTTCATCTAATAAATTTCTCATCACTCACCTGAACCCGTTGACATTGAATAAGCGACTGCGTATGCGTCAAAATTCTGTACACCATGTGTTCAATCGTACTTTGCTCCTCAAAGATCATTCTGGCCAAGTCCAGGAGGACCTTGATTAACAAACATGAGATGAGAAACACATCATACCGACAAAAATTAATTGATCCTGCTGTCGTCAAGTTAATCAATCTTTACCTGGTTTCTCTTGACCTCCAGCTGGCTTTTCTCATATAGCTGAGCGTTTCTAAGTCCAATACCACAGAATTGAAGGTAACTTGCAAATATTTTTTCATCTTGGGTTGTAAATTGTGCCTCACCACCGAGTTTATTGATAACTTGGGCAACACCAATCACGTCACCACTGCAGTCCTTAATAGGCATGCAGAGAAGAGCTCGTGTTCTATACCCAGTTAGTGCATCTATCTCACGATTAAATCTTTCGTCCTACAAAATAATTATTTCAATGAGCCAAAGAACCAATTCTTTCCGTCAAACGCTCAATTAATTTATAAACGAAAGTGGGACAGTCATAAGAATTTATTTTTTCAATATCTCTTGACTTTTTAGCTTTGAAGAGAAGTGTGAAATAAAAGTAAAGGGCGTCATTGGGTTCTTATTTTTTATAGCAAGGGTCTGGGAAAAAAAATCTAAAATATGTTTCTCAACACACAACTAAGTTTGGGATTTATTACATTATAACGTGTGACCACTGAACAGGTATGTAGATGGAGAAGAAAAAAAAAGTTTCATGACAGTCATCGAGAGATTTTATTACCTTATATGCATCAGGTATATTCACTGGTTCCCCACTCTCAGCCACATATCCCACAATCCCCGTTCCCCATGGTATTTTAATTTCATCCTTTTTCTCCATCTCCACCAGTGTAGACCTCGAGCAAACATCGAATAGCTTAGAAACGAGGCACCTTGTTCTTGTACAACTCGCTGTCGTATCACTATTTTGGTTTTCACCTGGCATTATAAACTTTTTAGTGGTATCACATTTATTGGAAGGTGGGGATGGAGAGTTGGTACTCGCAGTGGAGACACGCTCACCCTGGACGAGGAATAATGAGCCACGGTCGGCATGGAGGAGGGTGCTCACGTTCTGGAGGATTTTGTGACAGAGGGAGCGGACGTCTAACTCGTTACATATGTCTTTGACCTTTAAAACATCATCAAGAAAATTTATGTGGCTTCAGAAAAAAATAAATTTCATAGAAAATCATAAAGTTTGATGAGGAGGAGAGGGAAATTAGAAATCGACTTTTTTTCCCTTTTTTTGTAAGAACAAGAACATTCTTCAGGCAGAATAAAAATTCATGTAACGATTTTCGTGAGACAGAAAATATTTTATTCGGTGCAGTATTGTCTTTGCTTTTACCAATTCAAAGATGAGATCCTTCTCGTCCAATTGCCTGAGCTCGTGTCTTGACCTTCTCTGCGGTCTATTGGCCCCGCCTGCCCCAACCTGTTGACCGCCCCCAGTCTGGCCAGGATCCTCTGGGGAAATGCTCAAGAATGTTGGTGTGCCATCAATAGTATTAACAATTGGCTTAAGTAATCCACCTCGCTCAAATTCATGAGCTGAAATTTTCCTCACTGGCGTTGTTGCACCCGATCCACCCCCATTTCCACTCCCCCCACTCGCCCTTCCACCCGGTGAATTCATGGAGCCAGTGTTACTTTGATTCGACATGTCCAGGATGGAATTTGCCGATGATGTCGGCGTTGCATGTGTAACTAGCCACTCATCCACCGTTTGTCTTGTTACTTTTCTGCAGAAAAACCGTAATTGTAAAAGTCAGTGGGGGTAAAATAAGGGGCATTCATTCTTAAGATTTTTGCATGAGCAATTGCCAATTGGTAGAAACGAGGCAGTGCGGGCGAGCGAGACTGATGACAGGGCTGAGTCAGGAAGTCGATATCAAGCCAACATCGACGACTTGCGTCATCGCTAACAGCTGACGAGCATTTCTCACTCAAGCTTTTATTTCATTCGTTTGGATTCTCGTTTATTTTCAAATTACTTATTACTTATTCATTGTTTTACAATCGTTTTTACTCATGAATATTTCATATTATTTCCTTTGGAAGTATTACTTCAGATCATTGAGTGCCTCTTCAAACTGTCAAACATTTGAATATTTATTAATTTTCCGGCGAAATGACGATGAGCCGGATGGAATTTCGTCGACGATTCCCCGAATTTATGAGAGATTACCAAATTTGAATAGAAATTGGAAGTTTTTCATTGTAAGAAATAAAATACAATAGTCGACGAACAGCGACTGTGTGACGATATTCAAGTATTGGAAGAGAAATCATTACCCTGAATTTCTTAAAGTGGAACATTTACAGACACATCTGTGGCAGAATTATAGTTTACCTCAAAAAATAGTCATTCACAAACTCCGGATGTTCATCTAGCCAGGCCTCCATTCTCGCATACTCAGCATCGTACACTGTACAATTTCCTGGAGACCCAGAGACCCCGGACGACGATCCTGATCTATTCGAGGGTGAATTGCTACAATTACTGGCATTTTGATTCTTTGTGATCTGCTGCTGATGTGACTGACTCAATGGACTAGTCTGTCCCACCATCACATCAGTTTGAATACTCTGGACTCCCTGAACACACGGCGCTGCAGTTTCTGCCGTCATCCTCGGCTCTGCGATACTCCGATGCTGTAAGTACAGCCCTGCAACAAATTCACTCGTGTTTATTTTCCTTCCTGGGTTGGAATAAACTTTGGAAACTCGTACGAATATTTTTCATCCCAAATAATCCACAAGTCACCTGGTCCGGATATTCTTCCTGGAGATTTCCACATACCCATGGGAACTCCTAGTTGAACCCAATTACGTCAGACAAATTTTCATTTCACTCAGACTTTTTTTTTATTGGCAAAAACATGTTTGCAATAGTTCTGTTAAATTGAGACATTCGTTTCTGCAACGTAATCGCAGAATTGAAAAAAGTCTTATCATGTGACAAAGTTTTTCTCGTTCAGAGAACTGAGAAACTAAAAGAAACTCATAATTCATCGAATTTGCTGCCCACCAAATTTCTTCCCGAGTGATAATGACTTTTTCTACTTGACATTGACTGTGGTTATTACGTGGACGTACGTACATTCACGTTGCCCACAGACATCCGCCCTTCATTAAATACAGAGATAATGAAACAAGACGGACAAAAAGTCCAGCAAAAACGATCGTATAACTGAATCGAGATAAGAGAGAAAAACCCGAGGCAACCGGACGAGTGTTTCATTCACGCGTCCGGCTTTGCCCCGCTGGTTTTAGTTTACACATGGCGTCAGATAACCCAATGTTCGCGTAAAACGTCAACTCCTGTTAACGCTGGAAAATGTCAGATAGATCCACCCGACCCCTCAACATCTTCTATCACGATATATTTTTTCGTTATTATTATACTTTACTATTAGTTCATCCGATCTGTTCCTGTGCCTCTGGCTGGGCTGTCACACTGCGGTTTCTACCACGTGTGTAGTTTTATTAGGAGCATTACATGAATTATCTACTAGAATGAAATACAATCGCTTTGACAATGGAACACAGGGGAAACCTGATCTATAGGAGACAGTTAAGGACAAGGTGAGAATCGCCAAGAAATCGAAAATTAGGAATTTACCTTTAACAATGAGGATTTAATTTTTTTTTTTGATTTTACTCTTTCTACTAATTGCCAGTCATAAAGGACTTTCATAATTACACAAATTTCAAAACATGCGGTACAAGATCTATTGATTGAATCCAGTCATCATTTTTGTATCCCAAGTTTTCATACCCAAAGCTTTTCACTCCGTCTCATTACATTCTCCGAAAAAAGATCAGCAAAAAAATCCTCACCTAGTATATCATGAACGTCATGACACTGACCCAGTGAAAAACGAAACTCGTATTTAAGTGACGTATGTGCAGCGCACGTGGCCCAATGTATAGAGATGTAAACGACACAGACTCGAATGATTAGCCACATACATCGCTCACATATCCGACGTTTAATATGACGAATAAAAAGATGCGCCTACGTCTTGGCGGGATAGTCGACTGCACGGGAAACAATAATCACCGGACGTAACTCGAGAAAAAGATGTCATTTAACATAAAGAAAGAATCATTCAATTATAGCATACAGTAAACTGAGGAAAATCACAGTAAAATACTGTTGAGATAAAGGCCTGCAGATTTCCAATTTCGTTTCACGTATTTGTTTAGTCAGAATTATTATGTTTAGTTTCATGATTGAAATAGAAGTTTTGTACCCCAAAAAATCGAAATAAGCCGGCGGTAAGCCCGCACTTTGAAAATAATATCGTAGAGATAGAGGAAGTGAGAGAGAAAATCATGTGGGTAAGACAGGTAATAAAAACCTACGTCAGCAGAGGCTCTCGAGCGTTGCCAAACTATCACAACTGAAATACACCAGTTGGTGGCTTGAGTGCAAGCAAAAAGCTTTGGATAAAAAAGGAAAAGAGACGAGCGAGAGGCGGAAAAAAACACTCAAGTGCTATATACGTTTTGCACATATATGTTCATATATGCTAGGTTGTTGGCAGTGGAGTTTAATCCTACTTTTACATTTTACCTCTGTTTTTATATTCAACACGAACCTCGCGGGCTTTTTTCGGAGTTGAAAGAGCTTAACCCACCTTGAATTCTCTTGTGAAACCTCACGACAAACTTCGCAAACTCATTACCACCTTTGCACGGTTCATAAATATTTTAACAATTTTTCTTTCGATTATGCGCTGATGGATTGATGGAATTGGATCCACTTGAAAACTTTGGAGAGCGATAAAAATATAATTTTTCATTGCTGAGTAACACATTCTTCTGTAAAGGAAAAATATAACTGAATTAATTTAATTCCAAAGATGAAAAGGAAAAGAAATTAAATTTAAAATGAAATGTCCACAATCTGAGTATCTCGAATTGTCGAAAATACTGTGGATAATTAAAAACACAAACTACTCGAGAGATTTGAAGCCTCTCTTTCGCATTAAATGAGTATAATTAAATGAATGGGAAGTTATGGAATCATAGAAGAGAGAGTGGAGGTCAGTAACAAAGGCTACGGGACGATTCGAACTCACGAAAGGCTTCATCGAATTAACAAACGAGAGAGCGGATAAATTAACCCTGGGAGACAAGGGCCAATTGGATATACAGCTCGCTCTCATCTCAAGCAACAAGAAAACGGGTAATTATCCCATTCGACGCAAAAACAGACGTACCACGCAAATGTAAAACGCTCTCTGAGAAGCATTCAAATGCAGTTCGAGATATCTGGGCTCCCACATAATGCAGGACAATCAATTAAAACTACATATAGCCCCAGGGAAATGAGCCGCATTTAATTTGGCTTTGAAGAGTTAGTCTATCCTTATTAGATTGAATTTGAATAATGATTAGGGCCTAGCAATGACTCAAACTGTTTGGAAACCGTTAACTCAAGATTGGACTAAATGAAAAATCATCGAATCAATCGCTGGACATCAATTTATATAAAATAAATTACAATTCATTTCTGCAGCCAGTCAGGTTACCATGTGATTCGTAATGGAAGAGCAACTTACCGGGTTTTCTGCGCGAGCTCCAGAGCACGGGAGGATGCGCAGTTGCAGCGGCAGGCGCAGCAGCAACGACGGGGTTACCGGCAGAGGCAGCCAGCTTGACTGCGTTCCGCGAACCTGTAATTATAATTACACAATTTTTCATTGCCTCATCCATGAATTATTATTAATCAGATATATTGACTTACAATTAATCACCGTATGATAAATAAAACGTAGCAGTGATAGTTAACTCGCTAAATTGATAATTAAGATGAGCCTTTCAATTTTCACCCCATGGCTTTTATTTTTATAATCAATAATAGTTGGGATTAAAAATAGGCCGCTGGTGAGGAGGTTGAATTCCGCATGAAGATCTACCAGCACTGGGTGTCGTGTCACGCGTGGGATCTAACACCGCTTCATAAACATTCGTTATTCACAATTTTATTTTTCTCGATAAAATTTAGCACAGATAATGGTCAACAGGTGTTCAAACTTTCATGGTTCTGAAAACTGGTTTTTTTTTTACTGTAAACTGTTTATTGATATTGAGTTACGCTCTCCTTATCTTTATATTTGTAGTCTTCCGGTGTCTATTGATGTTGACAGTTCTATGAGTTGAAGCTTTTTCCGCAGTCAAAACCACAGTCTATCGCCCCAAAAGGATGAGGGTTTATTACGGACGATCTATTGTTGTTAATTTTTTAATTCACATGTTATTGGCATTACGATTGCCGGTTTAGAGACACCTCAATTCGTCAGCCTGTTGTGCACCTCCTATACACCCGCTTCATAGTTTTACCCTCCCGGAAAGTGAAAAAAATCCTTTTTGGTCGGACATCTCTACTTTTTATTTAAAATATAGGGGACGTGAAAGAAACTGAAAATAAGGTGTACAATTCTGATGTTCTCAAGTGGTTTCTCTTGACATTTAGCTGGATGCTGTATTCTAAATAAATCCGAGAACCCTCCACGTAAATTTTCCAAGTTAATTATATCCCTAAGTCATCTGAACTCGTGTACGGGCACGCGACACTTATTTCCATCACATATATAAGCCTGATAGGCAGCGTTTTCGTACTTATTTACCATCCTCGTGTGCATACGTTACGACGCACCGCACGTTGTCTGTCTCGCGTATGCACCACTGTTTTTCATTTTTCCCCGCAGTAACTAGATTATTATTATAAGAAATATTGTGCTCCTCGACAGTTGTTGAATTTTTTTCTCCGCCAATTCGACGAAATGGAGCGCGATAAAAATTTCGAGATCATAGTCAGAGCCTGTGGAACTCCGTGTTTTTCCTCGTCAATCGTAAAAGAAATTGTGTGGCGTTAGACGGCGATAACAAAATAGAACGCAATAATTTTTTGTATTTAAGAATGCAAGGTCTGATGTTCAACAAAAAAGAAATGCTAAATGAAATGAAAAAATGACAATAATTATGGAAGAGGTAGAGTGAACGATCCCGGGAATTCCGTTCGATAAAACTGTGACTCAGTCAATTCAGACGTGGAATTCATATTTTGTTTTAGCCCACCTGGCTTACACTACCTTTGCGACGGCCCCAGATTGGGAATCCTGGGTTTCGCGTAACGTTTGGAATTTCAATCCAACACCAAGGGATATATATATATATACGTTATGCGGTCTCGGATTCGTTAAAGGAACTGGCGATAGGAATAATTAATTTAATAATTAATAATTCATTGAATATTGATGTAAATCCGTGGAAACCCATAAAAACAACGAAATATATGCTTCAGAAATAGTAATGAAAAGCAGAATAAATGCCAATGCAAAGTGATAAAATATTTTCACCACGTACGAGGTCAGTCATCAGATAAAATTCAACCATAAAATCGTAAACACTAAAACCCAATTGTCTGGATACAAATAAATCACTGTCGAACGGTGTAGAGACAATGATTTTTCAATAAACATGATCTTCTTCCCAAACAAATGTTTCCAACATTTGTTCAGCCTCCGGTTTCGCCTGGGGAACTCTACTACACGAACAAGAGAGAAACAAATCTGCTTTGCTTTCATTTTTCCTTTACTTCATTGTTCGCGTCTATCCTGTACTCTTCCCCTCGGGGATACGTTCTCACACGCCTGAAAAACGCCTCAAAACATATTGTGAAATACATCAACATCAATGCCCAGTGAAACTTAAACCACTGGCATCCATTGCCAAGTGCAAGATATGCATCTTCCTGATAATACCCCGCCCCCGCCTCACTTTCTTCTCTGATAAATCGAGAAACGTCAGTTTAAGAGATAATCCGCTGGGCAAGGCAAATAAACTTCCCGGCGATGGAGGATTTCTCGCCATCGCATTTAATATCAATATTTCATAATGAGGTAAATAAATACGGCAACCTGAATAAATTCATATTCACAAGGGGAATAAACGAAAAGGGCATGAGTAACCTCCGGAGAAAGTGAAAATACGCATTGTATTGCTCTTTGTTATCGCTTTCGAACGATGACGACATACTCCTATGTACCTTCCTATATTGCACTCTATATCGTTATTATATATAATATCATTACCTGCAGTCATTTCAAAGGTGAGCCTCGAGAACCAAAATATTTTCGCAAAGTTGCGAAAGAAAGTAAGAAGATTACCAATACCCAAATTCCTTTCATAGCTTCACATTGACTAGAATCGTCGTCTTCAATATTATAAACCGTATGAAAACTGGTAAATAAGAGTCGTCATAAAGTCATTATCGACTAACCGACTCGAATTTTTGAGATCTGATCGAAGCGATGAGGAGTAAATTGTCTCTATCATTTTATTCTTCCTGAACCGTTTCACCTTTAACTTCCCTTTTATTTTAGACCTATTGACAATGTCATTACCCGACATACGTCAAGGGAATCCATCCATGAATGACATGAAAAAAGTGTCTGATCGATGAAACGTCGTTAATAAAGGGGAAGTCAAATAATGAGACGACTGAAAAAAGCCAACAAAATCCACAGCGCACCCACCCATGTTTTTTTTATGGTCCTCATTCCCATAATTTCCTTCTCGCTTTCCTTTCTTCCTTCTGGGATGCACTATTGTACCGTTAGATGTTCACAAGCAGGTGGAATTCCCCCATTGTTGTACAATCGAGTGCGGAAAATGAGTAAAAAAAAAAAAAAAAATTCAATAAATTCCATGAAATTGCATGGATTTGCGAATTGCAAGTCCTCAGGAAAAACGGTTAAAGCACATGAATAAATCAGTAAATAAAATAAAAACTAAACTTACTCGTCGCGGCAGAAACTCGAGGCACTTCACCTGCGGTTGCTTCCCGCAATAATTCCAGCGCCCCTTCGATCGCATCCGATCGTCGCTCGAGGGACGGGTGTACGATCTCCCTTCCGTATTCCGTCTTTATCTCTACAAACTGTTCACGTCACAATTGAAAAGGTAGAAACCAATTAGAAATAGTTCAAAAATTGCCGGCCTCTCAACCGTATCACCGAGTCTTCCCGGTAAATCATTTCACTCGCAATGGTCTCGATTCCCAGCAACTGAAATTAAAAATCGAAATAAATGGAATAAAAAAAAGAGGCACCCATCAAACTCGAAGAAAATAATTGAAAACACCGGTTGAGTCTACCCGAGGTATCACGTAACGATTTATCACGTCGGCTGAGCGTTTTAAAGGCTCATTTTTTCAACTGCACGGAGTAGAGGGTAAAGAGTAGAAGTTGTAACGGGTGAAGGCAGAGTCGGTGGGTCATTCAGGATTTATGTTAAAATAAAATGAAAAAAGGGATCGCGGAAGTGATTGAGTGCTCGGCGGCCGTCTCAACTGACAAACAACTATTTTCTCCATTAAACAATGACACAAGAATGACGTTCGAGAATTCATAGACGTAATAATGGAAAGGAGGAAAAATAAAACGAGGAAAAACATTCACGGGAGAATGAGAAAGAGACTAGAGTCTCCTTCCTCCTTCTCATGTCCCCACCGACTGGTTCGTTCATATGGCACGAGTCGAGTGACCTCGCTTGACAAATTCACGGCGACAATGTAGTGACGATCTTAGACCCCGGGTGAAAAATACTGAATGAAACGAAGCATTCCGTGCAAAATGAAATTCCGTTTAGAATTGAAATCCAACACCTGCTCCAAGACTGAGCCGGGTATCTCTCATAGTGACACCTCTCCTGTTGTTAAAAAAATATATTTCCCCTCTATCGCGCTTTCGCCTTAATCCATCATCCTACCACTTCGCCCGATAAAAAAATACATAAACAAATGCCACAACTGCGGAGCGCGGTGGCTCCCAAGACAAGGTACACGTAAAAAGCAATTGAGAGAAAAGAAAAAAGCAAAAGAAGAAACCACATACGTAAAAAAACACAAACAGCAGTCCTCACACTTTCTGCCAACGCACTGTAGTCAAACGTTACGGTTCATATGGTAACGTGCCACGCTGGGAGCATTTTTATTTCTCCTTTACATTTTATATTTTCTTCTTATCAGTTCACGGATTTTTTTCTCTCTCTCTCTAGTTAACCAGAGACACATGACTGCTAACTTTTGTATTAAAGTCTCTCTGTCCGTGGAAACAGCCAAAAATAGTGATGTAAATTTCTCCTCTTTCTCTCTGTATTTTTCATTTGAATTTTCTTGTTTGATTGCTTTTTTTTTTACAACCGAAGAAGAGAGAGGAACACTCGTGGTTAAGGTTGATACACTGGACCGGAGGGTTGTGCGTTTGTCCGGACGATTTGTTTCAGCTATCGGTGTAGCTGCAGTACTGCCTCAAGTAGTTGCGGTAGTACAAGTCCGGCGCGTTAGTATCAGCGTGCGCTACGGCGCTGCCTGCGCACACGGTGATAACTATAGCCGCCGAGGATATTCTCCCTCCCGTCCACCCGTCAACCGCACAATGTTCACCATCTCCTCCCCCAAAGCCCCTCACGTGAACGTCTGAATATTCTCTCTCATGTGGTTCGATAGCTTCTGAACCCGTTGACGAAGATGGAAGAGACAAATGATATTCGCGTGGGGGGTTTGAGGAAGTCCTAGTGGAAGGAGGATTGTAACGTCAAAACCAGACTGTACCAGTTCCCCCACCACTGTGACCTCGCACGGGCGCCAGCTTGTTATCTATCTTCGCATGGAATAGTAACAATTCACAATGATAAACCAATTTTTATATTTTTTTTTTCGCCACTGATAATTGACCCTGCAACTAACACTATTTTTCCAATTCTATTTCTCCCCCACAATTATTAGTAAAATCATTTTCCCAATTGACCTTATATTTAATTCAGTGGCGCCAGGAGAGTTTTTTCCTTCAGATGAATTCATCACTTGGGAGATCGAATGGTTTTTGTACTTTTTTTTCCTGATAATCTGGAGGGAATCGGATGATTGGCAGCTGAGGTAAGTGATTGGGTGTGCCAACAGAGTAACGCTGTGACCTACTTGTTGCAGAAATGGCCAGTGATATGGGAAAATGGAGATGATAGTAAGTTTTCGAGGTTTTCTGAAGTCGCAATGATGAATTTCGAATGAGGGAGTCGTCGAGTGGTAGAGGCTCAGATCGATCAGTGGAAACTGCCCAGTGTAATTAGCTGGGAATGGGAGATTGTTGCAATTAGCTAATTATCATGATGAGGAATAATCGAGATGATGTAACTTGAATAAGTTTTTTTCTTGTAAAGAAGAGTTGAAGGAGGGACAGTTTAATTAATAATATTTTGTAATAATTACACTTTATCTAGGAGAGGCATTTTCACTTTCTTATCTACAACACGTTCGTAATCACAATTATTTAGACATCAGCATCATCCGGGGGGATTCCCAGCTCTTCATCGGTCCACTTTTCCGGCTCTGGGTAGTCGAATTCACCCTACAATTAAAGGAAAATGATAAATATCTTGTGCAAAGCAATTTTCTGGGAATTGAGAAGACAGGCGCCAATTTTCCCCATTCACTTCATTAGAATTGCAAATTAAAATGTTTCTCATAGGCGAATAATCATTTTATAGCTTTAACACAACAATAAAAACTAGAATTCCCTGTAGGAATTTTTACAGAAATTTTCGGGGAATCAGAGACGAGAATTATTATTGAAAAATATTGTATGAAAATTGAAACCGTTAAGGAACTAATGCTCATCCAGAACTTGAACAATAAATTTACTGAGACCAAGGTATATTAAGAACATTTCCAGTCGGTATTAGTACTCACCACAATGTGTCCAAAATCGTGCCACATATGCCAAAGGATCCACCACCACATGACTCCACCGACAAACTCAGCCATGTATTTATCATATTTGTTTGGCTCCCAGATGTCACGATACATGGCACTGCAAAGTTGTTAACAAAAATTGCACAGTAGTAAACACAAGACCTAACCTGTCACTGAATGAAAGCGTTACATAATGCGACTTACGGTCCACCTGAGTGGCGTACTTGAGTCTTCATCGGTGCTTTCGTTCGTGAAACGAGTGCTGTGACATTTTTTATTACTCCGACCCCTCGGGATATCAACATTTTGGGGTATTTTACTTGTCAACTTTGATCAATGCCCTTAGCTCGGTATTCACAACTATTGAGCAATGGTTGCATCGATTGTAGAGGGACGTCTGAACAGGTTGCGAAGTATTTTTCTTATTTAATTATTTTTTATGACAAGAGATGGCGAAGACAAGTACCTGGGGACGTCGTGCGCAGCGCTGTGTATCGGGGAAGGTCACTGGTAAAGTATTCTATAGAAAGGTATTGTGAATCCATAAACAAAGGGACTTGTCCACTGTTTTGGCAAAGCATATCCCTTGCTCAAATTAAGTTTCATCCCTTACCCGAAGGAGTCTAATCACTCTAATCAATCCACAGTTGTGTAAGCATTTTGTAATTATAATTTATTATACACTGTATTTTCATCAGACGACTTCATTCATCTCAGGTAATTACAATTGAATTTGCTACAGCAATAACGTAACAATTATTGTTTCCCTGTCCACAAAAATAATAATTTTCTAATTATTTACAGTAGGGTCAGAATTACAACCGAGAGAGAATGAAAACAAATCACTCGATGATCCACCGAACCGAATTTCGGTAATGAAGCAATCTATTATAAATTAAATTCGCGATGAAACGTAATGCCACCAGGAATATCCTCGTATCATACGTTCATTCATTATCAAATGATTCCGTTTAAAAATGTATACTTTTCGTGTGATCCTAACGTCGAGTGATAAATTCTTTTTCCCAATAAATTGTCAACTATTTGAATACTCAATGATACGTCCATCAAACTTTTCAATTGTTATTCATAACAAAATTAAGAATAAATAAATTTCCCAGATACACAGACACGTATCACCTTGTACTCGTGGAAAGTACCTCCTACTCTCCAATTTGATTGAACTAAGTTTCAATAAAATCGGCAGCGATTTTCGATTGTTTCGAATTTTCATATTTTTAAAGCAGCATTGTCGATGGATTTTCGAGTAAGCTCTTCAATGCTGATAACCATTGTGCCCCCACTGCACCGTCCACAGTTCTGTGATCGCAGCTGGCTGTGACGGTCATATATTGAGCAGTGGTAAACCTAGAAAACCCAATAAAACTTAATGAATGTCTGACTCGAAATAATAGCCGTCAGCAAGTGAATGGATTTAAACATTGCGGAATTTTTTCAAATATTGAATAATTACCCTCGCTCGTTACTGGCAGGAATTAGCCTAGCCTCTGTAGTTCCTACGGCCAGGATGATGGACTGCGGTGGGTTGACAATAGCGGAGAAATTCTTCACTCCGAACATGCCAAGATTAGAAATCGTAATGGTACCACCCTGGAACTCTTGGGGTTGTAGTTTACCCTCGCGAGCTTTGGCCGCGAGAGCTTTAACATCTTTGCTGATTTCCACTAGACCTTTCCAGTCGGCTCCGAAGACTATTGGCGTAATTAAACCGGCGTCTGTACTCACAGCTACGCTGACATCCACGTTGTCATATCTGGAAAAACCAAAACTCATTTATAATGCCCTCTCGGGCTCCTCCTGAGCCTCAATTCTAAAATAAATTATTTGTTCAAATAACGGACAGTGGAAATGCCAATGAATTCGATATGGAAAAAAAAATAAAAGAATAATTTATAAGAATAATGAGGAGAAACTCACTGTCGAATGACGTCTCCCATCCAGGCACTGTTCCCTTCCGGAACCTTTTTACATGCCATAGCAATCGCCTTGATGATGAGATCATTAACACTCAACTTAACTTTTTCCTTCTCCAAAAGTTTATTAAATTGCTCTCTCATCGCCAGGGCAGAGTCCATTCTAATATCAATCGACAGGTAATAATGGGGAATCGTTTGTTTGCTTTCGGATAATCGTTTGGCAATGACACCACGGATGTTCGATACCGGAATATCGACTCCTCCAGCAAATGCCATCCCAGGGGAGCCAGCGGGTGCCGCCGAGGCACCCGCCAAGTCTTTTGAGGTTATCGATCCAAAAAGCCCAGAGCCCTTCAGTCCCTTTGATCACCAATAATTGATTGAGTTGAAAAAAATGTACAATAAAATTTACGTAAAATATATAAAACTAAATTCATTCAACTAATAAATTAAAGTCTGTTCAATTTACCTGAAGACTTAATCCTTGCTCAGCAGCTAACCTCTTCGCCAGAGGACTCGCGAAAATTCTATCCCCTGCACTGACAGGCATCGAGGGCGCAGCAGCAGGGGCAGGAGCTGCTCTCGGTGCTGCTGGGGAGGGTGATGGTGCTGGGGTCGCTGGAGCTGACGCAGCGGGGGCAGCAGGCGATGGAGGAGGAACAGCGGTTCCATCATCCTTGAAATCCTTAAATGCCGCTACGTCGGACTGCTGTTCCACAATAATACAGACGAGGGAGCCAATGCTGATATTCTTGGTTCCAGCAGGCACAATAATCTTAGCTAGGTAACCTTCCTCCGGGGTCTCGAAACCCATCGTTGCCTTGTCCGTTTCGATTTCAGCGAGAAGATCACCCTCATTCAATTTGTCACCTATTAATTACATGAATCCATAGAGAAAGTGTTGCAAAAAAAAATCTGGTCCTCACATTTTTTTCTGTATTTACTATCTCCACTCCCGTGAGGGGAATTCCTGAATAGATAGAAATTATTACCTTCTTTCTTCTGCCAACTGATGATTGTTCCTGTCTCCATGGTGGGTGACAACGCAGGAAGCGTAACTTTGACGTGATCTGGATAATCGGCATAAAATCGAAATTGCTGCCTCCAGGGGCCTATAGGTCTCAGAGCGTTGCATCCCTGATTTCTACAAATCAATTAATCTTCATCAGTCCTAGAGCAATTACTACCATCAACTCCAAGCTGTCTTCAGGCTTCCCAAATAACGAAAATTAACCTAACCTCAATTACTTCCGTACAAACTCTTGAAATTTATCACAAAAAATTGGAACTATTGATAGCATAAGTTTTAATACCTGGGTAATAGCTTTCTGTGAAGTCGACGAGTCGTCAAACATCGAACGACGTTGGTCCTTACAGCGTTACGTAGTGTCACCCGAGCCAAATCATTGCGCAGCTGACTGGTCGCCCTCAGCAGCATTTCTCAATGTGAATTAATTTGTAATTGATTTGATGATACTCAACAGCTTATTGCCCTTTCTCAGCTGCAATTTTTAGCTCCTCGATTTTTAGTCCTGAGTAGGAGCAGGTTAATGATATTTTGTTTGAATTTTTGAGAACGGGGACACTCCGTTTACCCGAGAATTCTCCACACCGCCGAAGGGACGATGTTTGCTATTAGAGGTCGTTCGGAAGGTCACGTGGGATAATCATACGTTTTGATATGATTGATGACGAAGAGGTGAGTTCTCCGGGTTACATTAATTCTCTACAATGATATCCACGTAATTTCTAGTTCTTGTAAATTTTCTAGTTCGAAACAAATATGAATTATCGGACGAGTAATTCCATGCCCGCGAACATTGGAGTTTATTGGATATAGGAAAGAGGGCGGTAAGTGACACATCAACGCGCGGGATAATCGTGTTTATTTGAATTGAATTAACGCAAAATCGTCATCTAATTTATTATAACTGGAAAAAAGTACATTTCTTATCAGGCCTTTACATAATCGCAACAATCGACATTCTGTGGCCAATCACAAACGCGCAAATCGGGGTTCCAGTAGAGACCATTCGGACAGAATTTCTTGACCGGTTTAAGCCCTACGCAGATGTAGAAACTTGCACAGTTGTAAGGATCAGGCAAGAGAATTACATCGCCAGGAGTCGGAGGGTCAACGTCACAGTTAACGTCGGGCCATCCCTCACCCTTGAAGGAAGTTGAGCACTTACCGAAGGCCGCGGGGACGACGAAGAACACACAGAGCAGTAGGATAATTTCTAAAAATCACATTAAACTGTCTTAAATAAATTTAACACCATGAAAAAGTGTTAACGATAACCCAGTGATAAACAGACGAACCAGAACCCTTTTATTCGTCTGTTATGCACGTTGCAATGCACAATTCCGTTAGAAATACTTGTGCTATGACTTCTCAACAATTAAAAAACTCTCTCATACCTCTCATGATGTGCAGCTTTAATAAACTCGAAAGCTTGTTGACTTCGAAAGCGGAAAGTCTTGTACTGAGCTTCACGCGTTAATTATGATATGTCGCCGGTCCCGATAGGTATTTATATGCGGCAAATGCAGCCCTCCAACACCCCCTTTTCCCATCTGTTGGTTTCCTTATTCAATATCATCGTGTGATCGATTCCACTGATTAAGAATCAACGGCTTATCAACAAAGCCCCTTGCAATAATTTATTATCTTCAAGGTGCGAAGACCTTACATTTAAAGATAATGTCTTTGCCATTATTAATTTTCGATTGGTCATCATATGAGGGAAGCCCCGTCGCGTGTCGTTTTTCTCTATTGCAGTTGATTATTCTAACAAGAGAACTTATGAAAAACTCACCTCTATCAAATGCTAAATGAATTGTTAAATTAACTATCAAATAAGATCTGGCAGAACTTTAATAGTTTGTGTTTAATAGTTTGTAGTACAAAAAATCCAGAAAATTCAACGTCTCAACGTTGGTTTTAGAAAACCTATTGCACATCACTTAATCTTCTTTGAAATTTTCAGGTACTGTGAAGAATGACCTTGCAGGTCGATACAGTGGATTTTCTGATAGGGCATATACAGTTCTCTTCTGTTCTTCCTCAAACCTCGCATACTCCTTCCGGTCTTTAATGGCTGTCACGCATCTAAGAGAGAAGAATAAATATCCCTGAATATAACTATGCGATCGCTGGAATTTTTGTCGTCCTCATCAATTGAATGTAATTATCTATTGTTACCTCCATATGAGAAGAGCTAAAATGCCCAGTCCAACGATCAGAGCAAATATCGTACTGGGTATAACTGCTGCCGATAGACGTGTTCGACAATCCTGAGAAAGCATTCTTGATTAAATAATTATTTTTCAATGTAATAGTATTCATAGTTGTCCACTTCCCACGATAGCAATATCTCCTAAGAAATTATCTCAAATCTGGTACTTACCTTTGGAGCAATTTTCAGTAGAACTTGGTTCTCGCGGGTGAAGTAATAAACGTATGGTATGGTACAAATGACATTATCTCTGACAGTTCTTATAATGCAGTAATGATCACTATCTGCAACAAAAATGATAATTAATTATAATTAAGGAAAAATGATTGTGAATTTGAGAAATTACCAATATCCACAGTATCGATTATCTCAGTCCCATAGGAATTATTTCCATCTCGATGGCAGACTTTATCCGCGATTTCCGGTGTTTCAATTGTAGCATTGACACAAGCTTCATAAAGTACGCATAATCCACTACCCCCGGCACTCGCAGAAGACTCACAATATACTCCCCGATAGAGTAAACCATCCCCTGGTGATGTCACGTTACATCTACGATAGTAGAAAATTTTTTAATGAGGAGAAATGCGGGAAATAAACATTCTTATTAAATAATGGTGAAATACCGGCACTGCCCACAGTCACAATAACCGTGATTACCGCATATGTCGGTACTTCCGGGTGCAATACAAAGTTCATTGCCAGTTGGACACTGGCATGAGTCACCCGCCCATCCTTCAAGGCAATTGCAGACACCACAGTTGCAAGTGCCTCTCCCTTTGCACTCGATTCCATTAATCTGAATGAATTATGACAAAGTATCAGATCTTTCGAATTTGCTGTCAACAGCATTAATTAATTATCGTTCATCCTATGATAATGATGTTGGATAGTATTCGCAGATCGGAAAATTATTTCCGTAATCGAGGGGCAAGAAAATTCGCCTCGATCGTGAAAACTCATTGATTACATTTAAAATTAAATTAAATTAATTTCATTAAAAATACTCTAATGTGAATAAAAATTTTTCGCTCTTTAATTTATTTCTTATTCTTGTAAAAACCTTACTTTTTCGCAAGCCGTACACTCGCAGTACTTTCCATTGTACCCAGGATCGCAGGTGCAACTTCCACAAGTGCACTCTCCTCTATTGCTGCAGGTCCGCGACTCCTGAGGTGCAATACACAGCAATCTGTTCTCAGTCCATGCACTCTCGTCGCAGTCACATGTTTCTCCTGCAGAAATAAACGCACCGATGATGATGCTAAATGTGGTGATGCAATCAAACCACTTGTGGCATAAAAACTACTGTACTGAGATGATAATTAAACATACCGGACCAGGCGTGATCGCACTTACAAATCCCACACTCATCAATTCCGTGATTGCAGTGGGGGCTATTTGGGTTTTCACAGTCACATCCGCACTGGAGTTGAACATCAATGATGGTCTTGGAGGCTTCTGATGCCAGGGCGTCGTCGATCACTATCCTTTGAGTCTGCACAGGACAGACGAAATGTCTTAATTTCGCACTTCTTCGATACTTAATTTTTCTATAATACGTACCCAGAGTTTCGAATCTTTCGGGCAATCTTTAAGTGATAATTCAATGGTGAAATTATAGATTTTTCCCAACTGTATATCATCACACTCCGAGGTAATTTTTTTTTTCCTTCCAACTTTACCACAGTTCGAATAGTACCGGAGATCGACCGGGGCGCTCGAGTTATCTCGGAGAACAATTTTCGTTAGTATATCGTGATAAGATTGCCGAATAATCTCCAGAATATTAGAACTGTTAGATGTGAGTGTCGCAACTCTCGCTTTTTCCTTCAAAAGTCCCGCAATTTGCTCGTACTCCGATCTTCGGTCCTCAGTCACCGCGAAGATCAGATTGATTTTCTTGCGGTTCAAGAGCCTTGAAATCTCGGCGAGTGAGGGATAATCGAAGAATTTCGACATTGAGTATTCACCTGCTTCATCCAAGTGGCAAGAGAAGTCATGTCTCTGTACTACCCCACCCAGCTAAAAAGTACGGTATGAAGATTGACAATTTTGCTACAAATATCTGGCTTTCCGGAATTTGAACAAAAACCTCACGCCAAAAATAATTAATGGAATATTTATTTGTTGATTTGAATCTGATAAATTTAGTCGGGTATTGAAATAGTTTACAAACTTTTCCCTCGCCGGCAAAATGCATAAATCCATCAGTGGCAATGAGCATCAATTTCCTCGCGTGTCTCGCCCATCCAACTTGCTTCATGCAGACAATAGCCTGCACCACTCCATCCATTCCGCCCTCCAAGTTATCAACATTCCCCGTGACATGACTAGCGTTTACCTGTCATCATCCTTTATTAAATTGATCGTTGTCATGAGAAGAGGCCACGGTAAGCCATGGTAAAATAGTCACAATTAATGAATTCTGATCACCATGAAATAATGACAGAGATAATCCTTACATTTGGGTAAAAGGTGAACAAATAATAATTTCGATTAAAAAATAAAAAGTAGAACTACTTAAAATTGTTTACGAAAAATTCAGTCATGTACTTGTCAACTACTAATGAATCGGGAGATATTTAGGAGTGTACACATTCAGAAAGTTTGGATGTATCTTGTCCTCACATATCATGGCAGAATAAATTTATCCACCTGTTGAATGAATCGTCGGATATCATCACTGAGAGTCAGGTGATGTTTGAATGAGTATAACGGTGCACAGACACTACCCTCACTCCTGCAGGGATTGTCCTCATGACCCGGAAAGACGTAAGGCATAAGTGGTTTGTCGGCATAACTTCCAAAGCCCAATCGAACATTTTCTGTAAATGTCCCCAAAGTATGTGCCATTTCCTGTCCTAGACTCACTATTGTGTCCTTATCGTCCTTCATCGACCACGTGAGGTCCATCAAAAGATATAGATCCAGAGGATAATTGCTGGTAATTACCGAGTGATTATTGCCCAATAGCTAAGAACGATGACGATAAAAAAAAAAAATATTGTGCGCCGAAAATTTTCTGTACCTTGCCGCCCGATACTGTATGTGCACCGTTTCAGTGCTGTGGGGTCGGAGTTTGACCTTTATCCCTTGCGGTCGTAATTGAACCGGTGGTGCATATGATTTGTCAACATCCTGAAACTTCTTGTCAGTTACGACGCTCACAAGTCCAGCGGATGCGAGTTTTATAGAATTTCTAGGACAACCAAATGCCTCCAAACGGTCGGCACTGCTGCACCGCAACCGGCCGACGGTGGAATTCGAGAAGTTCTAAAAGAGAAGAATTTCTAAAAAATACTACCAAGGATATTCTCAAAACCGCCTCGAAAAATATGTGGAGCTTTTCTCGTGTCATCTTACTGTCCATCTCTTCTCAATTTCCTGTCAGAATCGCTGATATATATTTTTTCCAATTTACCCATTCACTGCACCAGGCGCAGGACGAGCTGCTCTCCAGGCAGCTCTTGCATGACGTCTGAACGGCGCAAAGTAAAAGTGGATCTTCTGGATAACCGAGTAACCGTGCCTCAAAAATCCCAGCACAAAAAAACACAAATAACATAAATTCATACAGCCACATCTTCACTTCACTTATCACATGTCTGTACAATAAAATTGCCAAAGCCCTGTCATCGAAAATCCCACCGGTCTCTGATACCGTGGAGGTAGGCGTGTGCCATTGAAATTGAGAAAGTCCCCTTATCAGTTGACTTATCGATAAGAATCGCGTGAGCTAGATTACTGTACGCGAATATATGTTTTTTTTCGCAAACTCTACTCACGGCACAAACTCCCGTCTTACAATGACTAAGACAATTTCATCTGGAGATTCCGATACGCGACTGTCATAGAAACTCCACCACACAATTGCAAAATTCATTTCGTGCAACACCAACGACAAACGTTGCAAAATGATGACGAGAGATAAAAGAAAAGTAACGTATTAATAAAAGACTAGCGAGTAAAAATTGCACAATTCCTGTCTTATTCACTGACATATGAAAATGATTCTAACAACGTATTCGTAATTTCCTTTGGAAAAAACGCACAAAGGCGATAACGAGACCACATACGCGTTTCTCTATCCATGTGACAGCAACAAATGCTCAAACACTTGCACCCAGAACTATTATCGAGAAATAAAGCATATGAGTATGGTATATGCTGCAGGAAACTGAGGCTCCACTATTTCGTTATTTATCAATTGTAAAATTATTCAAACGTCTTCCATCCTTTGAAAGGTATGGGTGCTATGGGGTTTCAAGCACACTGTATGTATGGGCATCGACGCGTGGATGAAACCATTCGCCTACACATAGATTATACGGCGTGGGCTGATACTCACGTACACGTGTTTAGCGTCAAACATATCAGAATCGCCGTTAAAAGCCGACAACGTAATCTCAGCTGCACAAATGTTGGTTGGCCTATTTCTGATTGTACATCTGCCTTCCGGCAACTCTAGGATGATGCCACCACTGACGCAACAGTATTTGTTGTTATTATCATCATTATTACTGTTATAGCTACTATTTACCAGTTGCCGATTTTTTCGGCGGCTCATTAGGATCGAAATAAATTTTCCGTTTTGATGATACCTACGATAGCGAAAATTGGGATAAAAAATTTGGCCTCTTCACTGGAACGCACGTAATTATTCTCCTGTGTCCCAAATTCAGTTCTCCAGAACTGTTGCTCCGGATTTCTGCTTTCTTCTGTATATGTATTATATTATAGTATATGAGATGGCTTTCACCAAACCCACAAAGCTACGGAAGCGCACTTCACCGGACGCAAAATTATTAACCAAAAAAATTACTTAGATATTATGGAGCTCTGTATATTTGTCATAAAAATAATTTCACACTTATCCCATCTTGATTATTATAAAATAAAGTAGTTTATGATTCACCCCATGATCTGGCGTCGCACAGCGACGGCCCTGACGGCAAGTCATGGCACTTAATCTAGTCTAAATTACAATTACTATTAGTTGATTATCATATCATCGCATCAGGCGCGGTATATCTTTAGTCAAGTAATTTTAAATATGTACAATTTATCGGGAATTATGTGCACGTACTTTCAGGATATGTACAGTTAACTGAGAACTGAGAATCAGGATTTTCTTGCGCGTGATATTAAAAAATGGAAATTATTCTACTGCTCGTTGCCATTTCAGCTACTGAATATCGGCTGTCGACAGGTTGGCACATTTTTTAATGTCATTATAATCCACATCACAACCATTGTTGATTCACCTTACGTCGCGATTGAGTTACTCAATTGAGGTATTAGTATTAACAAATATTTTTGTAACAAACACGAAAATATGTTAGGGCTTTCTCTCGGAGCTCGAGATGCGCCTTGCGAGCTGTTGATGAAGGGCATTTTGATCTTTTGACGGCTCACGGTTCTGATGATCCATCGTTGCTGGAGTCTTTTGAGGCTCTGGTGATGCATCGCGAACCAAACCACGTAGGAACATGGCCGCACAATTCCAGGGGACGATCCTGAGAAAGAAACAAGAAAATAAGGCTATTGGTATGTCTGAGTGATTCGGAAAGTGGCAACAAAAATTGTTTCTTTCTTTTTCTTGTGGCTTTATAATTTCTATTTCTCTCATGGGATCACACTTGAGGCAGGGAAAGCCAACTTCTATTATCCTTCATAGAGAAATATGTAATGACAGAGGTCGTGACGGCTCTCCTGCAGTTCCCGTTTCAGAATTCAACACGCGATCGGTTTTTTGTTAGCCATTACTTCCGAATGGAAGTCTTACCATTGACTGATTTTTCGATTTTCTTATTTTGATCGTGAATGATCTCGAATACTGTAAAACGTGACAGATGGTACGGTTTTAGCGCTGTTTTTTCAATTTTACATACCATTTCGCTGCTAAGAGGCCCTGGAGATAACCAGGAACAATAGCAAATTTCTCGTTGCATCTCATTGCCGATATTATTCGATCAGCGACTTCATTCGAGCTCAAAGTCGACAGAAATCTAGAGAATTGAAACGCACAAGTTAGAAAAAGTGACCCCCGGTTCAAGGAATTTTTCTTTTCATGTTGGATTTAAATAACTGATGAAGACTCATCGAATGCAAATCAATGTTTTGTAGATGTTCTGTAATTATTACCTTGATTGGACGTCTTCGAACATTCCGGTACTGCGTATGAAATACGGACAAATCACTGTGGTTTGAATGCTGTCGTATCCATCAGACTGAAATAAACACCAAAAAAATAATAATAAAAACACAGGTAAGCATTTAAATGAGTCAAGAATACGGTACAAACAAAACCAGTTCACTATAATTTTGTCAACACCCACGGTCTCGGAGGGAGATAATCCTTCCGTTGATGGGGAATTTGGCAAAAAAGACCGCTGCTTCAGTTCAGTTCGAGGTATACATCGGGATAGAACTCAGTTGAGTAGAGAAAACTGTGTAGTCATTAAAATTGTACAGCCTACATATCTTGTTAAAGAGTAATTCAGCCGGATTGGCAATTGTTTGATTTGGTTTTGTTGAGGACGTGAAGTTATAATGTCTGAAAAAGCTCAGAAGAATTTCTAGTAATCTGGACCGGATTGTTTTGAGATAAGTTTTAAATTGGAGCAACTTTTAAAAATGAAGTTGGACTTTTTCAATTAAACGATCTGGATCGCTCTTGATTTGTCACAGATTTTTTGATACCGATATCAATAAAGTTTTATACTTCTGAATCCTCATTTTACGAGAAAAAGCTGGGGCGTTCTACATGTGCCTATTTAATCAGTCCCATATTTTTCCACCCTATTCTTGTTATCGTGGACTTTGAATTATGTCCGATAAAGTTGGACCATCTATGTACGGAGGAATTACAACTCTTGGTATTGTCACCGACATTGTTATTCATCTCAATTGACACGTTTATCTCTGTAAAATTATATCCAGTGTGCGTGAATATTTTTCAATTTCCACTGAACGGAAAATTTCTGGACATAGTATACGATTTAATTTCATTAAACAATCGGGAGGGGGAGGGTAGACCTCAGTGACATTTGAGAAGACGTAGAAGTCATTTGATTGCAGGTTGACGTTCATAAAATAAAAATTACCTCCAGTTCCATGCGAAGGGCCTCGTCAAATCCGACAGCAGCGAATTTCGAGGCGCAATAATCAACGAGTTTTGGGATACCAACATGACCAGCCAAACTCGCTATGCTAACGATATGCCCTTTGTTGTTTCTCATCATGTCAGGTAGGAAAGCTTTGACAGTCTGAAATCACCGAAACATTCAGGTATTATTCAAATTGCTTTCCAAATTTCTGTAATTATTGAGGATTAATGTTATTTGCGGTCTGAATTTCGTGCACGCTCCTTGTTTGTCCAAATAAATTTATTCTGCAGGCAAATATTTTCTTTTTTAATTTTACGAGCGGTAATCTTGCCCAATAATTTCAACCATCATTAATTTATCTGTTTGTCTGTATTTGGAGGGTCTCGGTCGTGTTGCAATATTTGTAAAATAAGTTCGAAACCATAGGCAAGCATCAGTGGTGCACTTGTAATGCTTCTACATATCTCTCACATACGACCGGTTTATGGCACCTGACCAACGCCAACTTCTTCTATATACTCAACAGTGTAAAACGAGATAGTGCGCCTCTCACCGCGAATTCCCAAGTCGGACACTAGTGGTCCTTGAATTCTTTCCAGACCAGAGGAGCGCTCAGTAAATGAGGAGAATTGGAGTGATGATCCAGGTCTCACGAATTTATCATGAGATTTTGCAATTCGCTCGTTTTAATCGATCAAAAAATACAAAATCATATACAACTCACCCAAAAGTGACTCATAACATTAACTTCCATTGTCATCGTGATGAGTTCGTCAGGAGTGTCGAGAAATTTTCTGCCAATAGCCACTCCAGCGTTATTAATGAGTATCGATACCTGAAATCAAAGTAAAAATCAATCATATTCGTGTAATCGAGGAATCGATGATTTGCGGGGCATGATAAGTAAGAAATCGGGAAAAATTTGGCTAGCAAAATATTTAATCGTATGATCATAAATGCCCGGGGCACGAGTATCAGAAGTATTGAGGTCTCGTGTATTAACGACGTATTGCAACGTGTCGTGGCGCAACTTCGACAACTTTCGTAATGGTCCTCCTGTATAACGTCACTCTTGTGACTAGTCTATGCTTAGCATTACCTGCATTTGCCCATTCTTATTGTTAAAAATTCGATCGCCTACTTCCAATACGCCATTTTAATTCATTTGCAATTTTAGTCTTCCATTGGCAATAGTGCAATCGATTAAATTCAAGTTGTGAATTTTTTTTCAGTACAGCCGGAAGGCCGTGCTCATGACAATAGCATATTTCGACACTAGACCCTGAGAAATTTTTCTGGCGAATATGAGGTTGCAGGACGAGCCGAAGGTGAGGCAGATAAATTCTTCACGGCCGTGTATCGAATCGTATTTTTTGTAATTTAGACGCGATCGGTGTTCACCGATACAAACCGTTCGTGAGGCAATGCTTCATCGGCTGAATGGTAAAAAAAAATTATTCTGACTCATATTTGGCGGAATTTTTTTTTTCGGCTGGTGTTATAGGTCCCATAGTGTTACCCCATAGGATTACAACTATTTGGAAAGACATTGATTCTTTTATTAACCGAGAGAACTGTCAGGCATGCAATGAAATAAAAATTATCCACATGTTTAAAATTAGTTTACCTTTCCCACTTCTTCTTTCAGTATTGCAGCTTTCTTATACACATCTTCTTTATTCCGGAGATTACATATGTAACCGTAACAGGTGCCCCCAGCTGACTGCACCAGATTCACCGTCTCTTGGATTCCTGAAAATAAAATGAAAATGAAGTTCATTTATTTATTGAGGAAGACTCACCAATAGAAGACCAATTGTAACATAAAATAATTCTTGATAGATCATTGCGTATTGTATTTTTGTAAACATCACGAGATTCAATTCAATTCACGAGAGTCAATTATTTTGAGACGTAAAATGCGATGAGCCGACGTTAAGTTAAGCGAGAAAAATGGATGGAATAATCAGGAAGATTACACGAATGTGCTGATGTGTTTACATTGACCCGCCTGATTGCTTGACCCTTATAAGTCTAATCATTAATCATTTTCTTCGTTCTTTACGGTGTTGCGACTGATTAGTAAATTTGTTGGTCATTATTTATTTTTCATACTCAATTATGATTAGAATTTTTTATATTACATTATCACTGACATTTCAATGACGTCCAGATTTCTCAAATTCATTGGGGAAATTGGATATCATATCCACCAGGATCCAATGGGATTTTTTTTTTCAATTTTCACTTTTTTCATACACTCGTTGTCGGCTTTACAAAAATACCCACTGTTAAACAAGTGAAATGGAAGTAAATTGACCAACTTCAAGGCTAACAATCATAATACAACCGTACGTGTAAGGAAAACGTAACTGGTCAGTCACTCAAATGACAATTTCGAAATCGAGGATGATAGAAGAAGAATGAAAAAAATATGCCACATCATGCGAAAGAATGGCATAAAATAAATGTCCAGATTTTATAATGCCAGCAAATCGGGAGAATATTTTTAAAAACTGAAAGCTGCACTAATAAACGATGGTGCAATATTTTTTGCCTAACACCGGCGATACAGCAACGAGTCCATAAAACTTGTTTTGTTTCCGTCAACGCCGAAAAGTTCATGTTAGTTATGAAATGTACAGTGTAGATTTGCCGACAAGTGACCGGCACGCGACCACTGCCAGGTTCTTGATCACCCCCTCTGCACTTTCTTCCTGTGCATAACTTGCTCAAAAAATTGCCTGAACATTTTTTTACCAAAAATTAATCACCTGGAAATGTAAACACCCATTCTGTCGATCATTAAATGATGTTGACGCCATCGATAATGACGATGATAACATAAAAAATGTCTAAAAGTCATTTCTTGATTAAGAGACCTGCTCAAATTGTTATTAATTTTTGCTCAAGGTTTTTATCTCACGTATTACAGTTTCGCCGATGGAAATGAAAAAAGGGTCGCGCAGACTGTTAATTACAATTTTTCTTTTTTTTCTAGTACTTTCCTCATTTCCTAGAATCACAAAAACTTCATGCATTTTATACTACTCCTCTGAATGGTATGCTACCATTTTTTTTCTATCATCCGTGCATTACCGATCCTGCGCAGATATTGATTATTCATCAAGATATGTTATTACCATAATCCGATTGAGTAAGAATTTTTTCCCGATTTCCGGTGGAACTCTCCCATTATCTATGAAAAGTCCCGATCATTTGAATCAAACAGTCTACGGTTCACTTAGCCCCACTAGTTTTTGCAATAAGAGATTAATGAAGACACCGTCGGAAAAAACCGGTAGAAGTAGACGAGCGTCTTTGATTAACATTTACCACGTGCTTTTGATTATTGTAATTCTGTAGAAGGAATCTTCTGTGCCTTTGGATACGCTAGGATTTTCTTACACAATCAGGGACGCAAGGTGCAATAATTGGACTCGCGCAATACGTGAAAAATGCAGATACCGGCGAGTTGTTGAACGAGGGACTTAACATTGCGTTTTCAACAATAAACACGACGGGGAAAGAAACCTCAGTTAAACCAAAACATATTCAATGCCGTATGACATTTTATTTATATGAATGGACAACATTGGGGATTATGTTCAAGTGTGATATTGGACGAAGTACTGTAGCTGATTAATCTCATCGGGGGTTATCACTTACACTTTGCTCTGGACTCGTTCTCGGGTGATAGGGACATCTCCCACACGGGGATTACATATTTTTTCTTATAACCACTTTAGTCCTACCTCTACTCGCAAGGAATTTCAATTAAACTTATTTAAATGGCTTCTGCAATTTGCTGCGGATCGTACTACAGATTCAACCGTTTTCGATAATAAATTTCGTAATTGAATTACGTGAGAAGAAATGGAAACAATTATGACTACTCAGCGCCATTTAAATTACGTTTTCCTCAGAATGATTGTTTTGGATATTGAGCACAGTTGTTACTCATTCGTTCAACATAATTTTATCATCATTATTGACTATTCAGTGATAACAAGATTAGCAGTAGTAAAAAATAAGATAAACTTTCATTAGAGGCCTATCCTTTTTCCAGCTAGAGTTAGCCATGCATATCCGGCGTCATTGAATCACGGTCAGATTACTTCAGTAGTTATGTAAAATCCGCTACACTAGTGAGCATTCCTGCCGCTGGTCCAAACAAATATTCCTTCGTTATCAATTATATTCTCAACAACAAGTTAACTATGACAAGAGAAAAGGATTAAAAGCCAATTGCTCACAATTTATTTCTGATCATTATCGCCATAGCATTGGACATCTGTGGATTATTTTGTCATTATCAACTATTTGTTTATTAATTTGAGTGCTATCCGAGCTTGTGAGGCGATTATTTCTACTTCTGCGTGAGTAGCAATTCATTCTGATCCGGAGTCCCATTTTGCAATTAGAGGGAACAGTGAAATACACGGATTGCAATGGTAGGCAACAAGAAAATCCGTTGATTGTTTATTGCAGAAATAGCTTGAAATATGCTACAATCAATTCAAGGAAATTATATTGGATGGAATTAAACATTGGGGACACATTGCAGTCGCTTCGTTACGCGCGAAGAGTTTTGGTCACCGTAGTCATGATTTCAGATTTTTTGTGCAACCGAGAGTACACATTTGGTTTATCCGACAAATAGGAACTCCAAATTCTTATGATTCTTTTAACCAACAAACAAACGTAAGAATGCGCGAAATTTTTGCAATGGAAATCATCCTTCAATAATCAAAATAGGACGTGTTCCGCAAATAAGTCCTTTTAGAGACTGAAGAAAACTTCCTCGTCTCCTGTCAATTCTGAAATGTTATTATTGACATACCAATCAGAAATGTCGGTATGTTTTGAATTGCGTGAAGAATTTATTTTCATTCTGTTGCAACGGAGAAGTTATTTTGATTGATCAAACAAATGAGGACAGCAATTCATTTTTTGTTTAAATAAAAAACAGGAAATATTGAGGAATATTTTATATATAAAGGAAGTCGCTGACTTCCTCAAACCATTTTCCGCTTCTGCCAGAAATTTTATCATATCACTGTTCAAGTATTAATTTGAAACGTCACCTTGAGAGGACTATTATTGAAATCGAATTCAATGATGTGATGATGGATTTAAATTCCTCAATGGTATCTTTCGAGGTTGAATTGAAAGTAAATACTTCGGAATTCCAAACAGGCATTTTATTGCATTAAATTGATTTCTATCCAAGTTAACTGTACTTGATTGACTGTATATCATTGCTATAGTTAGAAACAGCAGATTAATTACGAAATATACAAACCGGCTTCGTTGATGTCCCAAACAACGACGATAGCTCCTAGGTTCGCCAGCCTCAATGACAGAAGCCTTCCAAGCCCTCCACCGCCACCGGTTACAAGAGCTATTTCACCCGCGACACTTTTCATCTTGTATTTTCTTGGTATAAATGATTTAACAATTGCTTTGATGATTGTTATCGCCGAAAGCAGAAGGAAACCGATCACGTCACTCGTCGATCGTAGCCAAGACATGGTTAATTATTTTATCAATAAATAATTTAATCACAGTAAATTCAATTGAATTTTTGTCTAGATAACGTGGGTCGTCAGTGGAACAAATCAAGTGCACACATGTCGAATTACTTTTGAAATGGAAGTTTATGGCGTGTTGCCGCTGAGAGTCCGTTGCCGAGTGGACAGGGTAGAAAATGCTCTCGGTAGAAAGCACCGATCAGTAATCACATCGAGCAAAAGTTGTAGTGGTGTAAGATTGCACTGTGGTGGTGGCAGTGGGTTGCTACCGGTTGGCCGGAGAGGTACCCTGTCTTACGTACCTGCTCTAGACCATGTGCTTCTCTCAATGGAACAGAGTTTGAACTTTTGAACACTGATACACTGATCGAGAGAACTAGTTTTGCTGGATACTCCGAGTAATTGAGAACTTCATTCACAAGGCTAACTGTCTGTAACAAAAAAAAAAATGAATAAATTGAATTATTTGTGAATCTTCATTTTATTTTAATTCGTTGTTCTGCCTTTTTTGACAATCAAAATAATTTAATTACCTCAATGAATGTTATTTCTATTAGAAAATATATTAGCAATGCCATGTCGAAAAATGTTATGACTTACGAAGGACATCACGATTGTTGATCATTAGAGATTATTATATCGGTGTAATTGCTCGCAATTAAGTAGAAGCAGATGAGCAATTATTCTTTCAATTAAATGATGGATGTTTTGCTGAGAAACTAGTAATTTCGAGAAGATCGAAGATATCTCGATAAACGATGTGGCGAATAGAACAAACAATTTCTGGCTTTTGCATGTTTTAACGTCAGCATTGGGGAGCCAAGGCCGCGATTTTTCGAATCCATTCTCTTTTATACTTTGCTTGTTTATAAAATCGTTAGTATACTGGGAGAAACAGCGGATTATCATCTGTTGAATTTTTTTTTAAATAACACAACAAACGTGTCAGCGAGAACACGTTTTCGGGGCAGTGAGATTCGCTCACTTGATGAATATAGAAACAAAAATCACGAAAGGAGTGGTTGGGAACCGGATTGCACTCCGGGTTAAGGTATTTGGCCCAAAAAGAAAACGATGCAACAGCTTGATGCATTCAGGGTTTTCAGCTCACGGTCAATCTTAAATACCAAGTGGCATCAATTTCCCTTTCACTGGAATGGATCCACTCTGAATTGGACTTTAACCTTGGGATACTCTCGCTATCAGCTTCAATTTTATCTACTCAGTTGATGATCACTACTCATTAGCCTATAATTTTACTAAACACTGTTTGGGGATAAAATGTATGAGGATTGGGAATCTGTCCTTAACTCCATCAGACATTTATTTCGAGATCGTCCTAAGACGAAATCGAATTTCGAGGAGTACGTAACAATAAAATCACAGATTACAGAAATTCGATAAAAATTGGAATATCACAAATGAGGTTTAGTGATAAACACAGAACGTTTAATTTAACCATCGTTTTCTTCAAGGAAAGGCCATTAAATTAATTCATCGATGTAATCATCTTTTCATATCGATACGATTTTTTTAATCAATTTTAGTCGGTCGATGTCTTGGTAGAAAAACATTAACAAATAATTTATTTTCGAAAGTATTTTAGAAATTGAAGAAAAACCAGTTTATGGGAAGATCCCTAAAAAATAGTTGGCATTCATAGTCAGTCTCATAATTAAAGGGAAATAAATAGAGAGAAATATCTTCTGGCTTTTATATGACTAGGGCGAATGAGAATAACGATCCTATCACTCTATTTACTCGTTACGGTAATCTTTATCACCTGATGACAATAACAGTAAATTATCAAGACAAATAAATAGAATGTACAAATGTTCCCAAAAGTAGCAACACAGTAACCGAAACCGAGATTTAATCATAAAACAAATTGCCCACGTCGCTTTCCAAGCCAAGTGTAGTCCACACTTTCATTTCTTAAAGAGACTAGAGCCCGTGCGACAAAAAACAGTCCAAAAATCCAGATCTCATGCAAGAAATGTAATGCTAAATAGTCATGTGCCACAGTAGGTCATAGTTACGAAAATGTTGACTGTCTTTACAATCTACCAATCATCCTAACTTGTAACTGCAATATTCGGAACTATAAATCATGTATGACTTATTTCAAGAAACAAAAATTTGAGGGCAATGAAAATGGGTTCATTAACAGCCCAATCAATTAATTTCCAGTTCGGTGTAAAGACGATTGGCAATGCGATAATATTATCATTCCATTTTTTCGATAAAAACATCTGCAGAAACAATGGAATTCGAGGTTTTATTTATCTCCACTGAAATTTCTGACAAGCCCCCTGTGTATGCAGAGTGCAACGACATTTCCAATTACCGACATGTACAAATTAACTTTCCGTAATCAACCGAGACATACATTTTATAAAGGGGATGCCCCAATGAATTTTGAAAGTCTTCGATTGATGACTTGATTGATAGAATATGGGGTAGGCAAATTTAACATTTTACTTTAGACAGGGGGAACTGTATAAATGATAATCGGTTCTACAAAAGAAAGAAATCATCATAAGAATAATAATTATGAATTATAGATAATAAAATGAAATCATGTACAATTTCATGTATGATTAATTAGGAAAAAATACTATATGCAATACGAGAGCGATTGTCCACTTGTTCTCCAGTGAAATTATTTTCTACTTGTGCAGTCGACCATCGGACCGTGCAATAAACATAGTTTTGCAATTAATTATTAATCCCTAATACATAATACGAAAAGCTCAGCTGTCAACTTGATCTTAACCAATTCGATATGTGTAGAATTGAGACATTACCATCTGAATGTGTGAGGGATTCCAAAATAAATAATGACTCACACAATTGATGAAATTTATGCAAAGAAAAGGCAAACACTGGCACTGACGACTGTTATATCAACGATTACCCGGGGTAATCTACACTTTTAGTAAAAAAAATTGACGAGAGGCGCAACTACATTGGGGCATTGCTCTAGAGAATCCCGTGGTTGACTGCCAAGGGATTCGCGTGTTCACCTATTCGTATGACGAGTGAATGTAAAGGAGCTATGGGGGAACTTTGCGTTCACCTCCGCAGAAATCCGGCCGCATGTATATGTTGCAGGTGTACAGCAGAATCACGTCACAATTGGTCGAGTGAAAATGAATTAAATTATACCAGTAATCCTTGATGAATCTGAGTGTATTCGTGATGCAGATTCCTATGGGTTGATATTAATATGCATTAACATCTTCTTCACTCTGTGAAGGTATGCGATTGTCTGAACATTCTTGGATTTGTATTTTGTATTTCAAGAAATTACTAGAATTAAACAATTTTCAACTGAGTGAGATGATACGGAATTTAAAAAAAAATATTGTACTTTATTCTGCACCGAGATGGCAAGAGGCTTTGTGGAAGGATATGTTCACCTGTATTAAGTTTTGAAATGTTTTCGAGTTCTGTCATGCCACCGACGAATGGAATCCTCCTGGCTATACAGATCTTCTGATTACTCAAAAAAGTATATAGTAGCTGTTTCAATATTTTTCAACGTGCGAAAAATGAGCAGAATTTATTGAAATGACGAGAATAATAGAATTGAAGATAAAAAAAATATTAATCCACGACCTCCCTAACAAATAAAAAATAAATGTTTATGAAAAGGTGCGCCAAAGATGTTGGAATTTGACTGCCAAGTTGAATTGAAAAAAATACACGTTATATAAACCGATGTAGAATTTTTTTTGTCCAATTAAATTTCTGCAAGAAAAATTACCCTCAGTAAATAAAAAATACGATATTAAAACGCTAAATACTACTCTGAAACCACTGGATATTCAACTCAAATAGGATTTTTTTATATTTATGAGAAATTTCTACTTGAATATAGTGACAGCCAGACATTATTATGTGTATGTACAGTGCAATGTGCCATTTATCTTTTTTGGGCTTCCCGTAACTTAATTTTAATAAATCCAAATATTTGTTCCATAAACTCTCGACAGGTGAAATCCATGCATAAGATTAATTGTTAAATTTCAGAGCTAATTTATGATATTTATCGAGCGATGAAATATGTGT
The DNA here is from genome assembly GCF_034640455.1 of Diachasmimorpha longicaudata. Lineage (NCBI taxonomy): Eukaryota > Metazoa > Arthropoda > Insecta > Hymenoptera > Braconidae > Diachasmimorpha > Diachasmimorpha longicaudata. Next base: position 10,682,780 of record NC_087228.1, on the reverse strand, counting down.
CATTGCAAAATTTATTTTTGTTAGTCACTTTCCTCCCATTGTTATTTCGGAATATTCATGATATATCTCTATATACAAAGCTATATAAGAATCCGTATATATCATAATGCACTATAAATACTTTCAGTCTGCGTTTAATAAAAGAATCGGTCTCTGGAAAAATTCATTCGTCTCGGTTATCAGAACTCGTTACCATGAAGATTTTATTGTACAACTTTCTATTATGTGGCTGGTTATTCTCAAGTACTGGCAATCACTTTATTGTCTAAAATGAAAACACGATAGTAACTTAGTAATATGAATGTGATTGCCTAGGCCACATCGATGGTAATGTCCGCTATTATTCGAGAGGTTCGTCACAATGGAGAGTATTGAATGTTAGTCAACCGACACCGCGTGTTGCCAGTCCATTAGTGATCCGGGGAGAGCCTAATGGTCAAGCTGCCTACGGAGCCCCTCACAGAATTATTTTATCTACACCTGAGCAATGTGCACGTCCATGTATAGCCGGAGCAAGACCATTGAATTGTTACTATCACTTCACGGTAGAGCTTTATAGGACTCAGGGCGGGTAATTATACTCCAATTAATCGCCCAGACCTGATTGCGCCCTTCCGAACAGTTCTATTAACACATTCCCTTACTAATGGATCCCATCAGGACCCAAAATCGTAGCACAACAATACAGAATATTTTTCTTAAGATCAACAGACTAGACCTTTCAATGGGATCAAGTGTAAAACTAGGAAATCTGGTAACAAAAATGTACCATACACTTAATCCCCTATTTTTCGTTTTTCAATCATCTTCAGCGCTTGCCATCTCTGTCGACCGCGAACCAATACATCATTGACCACCGACTGCCAGTGCATTGAAGCAGATGGAGTAGATAAAGCTGGCCTCCTGGTCATCAATAGAATGTACCCAGGGCCTTCGATCCAGATGTGTCTGGGGGATCTCGCTGTCATTGATGTCCACAACAAAGCTGTTGGCACTGGAATCACTATTCACTGGCACGGATTGTATCAACAAAATTATCAGCACTACGATGGTGTGCCCTTCGTCACCCAGTGCCCCATATCACATGGAACAACATTTAGATATAAATGGCGTGCACATAACTGGGGTACACACTTCTATCACGCCCATACGGGTATTCACAAAACTGATGGTCTTCAAGGGGCTGTCATAATTCGACCACCGATACAGCTGGATCCAAATCGAGACCAGTATGATGAGGATAATTTCGACAACACGATTTTCATTAATGATTGGTTTCATGAATCGGCTGTTGATCACTGGCCAGGTACTAGCACGCGAAATGTAGGTCAAGTACCAGCCAATGTCCTCATCAATGGGAAAGGACAGTGGTTTGTAAGTTCTTCAAATTATGACCTATAGCCTTTGGATATTGCCCTTCGATTTTAATCAAATTTAATCGCATAATTTGCAACCTAATTTCTAGGACCCCAGCATAAATCGGTACACCACCTCACCCCTTGCGATAATCAATGTAAATCCACATCGTCGTATCAGATTTCGCATGATCAACAGTCTGAGTTGGACCTGTCCTGTTCGCTTCTCAATCCAAAATCATGACTTAACAATTCTGAGCACCGATGGTGATGATGTGAAACCAAAAACTGTTACTACGATTATTTCTTTCGCGGGTAATTACAATTGATTTCCTGTTAACTCTGTACTAATTAAAATATCATGCTACATTGACCGAAGATAAATTTTAGCCGAACGCTATGACTTCGTTATCAACACAAACCAGGAGCCCGGAACTTATTGGGTACAGGCCCGACTGGTGGGCCCTTGTGCAGCGTTAAATATCTCGCAAGTAGCACTATTACGTTACGTGGGAGCACAGTTCATGCAACCGAGAATACAACGTCCGGTTAATCCTGGATTGCCATTAGGAGTGGTAAAACATTTACAGCAGGAGAAATTCATGCAGCCTTTGGCTTTCTTTCTCGCTACTTTTATTCTCAACTTGTAGGTCTTCAATGAGATAAATGAAATTTGTGAAGCCGGGAATCCCAACTTTGTCTGTATGAAAGACCTGGAGACAACTGAAACTGTCAACCAACGAATTCTAGTTCCTAGACCAGATGTCAGTATTTTCCTGCCCTACAACTTTTACGTATTTAGCGATGAAGAACTTTTTAAACCAAAAAGCTATCCGCACTTCCAAGGTACATCATCAGACAATCATTCTCATTCCATGCACCTGTTCACATCAACTTAATATTTAAATGTATGGATTCGCTTTACAGTGCCAACGGGTCGTAACGGTTCGGTTGCTATGATTTCTGATATCAGTAATGAATTTTCGGGCTCACCATTTCTCACGCAAATTCAAGACATTCCACGTAGGACAATTTGCAATGGAACTAATAAGCCTAGAGAATGTCGTCCTGGAAAGCCGTGCTTCTGTTCTCATGTGGTTGATATTCCACTCGGATCAGTCGTCGACATCATCATGGCCGACATGGGTCAGTAATTCTAGACAAACAGTTATTATCCCATATCAAAAATGAATATTTGCAACTCAATTTATTTTACGTCAAAGGTCCAAATGGATTGCCCCATCCCTTCCATGTACATGGATATGGTTGTCATGTGATGGCTCAAGGTCTCCTAAAGGATGTGCCTCTGACAGAAAGAAATAAATTTCAAGCCTTAACTCTGCATCAAAATCGTTATCGAAATATTCCCACTCAACCGGTTGTTAAAGATACTTTGCCTACACCATCAGGTGGATATAGTATTTGCAGATTTATAGCCGATAATCCAGGTGAGAATGGAGATTCTTTACTATTATTTCCTATCCAGTCAAAAATCATAGGGATAATAATTTATTATATTTTTTAGGATGGTGGCTGTATCACTGTCACTTTATGTCACATTTACTAGTTGGAATGGAATTGACATTGCACGTAGGAAGACAATCAGATATTCCTCCGGTACCGAGAGGATTTCCCAAATGTGGAGACTTCACTCCGAACGTGCGTTAGTCATAATTAATCTTTATCTTTGTTGTGATATTATTTATTGCAATATTGAGTCTGAAGGGAGGATGTTATTGGCATGAATCTGGAGAATAAATGTCAAGCAATATGTATACCTTTCCATTATAATTTCTTAATTACTTTTTCACCTATCTTAATTGAGGGTGGTAGCTCAGGTATCGAAGATTGCGACGCTCCTTTTGTTTGACAATAGGCTGTCTTAACTTATTAGTAATGTAATCGGTAGACATAAAGACAATCGAAAAATTATAACGAAGTGCTTATTGTACTTTGGGAAAAAGCTAATTGTTTGCTCTTCTCGGCGATCCAAGATTGATAAGTAGTAAGACTTTGCGGCGTGGGTGAATGACTGTATGAACCATGATTGATTATCTTCCAGGATTAAAGACTCATCAATTAAAAGTAGATCTGATAACCGATGGAAACCCCTATAAATTCATATTGGCACGTCATTCCTCCAGTCTTTTAGGGAATTCCCAAGGAGTCATAACTCTAATTCTCAAATTATTTTGAACTACCATTTTATCGAAGCACTAACAGTCCTATGGTATTCATTAACACATCCTGACAACTGCATCACTTGAATTGTGATATCATGTGAGACCACAATTGTGAATTATTCAACATTAATTGAAGGCCTTTGCGGTAAAATCCAGAAATTTTGGATGGAGTTCAGAATGGAATCGTCCACAGGCTTATTGCTTTTCCTAACTTTCATGATTTTGCATAGTGAGGATGTCAATTGTGGTGGAAGTCATGGTGAGCACTGACAAAATAAAAATTAATTCGGCTCACAACGAGGATTTTTCAAATTTCTCGTCCCAAATGCAAACCGTAATTCGTGCGCATTTTGATGTTTTTGCTCAGCTCATAAAAATCCTACCATAGAGTGGTATTCGAGAGGTTCATCAATAAAAAAAACCATGGAAGTTACTGAAGCGAATCCGAATGTTGACAATATCACTAACATCAAAGAAGAAAACCCACATCTTCCTCTGGAATACGGAGTTCCCTACAAAGGGCTGGGAAAGTTATCAACACCTGAAGAATGCGCGCGAACATGTCGAAAAGGAGCTTGGCCGAAGACTTGTTATTATCATTTTACAGTCGAGCTTTACAGAACCCTGGGCGGGTAATTATCATTCATTATTAATTATAAGTCATAATTATCAACAAAAAAATCGGGAAGTCATCATTGGACGGTAAATTGCAGGGCATGCACTTTATGCCGCCCCACGACCAACACATCACTGAGTACAAACTGTCAGTGTGTGGTTGGTGATGGGGTTGATATGGCTGGTATCATGGTAATTAATCGAATGTATCCAGGACCATCGATCCAACTGTGTGTGGGTGATCTCGCTATCATTGATGTAAGCAACAGAGCCATTGGCACATCTATCACTATCCATTGGCATGGCGTTTATCAAAAGGATTATCAATACTACGATGGTGTTCCTTTCGTTACCCAATGTCCCATAATACACGGAACCACTTTTCGATACAGATGGCGTGCCCAAAATGCTGGGACCCATTTTTATCATGCCCATACAGGTCTGCACAAGCCCGATGGTCTCGAAGGTGCTGTTATCATACGACAACCGAAATTTGAGGATCCGAATAGCGAACATTTCGACGATGACAACTTTGACAATGTAATTTTCATTAATGATTGGTTCCATGAATCAGCCATTGATCACTGGCCCGGTACCAGTACGCGAAATGTTGGTCAAATACCCCAGAACATTCTCATCAATGGTAAAGGGCAGTGGCTGGTAAGTTTACCCAATGGCACCATTGATAGCTAGAGATAATCTTTCGAACAAAATTTTAGGACCCTTCAACGGGTAATTACACTAATGCGAGTCTGGCTGTTATCAATGTCAGGCCCAATCGTCGTATTCGATTCCGACTGATCAACAGTTCCAGCTGGACTTGTCCTATTCAGTTCACCATTCAGAACCATAACTTAACGCTCATCGGTACCGATGGGGAAGAAGTCAAACCGAAGACAGTTACTACTATTACATCGTATTCTGGTGATTATGGGGAATCGATCAAACGACCATTTGTTCATCACTTATCATAATTATCATTAACCGAAACTGTCCACAGCGGAACGTTATGACTTCGTTCTCCATACCAATCAAACAATTGGTACCTATTGGATCCAAGCTCGGCTGGTACATTCTTGTGCTTCCGAAAAAATCACCCAGGTTGCCATATTGCGATACGTCGGTTCGGAATTAGATAGTCCATCATTAGAAAAACCCAAGTACAATCCAGGACTGCCATTAGGAATCGTGAGACATTTATAACTCATTGTAGACAAAGAGTTGTTGCAGGTCTTCCACATTAACTCTCCCTCACCTTAATTGTAGGTGTTTAATGACGTAAATCGCATATGCAATGATACAAATCCCGGTTTCGTCTGCGTAGTGGATCTTGAAACAGCAGATCCAATTGATGAGAAAATCCTAGCGCCCAAGGCAGACATCAGTATCCTTCTGTCATATAATTTCCATTTATTCTCCGATGAGGAGCTCTTCAAACCAAATACCTACACACAGTTCCTAGGTAAGACCCCCTTTTCTAAAAATAGGAGACGAATTTGATTGATATGAATTCCGGAAGAAATCGTAACCGTCCCTTCCACCTTTTCCAGTTCCCTTTGGCGGTAATGGCTCAGTTGCTATGATTGGGAATATCTCGAATGTATTTTCCGGATCGCCTTACTTGACTCAAATTACTGATATCCCATCCGAGATGTTATGCAATAAGTGTTCACTACCTGACAAGTGCCTCCCAGGAAAGCCATGTTTCTGTTCACATATTATTCATCTACCGCTCAATACAGTCGTTGAAATTATTATGACCGACACTAGTAAGTTTTTTATTGAAAAATATTAATCCATTTTTTTCTGACGCGCTGATGCAGAAACTAGGATTTGCTTTTTTTTCATTAAGGCCCAAATGGATTGTCTCACCCCTTTCATCTCCATGGCTTTGGCCACCACGTAATGGCCCAGGGCCACTTGAAAGATGTCAATATCACGGAGACTAATAAATATTATGCTCTGGAGCTCCATCGGCAAGTGTATCAAGATTTTCGAATGAAACCAATTGTTAAAGATACTCTGGCTGTGTCAGCAGGAGGATACACTATTATTCGATTCATAGCTGATAATCCTGGTGAGATTTTGAAGATTTCAAAGAAAGTTTCAATGTCTAAATGATTGATTTATTTGATTTTATCTTCGGGAAAATTTTCAAAAATTGTATTTCCCTATCTTTGCATGTTCTAGGATACTGGCTTCATCACTGTCATTTTATGTCTCATTTATTAGTCGGAATGGAATTAGTTTTTCACGTGGGAAATAATTCTGACCTTCCCCCAGTGCCAAAGGGGTTTCCAACGTGTGGAGACTTCAAGCCACGATCCTGATAGATTTTGTAGACTATTGATAATAAAAAATTTAAATTTCTGCAGGAATAATCCTGTTGTGTTCAACTTTATTTATTCTATATAATTTAAATAAAATCTGAATATTTGCGGGCGTCAGCGCCACGTGATACTTAACTAACATCGCGGAATTCGCTATTGCCCGCAACAAGTAGTACAAGTCAATTACTGGTACCTCCTAAAGCTGGGTTCTACTTTTGCAGCTGTAGGTTAAAGTTATTCCTCGTCGCGTAGCCTCTCATGATATTTGAAAATATTTATTTCAACAAGTTCGATACATGGATTTTTATTCATAATTTTTGTCAATAAGGCCTTTGAACATGCGATCCATATATAAATATCAATTTCCGATAATTCAAGATCGATCCCCCGTATGATAAATTATACAAATCGTCATAGTTTCCCCCACAGAAAAATATCTACAATATGTGAAACATATATGTAAAAATATGTGACTAGGACATGGATTTATTTTTTAATGTTTTTTTCCATGGAGTTGCCATTTTGCATTGCATTCGTTCTAATGATATATGCAGAACTCAATTCATCCTCTCAAGGATACACTGACATTGCACGAACCTACTCCCAGGTCGTGAAACTTTCCTATGACCCGATTACACTCGGAAATTTTCGAAAGAAACTAGGCCCACGTGGGTGCGAATGTAGCGAAATAAATCCCACCTTTTGGCTACTACTGTGCAAAAAACTAACGGTTTGAGAAAAACAAATATTCTTTTTCCCCCAAAGAGATTATCACCGAACCGTTAAGTACAAGTTCAAGTTCGCCGGCCCCTCGCGGGTGTTCTCGATCACTCTATCTGATCGGAATCGCGAGTATTTACCGGAAAATACTATTGTAAATGAGTCATTTTTTTTTAACAAATGGGATATACTGATTACGTAACTAGAATCAAGAAGAATCACATCACACGAAAATTGCGCAATTCTTTGTGGGCTAAATAATGCACGCTAAGTCACGTAGGATCGTTTGGTCTACCTGATAGTAATATCAATAGAAATAATTCCATCGTCGTCCCTGGAGGTATGCAAAATTCTTAGTTATAAGGAGCTCGTAAGGCCCCCTGTCGATATCGAGGGAGATATTTCTGAGCTAAACCAAACATTTTTTGGACAGTGGAATTTCAAGTGTTCTTTCCTCGTCAATAGAAATCGTCGTATCCAAACGAAAGGGCGACTGACCTTTCCATGGTAACGTACACATCAATGCGACGATATTTTTGGGCATTATATTGATCGTATTTTATGAATTGATGTGGAATATCGAGGCGCCTTTCCACCTCCACTCACAGTAAATCCAAAATACACGCAAAAATCTATCCGAACTACATGGAGTCGCAGAAAGACAGGTCCGTTCCATTCTCTATGATGGCTGGCCGACTTTCAGCTGCATGGAGCATCCTTTCACCTGGTAATACGGGAATATCCATAATAGTCAACTTAATGCCCCGAACGGTGTTTTCCAGAGAGTTCATGTCTCTTTGTCGACAGCTAAATCATGGTTTTGCACACTGGCACAGAGGAAACTACACCTAGAGCTCACTACAAGTTCATTTAGAATTTTTTTCTCTGAATGTTACAAACATCTCTGCACTCTTGAACATAAAATTTTTATATTGCCATTTAAGGGCATGACGAAACACAGCAATCATTGGATTGTTCGGTATGCTGAAAAATCAACAGCCCATTAACATGATTTGACATATTAGTGCACCGTCATGCACGAATTGTTTGTTAACATTCCTACACAGTGAAGTAACTCCCATGAAAAATGAGAGGAAAAATTTGAAGACAGAAATGCTGTAGCGGTCCTAACGATGGAGATCTTGATGTTATGAAAGTACTTTCTCATGATAACTAAAACGGAATTGATTCATTTAATATTTTTCTAGCCTCAATTCTAAAATATTTAAATGCAAAAACCACTTAATTCACTTGAGAACTCGTTTTCTTGATATGCACCAGTTGCCCTCATCGTTCAGAAAAATATATAATTTCTTGGCTCACGATATATTGCTCGTAGTGTGAGATATTGTCCACTGGGTAATTTTCCAGTTATAAATTTCGTGATGCAGACAACGCCTTAAAAGCCCGAATGACTCAGGTGCTTCTCACCAACTGTTGACTTAAAGTTAATGAAAAGGGTCAGAATGAATACCTTTTTATTGTCAAGACAGATAGAAGGTTCAAAACGATACCGTTTAATCCGTGTTATTGCACTTTCACTCTTATTAACCGCTCTTCGTAGAATGAGAATTCGAAGAGTCAATAAAACCCTTTAAACCCTTCAAACCGTCTGACTTTCGAAAACTTTTACAAATTAGCAACTTGATTAGCTTCACTTAATGCCCGGAGAAATCGCAAGACACCTGGCGATTTTATTATTTAAAAAAAAAGTAATTTTCATAGACACTTCTTATGACTTTTTCAACACATTTTTCTATTAGATAACGCAAATGGCGGTCTCCACATCCTGCAGCGATAAGGCACTGTGGCCATTCCCATACGATAACGATAATCACACGACATCACTCATGATTATTGGTTTCAGAATCAAGAGAGAGACGTCTACTTGATCTAATGATGGCTAATTTCGAAATAAGAAATTTCAGATGCCGGCGGCTTAAAGCCGGCCCACAACATTAAACGAGTACAATTTTCTTTCAATTTTTCATTTACTTCAACTGAACTGGGATGTCATCAGGACTTTGAAATTAATTATAAAAAAAAAAGTCCATAATTCAATGTTTCTACTTCCGAGAAAGCTCTCAAGGGTTTCTCCATTTCACTGACAACTCAGCGTTAGAATCTGAATAATTCGATTTTTATTCTTTAACGCTGGAAATATTGCTTATTAAATCACATAATTTAATTTTGAAAGTTGAAAATTTCGAAAACTTTGAAATCGATTTGAATTGATCTCGCAATACCCTAAAGTGAAGAAATCCAAACTTGAAATGTGCCGAGATGAATAGAAAACGACTTCTTCACGATATCATGCCCCGAAAATTGGGTTCGAAGAGGCCGATTATTGAATATTTCCCATTTTCTCTCGGTGAGCTATAGCTAATTGAACAAAGAGGCCAGAGGTTTTACCTGGTGACAACAGTAGCCGATACTATGTGGGATTTCGCGGGGTCGTCGACAAACAACTCCACGAGTTGGTGAAGGCACAGTCGATAGTCAGAGCTCGAACAGTATAGAACTGCGCTGAATAAGAGGAACGACTTTTTTCGCGTTTCCTAAAGGTACATCAAAGTTAACATTCTCCCTATAACTGTCATTCCATCATTTACCGTGCGCGAATCGATTAATGCAAATATATTGTTAGTGTCGAATTAAAAGTGAAATAAATCAACATTTTTCGATTTTACGATGTGTTTACGATGCGATAATGTGAAGGTGCGCTCTATTTTCCAATTATGTTCTTTACATCCATTAAAAAAGCACAATTAAGTTAACAAAACTTATCCAGCATTTTTTAGCGATAAAAGACAGTTCCAATGCAATAGTTTCTCCTTTTCCTCGACGTTGGATTTCGCAAAAACGAATTTCACTAAACAAAATAAAAGCTGTTGACTCTTGCTTGTTGAATTAACTGACCAAAGTGTTCTTAGTGACTGCCATTCATTGCAAAAAAAATCTTGTCAATGGCTCATTAAACCCACAAAACCGTCAAGTCCTATTCACCTGAGTATCACCACTCGTGCACGAGTGATTACTGTTTTCCCCGGTATTTACTTTGCACTGATAGAGAGAGAGAGAGAGCGCTGACCGGGGAATCAGTCCGATCGTCTGGAAGGCACAGTTTCACGGTCGTCCCATGCATGGACCAGTTCGAAAGTTCACGGATTAGTCATTTCCGTCATTCCCCAACAACTATGTATTTTCCCATCCTCTGCAGTAGAGTGCGTCGCAAGAAAGTACGGGATTCGCTCATTTATTCAAGCTTTACCTCAGCTTAGAGTTCGCACCGCGATGGCAAGAACAAATTATGATACTCGCTTTCTCGGAAAATCGCATTATTATTATAATCCTTTCTCTCACTAGTCGAATAATTATTGCGCGAAAATTATTTCCCCGATTCTTTCTCTGGCTGTAAACTCCGGGCTGAAGTGGAGGAGCAGCGAATTAATGAGTTAACATTTGATGTTTGATTGCAGTAATTCTGTAACACTACTACTGTAATAAAAATATTCGTTGCAAAGGATGGATTTCAAAGAGGTGGTAAATGTAATATCCGACCTGGTGGTGTTTATGATACTCTCGATAATTTACATAATCGAAGCATTCCTACGAACTCTGATACCGCGACGGTATCAGAGGAAAATTATAAAAGGAGAAGTGGCCCTGGTGACTGGTGGAGCTGGGGGAATTGGCAGACTTATTTCCATCAAACTAGCGCAACATGGTGCACACGTTATTATATGGGACATTAATGACCGAGGTGAGTATCTAATTGCGGTTATTTAATGTGTACTTACGGGGATACGCATGAATGAACTCCATCATGACCCATGGAGATATCCTCAACGTCAATGATGCAACGAAAAAAAAATTTGTTTTTCAATAGCTTTGGTCAAAGTTTATTATTTGTTCTGTGTATTTTCTCTTTCATTTGGACTCGTATCAATGCACGGGAGATATTCAATTGTTGCAAAAGCTGGAGGAAATTTATTATCGCTTAGTTCGCAATCGATGGTCCGATCTTATTCAGTTGACGACAGATTTATGTTGCATGGAAATGTGTTAAGGAGAAACATTCTTCTTAATAAAAAAATCAAAGTGTTTGTAGTTCTTAAGACAATTTGCTTTCAGGTATTCAAGAAGTTGTTGAGGAGATAAAAGCATTTGGTGGGAAATGTACAGGATACACTTGTGACATCACCGACAGAAAACAAATTTATCGAGTCGCAAAGACCGTGAAAATTGAAGTTGGAAACGTAAACAGAAATTTCCATAAATTACAGTTTGTCTATAATTCAATGACAGATGAAAATTCTATTCTTTAGGTGACAATTGTGGTCAATAATGCGGGATATGTCTGTGGGAAAACTTTCATGAACATTCCCGATGACGAAATAGAGAAAACTTTCAAAGTTAATATTCTCGCACATTACTGGGTACGAAAATTAATTTTAAATAACAATGGGACAAGCGTAAAGGAGGGAATTAAATCGCGGGAATTCATTTTTCTAATAGATTAACAAAGCTTTCCTGGAGGAAATGATGAAAGAGAATCAGGGGCACATTGTCACCATTGCTAGTGTCGCTGGACTCATGGGAACTTACAACTGCACAGACTATTCAGCCACGAAATTTGCGGCCATTGGATACCACGAGAGTTTGTTTACAGAACTAAAAGTAATCTTAGCCAAAATAAATGTCTGACTTCCCACATCTTTTGTAGAAATTTTCTATTTCGATTTTTTTGTCTTTGAAAAATATCTACGAAACATGTGCGAAATAATAATGCCACTCAAGACTATCAGGCAGCGGTTCAATCGCTGCTGATTACGTTATTACTAAATTTTATAATTATTTTATGGATAAATAGATGCATGGATACGATGGAATTCAAACGACCCTCGTATGTCCGTACTTTATTAACACCGGAATGTTCCCCGGAGTTGAACCCAGGTAATTTTGATTCTGAGAACCTTACGCTGGGAACACAATATATTTTTTTCTGAAACATTTTAATCAGCCAGTTTCTTGATATAGATAAACTCACATTTTTGGAAAAAAAATATTGTCTTCAGTGTAGAAATGTTTTCTCATTTATTTTTTATTTATCCAAGATTGATGCCACAACTCGAACCTGAGTATGTTGCTGAAGAGGTCGTGCAAGGGATATTGACCGATCAAATAAACGTGACATTGCCAGCCAGCATTAGATACTTTCTACCTCTCAAGAGGTGAGTTCTTGAACATCATCCCTATGAAACGTGTGACTATCCCCTCAGATTAATTCCATTAATTTTCATCCTCACGTTTTTGTTTTATTGTAGTTGGCTTCCTGCGAAAGTTTCATGGGCTCTGATGTACAATCTTTTGAAAGGCCCTCAAACAATGATGATGCTCAACAAGAACGAAAATAATAATATAATTAAGAATTTAGATTATGAGAACACAAGGCAAAATACATGTTATGGACAATTCACTGACTTTGACCACATGTCATCAGCACCTGCCATGTAAATGACTTTTTCCATTGTAAGACTAATTGTATATTTCGTTTTAATATATAAGTTTATAAGACTCGTGTTTAGAAGTAGTTTACATCTGTTTTATCAATACAATCTATCCCCTATTTGTCACTTATTACTTTCATCTGCTGGGGTTGAAGTAAGAACGCACTTATAAAAGATCGTAGAAATAATTTAGGCCCTGACCCAACTCCCAGATTGATAAGCCTGTTCCGAGCTCCCTAGCGAGATCAATTCGCTGCTGTAGAGAGTACAAAGTTGGGAAGAAAATAAATCCACTTCCTGGAGATTTTGCTTCGAAGAAATGCTCTTTACTCCTGTCATCCCATTGAATTTTTCCCTTATAGGATTCGAGAATTTTCAGGTACTGGGAACCAAGAATAGGTCCTCCCCCTTCTGGCGTATAATTGTTTCCATAGAAATTCAATCCCATGAGAATCTGCGATCTTCTGGGATCGTCATCATCGGGGACTAATTTTTCTACACATTCTCTGACCCATTCTAGAGGGGCATTGGGTCCGGGACGTTGAACATTGGAAAAATCGTATGTCATCAACGAAAAGTAGTCAACATGAGGCGCTACTTCCTCGAAGTACGCTTGAGAAAATATTTGACCTTCAGGACCTCGTGCTGGTGGAATGGCCAAAATCACTTCCAAATTTTTACTCTGGAGTCTCTTGCCCAAGGACTTTATCAAATTAACTACAACTTTGGTTTTAACCCCTGTGAACACGAACTGATTCCAAATCTCTAATACGTATCCTTGAAATTGGAATGTTTTAGCAGTTTCGGAAAGTACAGACACCAGCTGCGTTTTCCTCTGATTGTCGTTAGTGAGTGCTGATATTTCCTCGGGGGTCCACTCTTCGAATAAAACCCTTGGTAAAATTCTTACAGTGTGATTTCCATCATTAAAGGCTCTCATTTCTTTCAGCCATTTTTTCTGAACATCGTGAGTGGCCACTTGGAATTTTTTTACATTCCCTCGCGGTAGACTTAGCCAGACTGGTGAGACTGATGTTAACTTTCCATGAAATGTTTTGGATAATTCTGAACCCTCTGCATTCCACTACAAGATTTTTTGTTTTTGAGAATTTTTAAGCTGCAAGCTTCTTAAATTAAACAAAAACCTACTTCCCCAAAAATAGCCAGCGAGTATTCTCTAAAGAATATTGTAAACTAAATAATAACCTTTGTTTGCAAGACGATGAAAACCATTTGGAAAAATATTCTTGCAAGAAGTGAAAATTCCCCACCTTCCAAAATTTCAGTAAAAACTATGAAAAAATTTCTACGTACTAACAATCATGTTTTAATGTCTGTAACGATATTTACCGGTGTTATGTATCCCAGCACTTCCCCGTTGAATTGTCTCAACTTAGTATCTTTGCAATAAAGTCCAGACTCACGTAAAATGTCTATGGGTTTCGGCTCTTGGACCACAAGACCTCGATCAAAGACATTCTGATCCACCGGGCCTTTCTAATGTCCAAAAAAAGCAATTATTTTATAGTATGACCAATATCTGTGATGAATGTCAATGTCATTTTATGACGACAAACAACCATCTGTTAGAAATCAATCAATGAAACAATACCTTACTCTCTACTTTAGCTTTGTCGCGTCTGTGTTTGTCCGTTGGCGGAGACAATGTACAGGCCGCTGTACTCACCAGCAGCCACAGGCTAATTTTGTATATCCATTCGTTCATGATTTCATTAATAAAAACTCGATAATAAACACCGGTACTGCAGGTACGTCACTTGTTTTTGTTTTATTCCAGCAAGTGCCTTGCTGTTGCTGCCACCTGGTGGCGTATGCCCACTTTTCATGTAACTGCACTCTAACCTCGAGAATTGATTTTTCCTTTTTTTTAATTCCCTAACTAAATTCTTCTGATTCACGTTAGAACAATGATGTACCTTCCAATTATCCTATTTAATTTTCCATTTTGCATCGTTGCATTGAAATTGTCACCTTCATCGTTACATCAAAATTGTCACCTCCACTTGTCATCGCATTGAAAACCAGCCCGAATGCCAGGTGTAACAAAAAAAAATGTGCTATTTTCCCATCAGTTGGAAGAGTGCTTCTTCCAGACAAGCACGTTTTGTTGATGAGGACGGTCGGCATGACAAATTATCTTTTTTTGTATCAATGTGGTCATCAAAAATAGTGATAACAAGTGATTAAAAAATATTACGACGAAGTTGTACAACATCCCGGGAATCATTTATTTATTCACGTGTCTTAGGGTCAATTTTAACCTAGTGGTATTGCGTTTTTAAATGTTAATCGTAGGGATCAATTTTAGACGTTATTAATTAATGCAATATAGGTGACATTTTTAATTTCTCGATTGATTTTCTGGTCAATTAAAATCAACATTCCACAATGGCTGGGAATACGGATGTGTACGATGATTTGTATCTGTAAGTAACAAAATGTCAATTTTTAACATGAGGTATTCCATGCCAAATGAATCACCGCTTGGTTCATGTTCTTTTCTCAAAACATATAATTCATTCATTTGTAATATTCATCGCATTTAGGTATACAACAAACGAAAAATTTTACGTCGAAGCAGTTGGTACAAAAGTGTTACTGATCGTTGACAGATTGAATCAACATATCTTTACTCAAGGTAAATCTGAAATGATTGTATTATCGATTGCAAAAAAGGCGAATCATTTATCGAAACCAACTGACATAATAATTGTACGTTTTTTTTTGTGCATCGAAAACAGTTGGGACAGCGAGTCAAATTCCTCAAACAGCGAGCAGACGTAAGATATGGGGTGTAGTTGGAACAATTCGCCTGCTAGCCTGTAGATACTTCATAGTCATCACTGATGCTGAACAAATTGGGACTATCGCCGGCCAGCAGGTCTTCAAAGCGATCACAACCGAAGTTATACCCTATTCCCGATCAGATTTGCATTTGAGTGAAAAACAAATCCAGAATAATACAACGTACGTAGAGATGATCAAGACGGTGTTAAACACACCGTATTTCTACTTCAGTTACACGTATGATCTCAGCCACTCAATGCAGAGGCTGCACAATACGCCACCGGAATTTCTTCAGGTACTAATTCATTAATTACCTGCGTCATAAAATTTTGTAGAAATTTATAAACAGGGACCTGTGGAATATTGTATTCGTTCCAATGTCTCAGATGCCGCTGCATGAACGAGCAGACTCTCGCTTCATCTGGAACGCTTACCTCCTAGAGGACTTATCATCCCGCTCGGAGCACTCGAAATTCTGTTTGCCAATAATTCATGGATTCATATCCCTAAACACCGTTGTAGTAAATGGTATCTCTTTTAACTGGGGAATAATTTCCCGTCGTAGTGTTCACCGAGCAGGTACTCGGCTCTTCTCCCGAGGAATAGATACCAACGGTAACGTCTCTAACTACGTAGAAACAGAGCAAATAATTGAAGTGAATGGAGATCGAAGTTCCTTCGTCCAAATCCGAGGTTCAATTCCTCTGTTCTGGCAGCAGGCGCCTAATCTAAAGTACAAACCAAAGCCCCAGTTGAGCTCGCACGAAAATCACCAGGTTGCTGCTTCGAGACACTTCGATACCCAAATATTTCACTATGGAAAGCAAATCCTCGTTAATCTGATAGACCATCGTGGAGCTGAGGATGTTTTGGAGAAAGCATTCAGGGACATTGTGGCGAGAATAGCCAATCAAAATGTGAGGTACGAGGCTTTTGACTTTCATGCTGAGTGCAGGCACATGAGGTGGGACCGACTCAACATCCTGATGGACAGATTAGCACATGATCAGGAGCAGATGGGGTATTTCCTGCTGTCCAGGGATGGAGCTTTGCTCTCGGTCCAGGACGGTGTATTCAGAACAAATTGCGTTGACTGTCTCGACAGAACAAACGTTGTGCAAAGTATGTTGGCTAAGAGGGCGTTGGTTGATGCCCTGGGGAGGATGGGGATCCTGAGGAGGCTGGAGGACCATCCCAGCTTGGAACAATTGTTTAAACACGTCTGGGCAGACAACGCTGATGTCATTAGCACTCAGTATTCAGGTACTGGAGCACTTAAAACTGATTTTACCAGGACTGGGAAGAGGACGAAGATTGGAGCACTGAGGGATGGCATCAACTCCATGACTAGATACTATAAGAACAATTTTGCTGATGGATATCGTCAGGTAACTACCAACTCTTGATAATTACAGGAAAATTACGAGAGAACAAATAGCTCTCCAGGGAAAAATCAAAAAGCCTTTTTAAGAGCAGATTAAGCTTTTGAAATGACTTGGTAGAGCCCATTATTGCGGAGGCTATTTAATGACTGAAGTAATAAACTTGGATGGGACAGTTCCACTTTCAGACCACTTTTTGAAGGATATACATTCGTTTTCTGTAGTAATAAAAAATAAGAGTGAGTTTACGTCAGCTCGAGCACCCTTGAACTTCTCTCGGGCCCTTGAGTTCTATTGATTTTTCCATAACTATTGTTTTTGCGGTAAAAACTTTATTAGCGAGGAAGCGTTGAAACCATATCCAATTTAATTTAGAAATCATTTTTAATATTGACCCGAATTATTATTTGAATGCTTCAGGATGCCATTGACTTATTCCTGGGAAGATACATCATTCAAGACGGTGAATGCATGACTGTAAAATGTCCATTGGAGTTTGAAAGGAATTGGCGTTACGCTACATTCCCTTTGGTTCTGCTGCTAGCATCTTCAATGCTCATTGCTCACATCATACTGCCATCCAGCTACACCACAGATGTTCTCCTGTACATGCTTTTCTGGGGTGCCATGGTGGCAGGTACATTCGCGACAATTATCCATCATGGTAAACAATATGTGGATAAGCCAAAACTGTTATAGTCATTGATGCTTTCTCTATCTTGATTATTATTGTGACGAAGATTCCATTAATTACAATGAGTTCGTTGGAACGGTATTCGGAGGGTATATATGTATGGGTTTGTCGTCTTTGACAAACTATGTAGAATAAATAAAGTGTATTTAAATTTAGTAAGAATGGCGTGTTTTATATTTATTTTTCTAATGAAATTTGGAACCGCCGCCAGAGTCGACGGTGGCGTGCCCCAGCGGGGGCTTGTTCGCCTAACTTCCGACATTTCAGCTTCACCCCACGAATCCCCTCCACCCTAGTGACGTCTTCCTGCTCCCACAATCACCTGCGACTTTTTACCGCTATGCAAAACCGGGTTTTGTTGAATGTAAAGTGTATTATCATTCGTATTATCAGGCTATGCAGTTGAAATAAGTCAAATCAAAGCTACGATAACTCCAAATTATCCCAGTCTTCCGTAAACTACCAAAAATGTGGTAAGAATCAACATGTCTGTTATATGTACCTGTGCATTATTTGTTTACAAACACACTGGGGATAACCTCGAAATACTTGACATTTGGAACTCAGATAAATGACAAACAATAGGAACCCAAGAATCACTGATCAGTGAATGAAGACCTGGAGTTAATGAACGATTTCAACCTAGTGATGAATTATTAAAATACCATTCTAGATATAAATCTATGCAATGGCAAGATGGTCGACAGTACTCTCAGGGGTATTTCTGGCCCTGTCCATGGTTTTATCCCTTGGAAAATTGTTAATGCTCGCTGCTAATGGCAAGAATGGAGAACTCACAGAGGCTGATCAGTGGCTCGCCGAGATTGGCCTGTCTCAATATATTCCACTGTTCCAGAAAATGGGTGAGTAATGACAAATTATCAGATTTTATCTGGCCATTATATGCGTACAATAACGAAATTCCAAGATTCAGTTCGTCTTGCGTTTCTGTCTGAATGATTGATACGATATTCATGTAGATGAGGATGTCGTAAAAAAAATTATGACCACGGGATAGAGTCATCCGCTGGCATTTATGCACTCACATACGTTGGCCGTGCTCCAGCTTTTATTTCACAGGCCATAAACCTAACTGTCTATAAAGTGCCATCAATTACGACTGGATAGCGTGAATGTATATACTTTTTAAGGGTCCATCGGTATTTGGATCTTCGTTGAATGACAGACATTTCTTTCTAACTTCGAAAGGGACTAATCGACGATACTTTATATAAATGAGCTTGTTCTCCCCCCCCCCATCCTGTCCTAAATTAATTGGATCCTGTCGTCAAATTGGGCGAAATCAATAGCTATCACATTTAATGAAATTCATCTGCAATAAAATTAATTACATTTGCATGCGAAGTATTGACGAATGCAGGAAAGCTAAGTAATTGGTTGAGGAATATGAATTGAATTTTTTTTTCGATGGCAGAATTTTTCGCAACTCCGGTGAATTTCATTTCTTCTCCTGGTAACGAATTCGGTAATTACTTTATTAAATATTAACGCTAATAATTGACGATAATTCATATAAATGAACTTGGCCTCTTCTAAATTAATTAAAATACGCTGGAAAATTGTGTGGAACCGATGGCTCGTCTATCGATGGGTAATCGATGGTATTTAATGAAATTCATCAATCAAATTCTTCACATTTAAACGCAAAGTACTGACGAACATCTGGACGCCAGATAAATTGATTCATGAATATGAATACGTGATATGGTTTGTTTGAGAATTTTTTTGCAACTCCACTGAATTTCATTTGTCCCCTCGATTTACATGATATTAAAAAAATCGAGTTAAAGGATAAAAGATATAGTGGCAATAAAATTTTGCGCTTGCGCGACAGCACCAATATCCGGATGTCGTTATTGGCTGGATGTGTACAGCACCCCTTCCTCGTTTTTCCGATGTCCACTTTGCATTTTGCAACTGGAATTCGATTGCTAAAATTATTCATGGGAATATTCAGTGTTATTTTATGCCTATTCAATGAATAATTTTGTGCGGTGCATGTTCGGAAAGCGTTAGAGGATCGAATGATGCTTCAGACAATACGAACCATGGACCGATCAAGGTGCCTACTGAGGGCCTATGTAGATGACCCCTCGAAGTCCGAACAGTCTAAACACGATGATCACTCATTCAACTTTCATCCTGCCCTCGTGTTTCCTCAGGGTGAAAGTGCTGAAGACAATAAAGACAGCAATTCCCTCTTCATCCTTTTCGGTCCTGTTAATTCGCACCAAGTGGCCTCTTTGTTTTGCTAAAAAGAGAAGACTCCTATTAAGGTGTACTACAACTTTATCCATCGATGAAAGTCCACTGGAGAAAAAATTATTTTATCCAAGAATATTGTCTTGAGAGATAATAGAAAAAACTATCCCGTCAGTTTCGTGCTCATCTCCTCTCCGTGAATCGATTGCATTCACTTGACAATTACGCGTAATTAAGCCGCGTCTCAACTACCTTGCTCCCCATAGCAGATTGATTTACACTGGCTATAACACGAGGAGTGCCCCATAAATAGAAGCCCTGGATAAGACCCCAATGCGTGCAAAGCAACATTGAATCAATACCGCGATTATAATCAGAATTAACAATTTTCCTGTACTCATGAAACAAGTACATAAAATGTTGCCATAGCAACATAAACAGCAGAATATTTTGGTATTTGGTGGCGATAAATTTTTGATATTAGGAAAAATTCAGGGCGAAGAAGTGGGCGAGGAAAGGAGATGAGATAAGAAATGGGAGGCTGGGGGAGGGATGTGGGCATTTCAACCCAAGTGGAACAGATACACGACACGTGAGGGCACATTTCCACGCGGAGCATCGTGTCTGCTGGCCGACTGGATGGTTGTTGATGTGGTGGTGGGTGTTATCGGGGAGAGTATACACTGTATGCAGGTGAAGAGCGCGGGGGCTGGGGGTCGTAAGGGGCTTTTGGTGGGGTTGGCAGCGGCGTTTTTGGGTGGTAGGAGGCAAGGGTTGGTCTCTCCGTGTAATCGTATTGTACGCAGTCGACTGGCGTGACTCAACACAGCCGGATCGTCGCGCATACCCTGATCCCTTATTTTTTCGAATTTTTATTCGGCCTCTGTTGACGGATTTATATTAATTTGAAAATAATTCGCTGTTCATTTATGTACCAAGAAGTTGTTCTTTATTTTATCAGGCTGAACAATTTGTCATAAATTTTTTTTGGAAACGTGGGGGGGGTGGTATAATGCAAGGGCCCAGGGGGCGAAACCGTGACTGCATGGTCAGCCACGATTTTAAGCGCTCGGTTAAAGCTCACGGAAACGTGAATATACAAACCACAACGGAACTCTGACGTAATCCTTCGGGTTTACGACATGATTATTAATGATTCTACTGCTGTAATGAATTATTAATCGTTAAATTGAAGTTCATCGGTTTTTTACTAAATTAAGATCAGGGGCCTTGCTAGATACTTTCGGAGTTTAAATATGTAAATTGTAAAATTGTAGTATAAAATTTTACGCGCGCAATGCAGTGCATGGAGACCTCGTTGTGCCTGCGGTGATTACGGTTGAGTTAATTGTCTTGGGTCGTTTCCGTTCTTCTTATATTTTTTTAAAATCATTTTTGTGAGATCGCCTTGTTTTACTGCGAAACGCTTGAATTTTTAAGGAGAATTCTGTCAACCCTCCTCTTGCTTGATTACCCGGTTTTTGCGGCCTCGTGGGGTTTGAGAGGGTAGCCTCGAGAAGTCTACTCTGTGATGAAGGTAACATCATCGTAGTATTAAATATTTTAATCAAACGAAGTAAAATATCTTCAAGATGGCAGGGTTTTACAATAATTAATTAACCATGACGTTAATTATAGCAGCAGCTAGTTCAGTTCAATGTTTTTATACGAGAGAAAGTTATTTTAAATTATTTACAAAAATGTTTTTCATTTAAAAAATGAAATCAATTATTTTCGTTCAAAGGGAATGAGAATCTCCCGATTATGGGAGTTATTTTTAACAGAAGAAATCATGCGACGTCAACATAAAAAAGTAAAGACTGCGTTGAATGCAAAAATCTCAACTCATATCATCCACTGGGTCACACTTCAGTATTTTTAGTCGGTTTCTCATTTCCTTACACAAGTAAAACGATTTTTTTAAACCAAGAAATTCTCCCTTCATCGTGAAGTGTTCATGTTCACGTCATGAATATTTCACCGAATCCGTACATGCCATGACTTACTCTACAGAATTTTGGTCTTGAGCAATCTGTCTCGACAAATAGGTTTTCTGACATGGGAACAGTTTCCTTCTCACTGTTCGAAACAAATAAAAAATTAGGTAACAAAAAAAAATCGACCAGCTGCCTTCCATACGTAAGCCAAAATTTGAAGAGTCCCTGTAAACTTTCTTTCGGTGGTTCCCCGTTTATTTGTCTCGCCCATTCCATCATTGCCCAATTTCCAAAATCCACTCAGAGATGTTAGAGATCAAGGCCTTAATATACGTCATATAGTTCTCAATCTTCGAGTTGTTGGGGTAAAGTTCGGTCGGATGATGCGATCGCGATCAAAACTTCACCGATGAAAACTTTTCGAGGTAAAGTAATGCTCTCCGGTTGTAAGTTCAACTATACATATATGCCAGTGGTTGTGTACACCCTCTCACTTCGAATCTAGCTTATTCCCCCTGCATTGCGGATATCCGTCGGGATGTTTTGCATTTAATGGACGAATACGATATATTTTATTGCCAAAATATATTTCACGTCTGTGTGACCAGTCGCAATTGGCGAATTAGTTCGCACGATTGTGTTTTTCCTTTCATTTTAACCCATTACATATCAATGGTTCAGTACTCATTTTGGCCTAATTGACCGGCACACAGGTGCGTTATTACACGTTGAGCTGATTAACATGGGGGCTGCAAGGCCAATTCGATTGATGCTCCCTTTGCGAAAATCGATCTCAACAAAAATTCAATGCACAATGGCCTAGAATTCATGGACTTCCATGGAGTTCACAGCTCTGACCTTTTCTACACAATATTTCAAAACATTTTCAATCGCCTCCTGGGGGTAATCATGTGATGAAAATGAATAAATAAAGGGGCGTTGCATGGAATTTCGATGCCTCAATATTCGCGACTTTTTTTCATTGCTGGAGTGTACGATATTAAATCGATATGTTGATTTGGAAGGAGCAGTGAACATATCGCTGGGAAATGTCTCATTTGTGTTCGCCATCAATGCATTGATGGCAGGCGCCGAAATGGCCTGACATTTTATCAAACTTTATAGGTTTATAACACATAGCAACCAAATTCCAGCTGGTTATTGCCAACTCCATTGGCGCTAGAACCCATTTCCTAACATTCTCAAAGTTCCAAATTTTTTGGATGAATGGGTACGAAAAACTACCCTCATAACCGTCGCAAATTTTTTTTTTTATTTTCAAAAATAAAAACACACTTCATTCATTGTTTTTAGTGGGGATTTTCCAATGGTTCGGGGATTTTGCCCGGGTCCGAAATTCATGCCCCCTCCCCCAAGGTTTTATTATTCAGGATCAAGGGAGGATTTATTCCTTTATTACTAAGGGCCCCTAAGCGTGCAAAATGGGGAAAAATAATCCTGGGCATTTACTTCTCGATTTTCCCCTTAAGTACATTTGTATTGGCCGCCAGGATGTGCCTGGAAGGAAACATTCAATATTACTTTAGGGCCTGGAGATTATATCACATTCGAAAATTAGACCCAGAATGATTCAGTCAGAATGCAATCATAAATTCAGATCTCGTTTGACCTAGCTACTTGATAAAATTCCCGTTGAATGCGCTGGCCATCAACTGAATGCTAGAGGAGAGGAAAATCGCTGTTATCTCGAGCGTAGCGGCACGAAACGCCGTGAATGACAGGGGATAAGGATGGAACAAAGGCCGGCACAAGGAGCACAGCCACATCAACCCCTCCACTGGCACTATTTTTTTTTTACCCTTTTATCTCAATATTTTTTATTACCTGTCACTTCTACTTGCGCTGCAGTAAAACCAATTTTATTTTCCTGGCCTTACTCATCCATTTTCAGTCTTTTATATATCCACGATAAATGCAATTTCCTCGGTCATTTCCGATTTTTCTGTTCCTTCATGAAGGCCAATAAAATTCCAAAGAGGTGGACAATGAGCCCCGGAAATTCTGGTCGTATGAATAGTGACGATTTTAATTTTTAAAAATGGAAAGACGCGTGTTGCTTCATCATTTCTCACTTTTTTTAAAAATAAAAATATCCGAAAAGTTCTCATTATCTTTTGTTCCGATCCTTTTATAACAGGATTAGACCATCATTCCGAGTCAATATTGCCCGGCCATTGTTTCAATAATTTCATTTTAAAAAATCCTCGCTCCATAATTCTATTTGATTTCCCTGCATTTCGCAGGGAGTTAGGAATTCACTGAATCCAACAGCAATTTTCTTTGTTCTCGCTCTCCGTCCCCAATCACCCATTTAATCAGATCGAATCCCGTAGAAACGTAGCCGTAAGAGAACAGATAGAAAAGTTATCGTCGAATCCATTGAGATTCGTCTGTTACCGTATTTTCCCATGCGGATGAGAACTTGAGTCTCTCTCCGCAGCAAGAAAATCCGGTAGACCACGACACTGAATTTCTCACTTTTTGTCAAGTAGTTTGAGAGTATTCAGAATCGATTTTGCTCACTGACTATTTCAAAAACCATTTGCTTATACCGAGGATGTCCTCCTCCATCCATAATCATGAATGTGTGTCAGACGTAAGCCTTTTCCGGCCTGAAATCGACTTATTCGTCTTTTATGGTACCTCCCTCCCCCTCAGTGGTCCTGATGGTGTTACCTCTGCGCCTCGTGGCACCCCTGCGGTGCCAAAAGGATCGTTAGCACGAAATAATGTCAGTAAAGGATATTCCCCACTGAGAAAGGTCAAGAGTCCATCTGAGGTCACGAGGCCTCGACATATTGTGTATGTGCACAGTTTATTTCATTGTTAATTTTTTATTCTACTCGGACCCCACATTCTTCATAAACTTTTGAGGGTATATGTGGGTCTGGCTCAAGGGTCGCCCAAGATTATGGCTCTTATCCCTCACCCCAGTCCCCAAGTTATTAGGAGACAACTCCAAAACCGGTACCCACATCTTTTTGATGATCAAAATTTTTTTTAAACATAAAAATATTTTTTAATCGTCAAAGAAATATTGACGTTTGTTCGTTGCTACCTTGAAGATAATTTTATCGTACCACTGCTATGTAATTAAATTACTTATGATGATGTTATCATTTTTCTTCAATCACCGTTGTCTGCTAAAAGATGCCTGAGTGATAAGTAAAGCGAGTAAATAACAAACGTCTCCGTAAAATTAGAAATAAATTGAGTAATGCCGGACAAAGTGAACGGTAACCGTGATGGACATCGGGACAAGGAGTTTTTTGTCGATGAAATATCATCAATTGGTATGTCACTGCGGCCGAGCGGTAGTGCATCTTCTGGTGAGTTTTTCTTCAATTTTCCATCGAAATTTTTTTACCGTTTTTCTTTTTATCGGGACAGTTTTTTGGTCGTAGTGAAGGACCCGGTGAAATCCTATTGAAGCAAAATGTTCCTATGAGAAAAATTGAAATGAAAAAAATATAGGAAATAGATAGTAGGTGGTCAGGACCTCGCCTTTGTTCGTCAATCGATAATCGATAGGCTATAAAAAATGAAAGAGATTGGCATGAAAAAATACGGAGCCTTCGTTCACTCTTATTGAGGTTTTAATAAAGCTGGGAAGTTATGAAAACATTTTGACTTGAATTTATAGTGAACTTTTTAAAATACTGTGCAAACATTAGTCACAGAGCACCTGCGAGATGCATGAACGGACAAAAAAAACTTTAGGAGTGAAAAATGCAGCAGAAGGGTGGGTTTTATTCTGTGGCTGCATAGTGGTTGTTCATTAAAAATAATGAGTAGAGCATATGTATAAATTAATGCGTCGAATGGCCCTTAGAAACCCCCGCCAAAAACGCTCATAATAATTTTGAAACCACACAATTTTTTACCTCTAAAAATATTAATAAATTAAAATTAAGTTTTCCATCGTCCGTATGGTGGGGGGGGGGGTGTTAATGATTTGTCAAATGTCACATGTAATTCAATGGTATTTTATGAAACTTGCAAAAATATTGGGATAAGTAATAAAAATACTGGAGTACATTCGTTGTAGTTACGATAAACTCTAAAATATGCGGTTTAGTCCCGAAAGAGTATTAAATTATATCCCGGGCTGAGTGGCCTGAAGTACACAACGATATCGCGTTGAAATCGACTGGATCGATAGTAGCCTTGAGCTAGGAAACACACTAACTAGTCATATATACACTTATCCGCTAGTTTCGAGCATGTACTCTTGTTCCCTGCATTCCCCAAACCCTCGAGAAACAATGTAATAATCCCTTGGTTAAGCTCAATACGCAGTAATGAATCTCTGAATCCAGGAAGATTGAAACCGTTCCATCCTAGTTATTGGCTAAGACACTTCCAACAACTCTGATCATGTTTTCGATGGCCATTCCATTTGTCAGGGATTCCCCCGGTGGTTTAAATTCACTCAACGACTTAAGAAAGCTTTTTCTCTCTGCGACACAAACATTTGTCATAGTCTGATAGTCCTCCAAGGTCGCAATAGCTTCTCGGAGCTGATTGAACATCGCCAGGACGACACATTGTCTCATTTTTTCCTCAGATTTAGCAATCACATCGTTCTCTATGGCACAGAGCCAGAGTAAACTGTCCAGCCAACTTTCCATCCCGTTTGGGCGGTCGTTCGAGTAATTTATTCCATGATCCTTCAGCCATAGGGTCAACTGAAAATAAAGAAGTCGAATGAGCACAAAAGAGCCGAGACCTTGAGAGATAAGCGGAGAAACGCGCGGGTTATTCATGCTGACGTGTCTGAAACACAGGAAGGACAATAGATTTTCTGTAATTTTCAATTTGATAATACCTGCAGGGCTTGAGGGAATATATCTTTGACACTAGCCCTGAGTATATACATTTTCGTATGATTTTAAATTTTTGAAATGTTCAAATTTTTGTGCCACGGATGGTGATGTCTTAAAACTCGTTAAGATTTGTTATTTTACGAGAAAAAGTTCGCAATCTTCGTAACTTTTCACAGATTAATAAATTTTAAGAAGTTTCCGTCCTGATTCACAAGCACAAAGCCACTATACACCCTAATTTATGAGAAGAGAATGTCAGAAAACTTTCTGTAGATTTTCTTCTTTAGTGTTTGGGGAAAAAATGTTTTGCGAGATATTCTTGGAGCGAATAAGAGTAGATTAAATTTTGAGTAATTGTGTTTACTTGTCCGCGGCAGAGCAGCGACATTGGATTCTCCAAAATTCTTATTTTTGCGAGACTTCCCAAAGGTACCAGTTCCTTCGGGTCAAGACAGTTGAGCTGATTCCCATCGAGACTTAAAAGTTGAAGGCTGGGTATTTTTGTAAAAACAGTGGCTTGCACTATTTGAATTTGGTTGTATGAGACGTCCAGTTGTTGAAGATTTGGAATATTCGTGAACCAATTACTCTGCAACTGCTTTAGTTTATTGTGAGACAGACTCAGCTTTTTCAATTTTGGAAAGTTGGAAAAGGTGAGGGGATGCACGTCGGATATCTCGCAGTTCTGGAGGTTCAGTACAATCAGAGTACCTCGGTGCTTCATAAATGAGTTTGCTGAAATATATTTCATGTTTGAGTTTAACATCGTTATCGCAGAGAGTACTGCCTGCTCGTTGGAAACATCTGCTATAGTGCCGTTGGAACATTTCAGCCAGTAACCAGGCTCTGAAAGATTAAGTTTAATAACAGTTGAAAGGGGGCAGATTAAATTAAAAGATTATATTTATTGGTTGAAGAAAAATCACAAAAAAAAAGATCAAGGCGAATTTAGTTAATCAGAAGCAATTAAAGAGATAAGATGAGATACGAGATACGATACTCCTTATAATATTTTCAAATATCAATTTATTGACTGACATTCGCGACTTGGTGTGAACTACACTTCAGACAGATTATGTTGATACCCCGGAAGGAAATCAACTGTAGATAGAGAAAAAGTCAATTCAAATTTACTGAAAAAATCATGTCAACAGTGGTGACTCCCGAAGCGTCAACAATTTTATCGATCGTTTGGAACTGATCTTATTACAATTTATGGTATTGGCTTTTCAATGCTCCGTATGCTGTCGAAATCTCATTGAAATTCGATCTGAATTGAATTTTTTTCATCATAAAGTTGCCGACATCGGGGCTTCAAAGGTGAGAAAATGCTGAAACCCCTTCACCGAGAATACTGTGAATTATCTATAAAATCTAAAGTTGTTGAAAAGCGAGAAATCTCACGGATAAAGAGTTAAACTTTTATTCACTGTAAGAGCCAACGATTCCCGGGTTTTCCACCGTTATGAATAGCCCTTACATGAGATATTTTTGCGCCCCAATTTCCCTTAATTAATCATCTCATTCTCTCCCCGAGTGTATTTGTCTTCTCGGTGTATTAATTAACCTTATTTTAATTAAAAAGAATAATTACCAGATTCATACTGAGATTTGGAACATGTAGCGTATACGATTTCCGTGCACTTTAGCACGCAGAAAAGCCCCAGCAGCCAGACACTCGACATCGCTGTAGAATAAATACTGGGAGCTGATGAAAAATAATGTAAAGATATTTCACAGGATGCTGTTGACTAAAACGGAAACTCATGGAGATAAATCCCTACCAACGAAGGCCATATAAAGAAATGCCTAGAAATACGGTCCTTATCAGTGACGGAAAAACGGAGACTTCCTAGTTGACCCATTTTTTTTTTCTCTTCATAATATTTTTTTTCTAAAAATTTTTAATCTTCTACAAAAATGTGCAGATGTGAAATCCGATGCTTAAAGTATTTTATGTGCTTTCTGGGAAAAAGGTATTTCGAGTCTCGCGAGTTGCGGTGAAGTTAATGCACTGCCGGAATTACCGCCTCAGGATGAGGAACGCCTACAGCGGGCTGCAAGGATGCTGCAGCAACGATTGGTTCTTCGACAGTGGCTAAGTGATCATGGTCTCAGCTCTCATTATCAAAAGTAAGGCCAGCACGATTTAAAACGATTATTTTCTAGCTCATCGTCCAACAATTTATTTTTTCACTCTAACCACCGATAAACATTGATCATTTTTTTTATTTAATTTCTTACAATAGATTCAAATATTTTCCAAATGACAGAATTGGATAATTAACTGATGATGCATTGTCCTCGAAGGTTAATGCAGATGGAGGTGTTATCGCTGGAGGACGTGTACTGGGTAGAGGATAATGAGGCACGTACAGCCCTTGGGAAAGATCTTCCCAAGTGGATACAGGCGCGACAGTCCCTTCCGACGTCGAAGGATGATCTTGAGGGGCTTAAAGCGGATCTATGGAGTTCTGTGGTTAAGAACAGTCAACACCAAGATGCCTGGACGTGGGGTGAGTCTTGAATAATGCAATTTCAAATATTATAAGAACGAATAACAACGAGGGATCGCCACAAAACATGAAAAACGGGTGATTGAGAAGTTTTTTGTGGTTTTTCAGGTGGAATGCTGGTGGTTTCAGTGTCTGTCGCTGGGCTCGTCACCCTGGCGGCTATGACACAACCCGCTCTAGCCCCAGAAGCAAAACACTCACTACTGCAGTATGTCACTGGCAAATATCTTCTGCCAAGCAACTGTCGTGTTCACTTTGAGTGGGATGAACCTCAGCTTGTTGGAGAGACTATGACATTTACCGTTAAAGTATGTAATTATCCTTCACTGAACTGTCATCAAAATCAACTTGATGATTGCAGAATCTCCTTAATCAAATAAAAATCAATGTCTTGCAGTTTTACCAACGGAACGGTCAGCCCTATCCAATCTGTGACAAAGACAATCTATTAGTGGATGTATCAGAGGGTACAAGGAGGGTAGCAACCGTGATAGATCTAGGTGGTACTGATCCATTAGCAGCTAATACAGCAGTTGTTAAATTTACTGTTCGCCATGCCGGGCAATATCGTATAGCAGTACTCATTGGCTCGTGCCATGTCCATGGCAGCCCTTTCCTCAAGAGTTTTTTTCCCGGTCCACCCGATCCCAACAAAACTGTCTTTGTAAGGCAGAGCTCGACGGTTGTATGCACAGCTGGAATTGCTCACTCGATGACAATAGAGCCAAGGGACGAGTACGACAATTTGTGTATTTTTGGACCTGACGATCAGCCAACAGATGGATACAATGTTAATATTACTCAAATTGGATGCTCCGAAAGAGGTCAATCAGCAATATGCAACATTCATCTTGAATACGATGAGCCAAATCAACGAATAAGATTAAAAGTTGGGTTCCCAAATGGGGGCTGTTACCATGCAACAGTCAGTTTATCTGGACTGCAACTTCACAATGGCGACTTCGATATTATTGTACTGGAGAGTTTTGTAGCACGGATGGTACATAACAACGTTGCGTCAAAGGATCCGGACATATGCTATGCTGCCAAACTCCTGGGGATACAGGGGGAAAGATTCTCCAAGCCTAAAAAAGTCTTCTGTTTCATATCCCCGAAGCAATTGACTATCAAAGAGTATCTCCTCAAATTCATTCCAAAACGCCTCGTCACATTTAGATTATGCCCTTCGACTAAGGTAAAATTTTCAAGGGTGCGTAATTTTTTATTTTTATTTATCTTTTATTTATTTCCATGTTTTGATTAGTCGAATTTATCGGATTGGGAGTGAAGGAGCATGAGCAAAGGAAAAGGGGCTATTTTTTGGAAACTTATTTTCAGTTTTGATTATGAGCTGTCAAAAGTATTTAGTCAATTAAAAAAAATTAGAATCACAGTAGAGATTCTTCACTTTACAAAAAAAAATATTTCTATCAATTTCAGTTTCATTTCGTCAGTGTGCATAATGAATATGAAGGCTACGATTCATTTTCCATCGACGACGGGTGTCAGCCACCAGTCGAATTGATCTCCCACTATCGTAATGTAATTGCAGCAACATTCACTCTATTTCTACTAAAAAATATCGGTGGCAGTGAGACATTCGCCGATAAACAGAATTTCTTTTATCACGAAGTTAGAAAACACCATCAGAAACATTACCACGAGAAATTGACAATGAAAGTCCAGCGTGAAAAGCTCCTGGAGTCATCGATGAAGGCAACTAAGGGCTTCTCAGTTAGTGACTGGTGCAGAAACTTTGAGATCACCTTTCAAGGAGAGCAGGGAGTTGACTGGGGTGGGGTCAGACGCGAGTGGTTTGAATTAATCTGCGCATCATTGTTTGATCCTGGCAATGGTCTATTTGCATCGTTTGGCGAATCTCAACAGGCGCTTGTACATCCGAACAATAAAAGACCATCGCAACTTAAGCTTAAGCATTACGAATTCGCTGGTCGAATTGTTGGAAAATGTCTCTATGAATCCGCACTAGGAGGATCATATCGGCAATTAGTCAGAGCAAGATTTACACGTTCATTTTTAGCACAAATTATCGGTCTTAGGGTACACTACAAGTACTTTGAACAGGACGACCCTGATTTATATCTGAGTAAAGTTAAGTACATACTTGAAAATGATGTTGAAGAGATGGAACTTAACTTTGTGGAGGAGGAGTACGACAAAGATGGTCAATTACTTAATAATGCTGAGTTAATTCCTGGAGGGAGTAAAATACGCGTTACTAAGGACACTAAGTTACGTTATTTGGATGCACTTGCTCAACATCGACTTGCTAGCTCTATCCGGAATGAGGTCGATGCATTTTTACGGGGATTGAATGAACTTATTCCAGATAATTTGCTTGGAATTTTTGACGAGAATGAACTTGAGGTAAACAACAACAAAAAAATTGATAAAATTATTTACATGGGGGGTACTATATAGTGGAAGATATCCTTTGATTCTTTAATAAATACTTTCATTACTAATAATCCCCTCAATTAGAAAAATATTTGCACAATGACTAAGGAATAAAAGACGAACTCAATTGTTGCCTCCTCTCTTTTCAGCTTTTGCTCTGTGGCACTGGAGAATACAGTGTTTCAGATCTTCGTGCCCACCACATAGTTAATGGTAGCTCACCCGAATTTCTTCGTGTACTCGATTGGTTCTGGACAGCAGTGAGTAACTTCACTCAAGAGGAAATGGCACGACTGCTCCAATTTACAACTGGCTGCTCTCAACTACCACCTGGTGGTTTCCAGCAATTAAGTCCACGCTTTCAAATCACAGCAGCTCCAACTTTTGCCAATTTACCAACGGCCCACACCTGGTATGTACTCGCGAAGAAGTTTAGAAATTTTTTTTCTCATTTTTATTGCTTTGTTTCTTTCAATCATTGGAGAACACGATAGAATTCAATTAATCGTGGAATTCTGGTTTACAGCTTCAATCAATTATGCCTACCCGACTACGAGTGTTACGACCACTTCGAGAAAGCTCTGCTACTTGCTATCAGCGAGGGCACTGAAGGCTTCGGCATGATTTAAGAGATTAAATGAATCTAGTCTAATTATTAGTTTATTTGAGAGAACAATTTTACTGAGATACTTAATTTATTTGGGAAAAAAGAACACTAGTCAAATACAAAATGTTTCAGAATCCATAGATGCATTGCCAGAAAAGAGAAGCTTACGATTGTATTGTGAGAGTATTCAGATCAATAATTTCAATCGTCTTGAAAGGCTAGACTTTTTTCGAACGACAAATGCAAGTAATGACTACATGTTTTGATTTTAGAAATTCATAACTGTGAATTTTTGCCATCAACATCTTACTGAGTATGTAAATAGACAGAGGTGAGTGAAAAACGACGATTTTTAATCGAAATATTGTCGGAAGAGGAACATTCTGTGAAAGAGATAAATGGACTGTTTCTGTTTCTCTTGGAATCTCACTACTTCCATGAATTTTCATGAAGTAATTGAATCTGATTCGTGAATTTATCATTTCCTATCATTCCACTATCGAAACTATCATTCGAAAATTTGTTGAAATGCAAAATAAGAATTTTCAGAGACCCATTACAATAGCATCCCTATTTCTACGCTTTTGTGACTGGGCAGTGATGTAAGGAACTTATTTAAAATTATTACAATGCGTCATGATTTTCCAACGGCGTAAAAATACTGTTCTCGCATTTTTTACGCTTCAGTGATTATTCGCTTGAAACGAAAGGAATAATTAGGAAAATATGAGGTTCTCCGAGTTAAATGAGTCAATGGCTTACTTTTTGAATTTTTATTTCTCAATTTTTTCATGCGTTTAGCTCTTCTTTCGATTCTTATTTATGACGCGTTAAATTATCTCATTTCCACAGAGCAGAGAGATAGTCGTTAACTCATTTGACATGGCATACTTCATGAATCTATAATCGATGAAAATTGGAAAATCATTATTCTGTAGATTAGGAATGATACGTTAGGATGAACTTGAAAAATCTCTGTTATGTAAAATTATTTCGAAAGTATAGTCTCTGATATACGATCTAATGAACTGATGCGTAGAAATAGTTGTGAATTTTTACTCATTTTTAAGCGTAAGACGCCAACAGCTGATGGTATCTTGAATGTAGTCGTGAAACGTGTTAAATGCCAATGTAAACAAACAAACTCCGTTATCTCGTGTAGTCTGGATTGATTAGAATGAATTAAAAATTACGTTTTCTGCAGATCGAGAGACTGTTAGAGATAATTATTGGAATGTATTATAACTGATATTGTGACACTAAGTGATCTGATAGGCGGATAATTTTTTAATTTAGCTGTAGAAATTGATAGAGATGTTTTGAAATGATTATCATGAACTCGTCAATTCCACGCACATTATTGTGCTAATGTTGTTCAAACTTATTGGTTTCAGAAAGTCATGGTTTCAAAGTTATGTATACGAGTTTTATCACTGACTTTTTTCCCATTTTTGAATTTTTTATCAATTTCTCTTGGAAAATTTTTAGAGGAATTTCTCTAGATTAAAGACAATAGAAAAATTGCAAATCTATTTCAACTTTACCTCAAATCACCATTTCATTACTGATTTATTTAAAAACGAATTCGTACGAAACATATTGGAACAATCAAAGTATGAAGTAGACCTGATAAATCGGTGTTCGTAGATTGTTTTTTCAAACCACTGAGTTAAAAAAAAATGTTGAATGAAACAATATAGATGAGAAGCAGCAAAAAAATATTTATTGATTTACCCTAGCCAAAAACTTCCTTCGTCCTTCAATTTTTTGTTCTTTCATTCATAATCCACCCGTCCAACAATCCACCCGTTTGCATACCTACGACGTTGTCCCCTGGGTGCCCCACCTAACTCCGCACTTTAACAAATACTCTACCAAACGAGTTACAGAATATTCTTTCAAAAATTTGCATTTCTCCTCGGCATTCATGGGTGAGTGGGCTGGGGGGTGACAGAGAGAAAGGAGAGAGTTCTCAGGATAGCCCGCGGCGCCCTTACAACGCGCCCAGCAATTTGAAGAACTGCGTTACTCCATCGACTTTC
Source organism: Diachasmimorpha longicaudata (assembly GCF_034640455.1). Classification (NCBI taxonomy): domain Eukaryota; kingdom Metazoa; phylum Arthropoda; class Insecta; order Hymenoptera; family Braconidae; genus Diachasmimorpha; species Diachasmimorpha longicaudata. Next base: position 10,648,593 of record NC_087228.1, on the reverse strand, counting down.
TTGACTCTGACGCACAAGTCGCTCTCGAAGGTCATCAAGCTCAATTCTAAAATTTTTATTTCAAGAAAAATCTCAGTGACGTCAAAGTTTCATGATAAATCATTGATTGATGAAAAGGATCCATTTTTTACAGCTGGCGATGTTGGGACAGTGACTTTTTTAGATGACATATTGTTTACAGACTTTTTCAGGCAATGGAACCGTCTGAATATAATGAAATTGGACTTTGGCATTTCATTTAATAAAATTTGGGCTTACAATTGAGCATTATATGCTGTTTCAATTCTTCGAAGTGCAGCTTCCCTATCTCCCAACTGCATCTCAATATCATTAACGCGCAGGCTTAAAGCTTTCCCAGATTCTTCACTCGCTGACAGCCTCTTTTCCAATCTTACTTTTTCTATCTCCGCGATTTTCAAATCCCTTAAAAATTAGACAAAATATTATAGAAGTTCCCCCGTGAAATAAAGTTGACCGACCTGCTGAGCTTTTGCTTATCTCCTTGGAGAGTGTCAATTATGCCCACTTGGACTGCAAACCTCCCCTGCAACTCCTCGTATATTTTTTCAACTCTCTTGGCTTTCTCTCCTCGCTCAGTAGCTAGAGCTTCGCTTCGTGAGACCTAGAATTGAGCGATTAATGTGTTGTCGATTGCCAGAAAGAAAGTTTATAGGTAAAGTCTCTCTATCGATTTTTAAAATGTTGGCTGGAAGTGACACGAGCCCTGCTTGAGTCATCACGCCAAATATTATTGTGTGAATCATCCCTTGAATAGACTCGTGCGCCCGTTGAACCCATCGATATCAGATTCTTTTCGTCTATAATTTCTGTTTACTTGCACGCAATGTAAAATAATCACTGCAGAGTCAATGGGTCATATTCTTCACGCGGCAGTATGTGGTCGACTTATTTTTGCGTATTTATTATGCGTGGAGCGTGAAACTGCGTTATTCCAGAGACAGCAGTCAACTTTTTCAACACTCAAACACACTTCATCCAATTATTGCTCAACAACTTCACACGAGGGGTTTTCCCAGTGAAGAGTGCGTGCTCTCACTGAGAAATAATTTTAAAGGTTCCCTAAAGCAATTAAGAAGTTTTTAATTCATCTAAACACCTACTTCCACACTTAAATGTTTCACGCTCTCATGTTACAACATTACGAAACTTTCATCAATTGCTTTCTCCTTCTAAATTACGACGTAAAATCCTGGTTCCTGGAATTTGAATACAAAAGCGCTGAATCACCGTTTCCGTGAACCAAAGCCACCCCGAACCACCCCCATGTGGCCTCGTCTTCGCCGCCCGCCACGAGTGACTCACTCGCGGATCAATTCAATTGTATATGTATAGGTCGTACCACTAAAATGTTCTGTACCTTCTCGAGTAGGATTTTCTTATCCTCATGGAGTTTGAGAAGTTTCTCGCGCTCCTTGGACATCTGAATCTCCAAAGCTGCCAATTGATCCTTCACAGAGAGCAAGTCATTCTTCAAATTCTCCGCAAAGATTTCTCTGTTCTCCGAAACTTGCTTGGATCTCTGTACTTCAATCTCCAGCTGTTCTTTTTCCTTCGACAAGACAATGTAACATGAAACAATAGTTGGAGTACTTCACTGTATTTTTCATATTAATCATCATCAATAATCATCAGGGTGAAGAAAAATTACAGCAATGAGTTGTCCTTTTTGTTTGATCTCCTCATCCAGCTGTGTTCTAGTACAATGAACTTCACCGCTGAGTTTGGCGACCCGGTTATTCTCGGTCTCCAGCAGTCTCCTGAGCACGGCGATCTGCAGCTGCAGATGGTCGACCTGTTGACCAAGCTTTTCAATACTTCCACTAAGCTCTGCAACCTCGTCTCTCCTTCTTCTCCAAGCATTGACCGCTAATGCATGACAAACTAGGCTAGCAGCGCTTTTAATAGTCCCCTCTCCTTCATTATGAGCCCTTCCGGTCAAAATCTGGCCATTTGAACATCCCTCACCCACTTGTCCCATTTCTGTCGGTGGTCTACCTCGCTCTGACCTTAAGGCGAAATGGAAAGGGTTCAGCAGACTCATCATGAGCACATAAATCAGTCATATTGCATTAATAGTCAATAATCATTATTTGTTTCATATAATGATCATAAAACGGAGACAAAGGCAGTCAGATTTTAGAAAATGAGAGTTGGCAAGCGGCCGAAAACTACTACCCCAATTCCATTGTCCTCTGCTCTGTGGTAAATTTCGAATCACTCTTTGATGCTAAAACAAAGCTAATACGACTCTACCCCCCGCTGAGAAATCCCTCGTGCATTTCGGTGAGTTCATTATGCGGATACGTGTTTGAGTTATTTATATCTAGTGGTTTGGAGCACTGATCTCGAGGGATGCCATTGTAAAGGAGAGAATTGATATCTTAGGATGGCGAATGTTTGAAAGCATGATTAACGGGATTAAATTGTTCTTCAGAATTTTTTAACACTCACATTCATCAACTTGATCGTGTAATTAATTTCGTGAGTAACTTACGCAGGAAAATATTTAATAGAAAAATTTAGCGAACTCGGTGGATATGAATAAGTTATGATACAAGTTGGTAATTCAATTTATTTTTCACTTATTACCTGATCTGCAAATTAGCATCAATTTTCGCGGGCGATAAATCGACCATAGAGAGACTTTTTCTACATGATGACGCAATAGGTGCACGGAAAGTGGATGGGCATGTTGCAGTCGATATTCTGGGCGTCCTGAAGCTGTGTTTAACAGCCGGACGATGACTGTGATACTTTGAGGCCAGTTGAACTCGATTCAAACATTTCGAAAGGTTTCTGCCGGATATTGGGATTGCGGTTGGCCCTTTTCTCTGACGCACGGGCTGACTAACGTGAGAGGCGTCTCCTCGTGGACCGATCGACGCTTGTGGCATTTTTTCAATTGACAGTTGCAATGATGAGGAGTTTTTCTTGCAAGTGAGTGAAGTTTGATATTCAATGTCATGAAGATCCCCTAAACAAGAGACGATTACGCCGATATTCAATTACATTATCGCTCATTCTTTTCATATCCAATAATTAACCCCCAAGGGGTGGGCCAATGATTTTTATAAATAATTCCATCAGAAATTTGTGACAATTTACTCGTATTCAGAACTTATTCCAGAAATTAATTTCGTGTCCAAAAATCAAGTATTTCCGGACATTTGGACAGTCTCGATAATTTATTTAAAAACGATGGATGTCTAAGAAAAATAATTCAGCCCAAAAAGTCATTTGAACGACGCCAAATACTCACGTTTTTTAAAATTGTTGTTGGGATTGATCAATGCGTCTATTAAAAATAAGTGAATGCATAATAGAAAGGTGATGTTCCTGGGCATGAATGTTTTCCCACAGATCTGCCAAGAAATCACTGCAATTCCAACCTACTCCAAAAAATTATATCATTTCCTGGAAACTCATGACACGTACATTACAATTTTTATTTACCTGCTACTGATACTCATCGCGACCTGTAAATGAAATAAACTGTAGATCTCATCGCCCTTGGATCATCCAAGGTCACGTGACCATTAACCAATAAGCGTATGGTATCAAAAGTCAGTGTGAAACCACACTCGCCAGTGGTTATGCCTGTAGCTTTCCATTTTGTGTTCTCTTCCATTGATTCGCCGAATTGTTCAAACAAAAATTGAAGATAAATAGTAAATTGTAGATAAATAATCTTCAAATTGAACGCCAAACCGTTGCGACTTCCGGTACATCTCCATAATTATCGAATTTTTGTATTCCCAGAGTGGTAGTGAAAAATATGTATAAGTGAACTCGTGTATTCGACTCAACCAAAATAAATCTACGTATTTTTAATAGAGACAGCTGGAAGTGTTTGTGTGGGTAGTTTTGCGTTTTGATGGTGTGTGTGAAAGTGGTGGCATGTGTCGAATGAGAAGACAAGGTGGGTGATACGCGCTTGCGCAACACACTCAACACACTGAACTCGGTGTTTCATTTTTTCTGCTCGGTGAGGGCATTCGCAAAACTACATACAACTAGTTGTCACGGGTATTTGTTGTGGTTCTGAGCTAAAGAAAAATAGTGAGCTCTTATCAGTTACGAAAACAGTCACCAGGATTCTTGGGGAAAACCGCCATCATCATAAATTATCATCATCTCTCTCTCGTCCCTTCAGATACTGATGCTGATCTGACGATTTTCTTCTCAGTAGTTAATGTTGTCTGAGGAGCGAGCAAGTGCCAAGTGCCATGGTTTAACAACAGGAGGTGGAAGAAAAAACATTACAATTCTGATGGAATTTCTTTGGTTAGTGGTCCAGCAGTGATTGGGGACGGGGAACAAATTGGAGCGAAATTGTTGAGCGCCATGAGTTTGGAGCACAAGGCAAGTTTATACCGCTGCGCTACCACGCATTGTCTTCAATTTGAAGTTTAATTATAGACGGATCGTCCGGAGCAGGCCTAGACTTCGCCCAAAATAATGATTGGATCAGGCTTTGGCGCTCGTTACCCCTACATGACTCTTCCTCTGGGTGAATACTCACTTCCTCAAAGTAACTTGCCACTGGTTTAAAATTTTATTGGAAAAACGAGTGAATTCCCTAAACAATCTTATTGAAATGTTGAACGTAATATTTCTGATACTAAAAGTGAACAAAAAGCCATTCGCCTCAAATTTTTTATTTTTCGGAAAACCCTGCTCCCATAATCAGATCATGAAGGAGAGATGATCTTGACATATTCAAAAAAATGGTGCAATGATTTGTGAATTTTCTTGCAGGTAACTGATGTGAAAAGTATCATTTAAAGAGCAGCATGGATCAGTCTTTCAATGTGAATAATGACTTGGACATCAATGATATTAGTAAGTATGAAAGAAATAGATTCATGAAGGGAATGGTAACCTGAGACGATTGAAAAAATCAGTGTGGAAGTAGTTGCCAAATGACTGTGGAACTATCAGATTTGGCAAGCAATACCAAATCAATATATTCCGCCACTTTTAATTTTCTACGAAATAGTCTTTAGGTGGATTTCACGGAATCTCTTACTATTCTAACAATTTTGAAAATTATTTCAGTAGCCTCCCAATTGATTGAATCAATTCCCTGATCAGTATTAAACCATTTGCTGATATTCACAAAATATTCTGCCATATACATTCCGGTTCTGCATAAAATAGTTTTCTCTGTTTTTTCAGTTGAAGTAATTAAGACCAATGACCCTGGCTTCGGCGAGGGGGTTGCTAGTCAGCCGCCACAACCCCCAAGTATGCTCTCCAAGCCCAGCTCACCAGAAAGCACACCGTACGTCGAAATTATTGAGCAACCGGCTGGCAAGGCACTCCGGTTCAGATATGAGTGTGAAGGTCGATCTGCGGGCAGCATACCAGGGGTCAATAGCATGCCCGAGAACAAGACATTTCCTACGATACGGGTAAGTCAGGAGGATGTACGGAAATTAATTTCCAAAGATTATCATACAATCAAGGGAAAGACCAGTGATCAACAAGTCGTCAATCAAATGTGAAAGATGAAATTTTTTCTCTAAAAACCAGGAGGTAATTTCTAATGGTAGCACAACATTTACAGATCGTTGGATACAAAGGACGTGCTGTGGTGGTAGTTTCGTGTGTAACGATGAATCCACCGTATAGACCTCATCCTCATAACCTTGTCGGTAAAGAGGGTTGCAAGAAGGGTGTGTGTACTATTGAAGTACCCGTAGATACCATGACAGTGAGCTTCGCCAATTTAGGAATTCAGTGTGTTAAAAGAAAAGAAATCCCTCTGGCACTCAATGTGAGAGAAAAAATTCAAGTGGATCCATTTCGCACTGGTTTCGAGCACAAACCTAGTATTGATCTCAATGCCGTCAGGCTGTGCTTCCAAGTATTCCTGGAAGGACCTACTCCGGGGAAATTCAAAAGACCTTTAAAACCTATTGTATCGGATCCAATTTACGATAAGAGTAACTATTCCTTCATTTGTGATGCTTGAGTTGAATAGTTTTAATGGAATATTTATTGTTTCTTTGGTGTTTCAGAGGCAAAATCAGATTTGAGTATAACGAAATTGAGCCACTTCAGTGCCTCAGTAGCTGGAGGAACTGAAATGATACTCCTGTGTGATAAGGTAGCGAAAGAAGATATTCAAGTGCGTTTTTTTGAGAAGAAAGGTGATCAAGTGGTTTGGGAGGGGCTTGCTGATTTTCAACCTGCGAATGTTCATAAACAGGTGAATTTTACTCCAGATAGAAAGCCTTTGCGAAGTAGGTGAGAAGCTGGATTACAATATTTCATATTCCTCTTCTATTTTTCAGTTCGCAATAGCATTCAGAACTCCAGCATACCGCAATCACCAGGTAGACCAGCCCGTTGAGGTGTACATCCAACTGAGAAGGCCCTCAGACGGGACTACGAGTGAACCGCTTCCCTTCCAGATGCTCCCGATAGGTGCAGGTAGGCCTAACTTCTGGTCACTTCGTAGAGCCTTAACGCGAAAAAAAGCAGACCCCACGACATTCAGCAAAATCCTCGCCACCGAGGCGTCATTATATCCTACTCACAAAATATCCCGTAGTATTGACGAGTTCAACAACAACGAACTCGATCTGACATGTCCGAGTGGGAAATTGTCAGCCTTACGTGCCCTAAATGATCTTTATAATGTTCAAAATACTTTAGGAGTGCAAAATGGTGGATCGCTGAGGCTGAGCCAGTCTCAAGAAAACATTACCCCAAAACGACCCCTTATTGATGATGAAAATAACGAAATAACAATAATCTCAGAATCAAAAGTGCAAAATTCACTAAATAAAGCAGCAAGTATAAAGGACGACATTAGTCCTAAAAAAATTCATTATGAGCCAGAAAAAATGAGCGCAAATTATTATTCTGAGTCCCCAAAAGAAAAACATTGGCTTAATTACTCTGAAGTTGGAAAATGGGTACAAAAAAATCAACAGTCCGAAAATGTAGAAAAACTTGACTATTCTGACTCAAAAAACGACGAAAACGACCCAAAACTCAATGAACTACTGAATCAGGTGGCGGAGCTTGATCAAATCTACGCAGATACTCACGAAAAAATATTACAAGCGACATTCAACAGGGATTTAAGGGATCACCAGATGGAAATCGATGTTTGTGACAATCAAACGTACACTAGTCTACAAATGGCCATGAAAAATCCAGTGGACATTTATGACATGAAAGATGATAGAAAGTATGAGGATGTGGCGGTGCCGAGCATAGAGGCAAACGTTCCACCACCACGGCCCCCACCATTGGCTGCCAAAAGAGATGTCGCGAAGGCATACGAAGAGAAATTGCCCCCATTGCCGCCGAAGAGAATCCGAAAAATGCCATCGATGCCGGTTTTACCCCGAACAGCGTCTTGTGGAGCTGTGAGTGGAACTGGCTCAGAGGCACCTCACAAAAAATTACCCTTACTTCCGAGCACTCTTCGACCCAAGCAGGGAATATTCTCTAAATTATTCGCCAAGAAAAATAAAAAGGAAAAAGATAATCAGTCGTTTAGACACAGCATTGGTGCTTTCAAAGACAGCTTGGAAGAGTTTCAGAGTCAGAACCAATTGGCTAGACCGAGTGTAACCAGTATCACTGGTGTTAAATCGTTTGATATTGATGGCGATGAATCTCCACCCTATGGAATTGAGCTCACTGAGGCTGAACATTATGCTCTTTATACTGCAATGGCACCACATGCCACTGCTTCCGAATTTGATGAAATGTCATTTTACTATAGCCCAGTGGAGGGTGGAAAAATCCTCACCGAAGCCAAGGAAACATAATGTTTCCTATATTTACGCTCAGAAATATTTTCTGTCTTTTTGGCAGCATCGAGTGTGCTCAAATGATTTTTTTATTGTAAAATGTCGCTCCTGAGTTTCAGGAAGAAATCCTACGTATTTGCTGAATTATTGAAAACTTGCATTTTTTTCGTAGACAGTAGTTTTGTATTATTTTTCATCTTTTCTAGTCAAAGTGTCAAAGATTGTTAAGTTTTTATTCTTTGAGTGTAGAATGAGAGGTATGAGGAAATGAGGGCAATGGGGGATATCCGAAAAATTTGCTCATTTTTTTGCCAGTGTTTAAAAAATTTTAATGCCACTAAGGTGATTTAAATGCCATGTCAATTTCTCATTTCCCCATTTCTCCCCATGTCTCGATTGTGTTATAAATTTTTTTGACAGAGTATATTTAAGACATTACTAAGAACTGCGATATTTGATACTCTGGTGTTGACGTACAAAGACACGAGGCCTTGTTGGATTTTCCTTTAATCTTAAAAATGAAAAAAAAGAAGTCTATTTTTCATGGTAATTAAAATATTTCATTGGATTGTTTTAATGTATTGGAATGAAACGAAAATTCGTAGATGATCCAGATTCGTTAAAAAGAAAGAGGAAAAAGTGTAATACCAGTCCTACCACACTTGTTTCACAATATTTAGCAGCTGAGGCTAAGAACGGTGAGTATTTTTCTTGTAAAATAGAAGAAGAATATGTGAATATTTTTATGTCAATATTTATTACTGCTTCGCTACTATTGGGATATGGTGAAGTATTTTGTAAAAAATTTCATTGCATTATCATTGGGTACATGGGGTTATCGATGGCCTATCAATCTATTACTAACAAAATTAATGGCTTCATCTCTATGTCATTCGATTATTGAAGGTCCAAGCCTGGAATGCTAATGTAAATACTCAATTGAGCCAAGTCAAGTGGCTTTTCGAGAGAATTCTCATTGTTAACGAGAGTCGTGTTTTTATGGAAATGATGTTCCTACGTACTTAACGTATGTAATGTCTTTTATTGTCGCGCAATATCGATGATACGATTGTATTTTATACTTTTTTAATGATGCATTTTATAAGACCGCAATGTTTGATGAGATTTGTATTTTACGGGGCGGAACACTGCAGTTATTGAAATCATTTCTGAAATGAAATGTTTTGTTTTTTCAATCTCGTTGAGGAGGTCCAAGGGCAGTGAGACAATGATAAAATATTTTTATGCTGAACATCGAACGGAAAATGTTCTAGCGAAACGATCGTCCGTATGTTGTTATGTAATTAACAATTATAAAAAATATATGCAATATTTGTGACAACGCTATTTTAACAGGAAAAGAAGCTTTTTGAAGAGAAACACGTATTTATGATTAAAATATTGTAATGAACAATTTACTATTCACTAAAATATATGTGAAAAATATAAACAATATATTAACGTGATTACCGTGTTCACTAGTATTCGCCCAAGTCATTTTTCAGAATGTGATAAATATTGGTTTGTATACAAAAGGTACGATGAATCGGTTTCTTATGTGTGACGTGTGCCAATTTTATTTCGGAAAAATCATTTTAATGGGTTTTTTACGGCGATTTGTAAGACTGCATGGGGCACTTCATTCTGTGCATAATTCATCGCTTAGTAATTAGTGAAGTACAAATTATCTAATTACATACAAACAATTATCGCTTACCCTAAGCTTTACTCATGCTTGAATGTAACCGATTCGCTTGGTGAAAACTTACGCAATTATATTTTTTTCAAGTTAATCTAATTAACGAGGGAATAATTTACCCTTAACTGAAAATTCTTCTCAGACACGCTTTTGCTTAGTCACTTGATTATTTTTTCATAAAAGGTAGCAAGAATTAGTTTTCATTGGGAATATTGATTTAGAACCTGAAATGATGGCGCCCTCGATGCCGTTCAACATCAATGTAGTGAAACCTGAACCAATGGAAAATATATTGGATTATACAAGCGTGCTGCAACTGAGTGGGAGTTCTCCAATGTATGCCGCAGCTGCAGCGGGTTCAATATCTCCACTGTCCCCTCAGAATCTTCAAGTACCAGGTGGAGCAGGATCTCCAATGTATGCAACAGCTCCAACGGGAGCTGCATCTCCAATATCACCGCAAAATTTTCATACCTTCAGGTGAACCCAATCAATCCACGTGAACATCTGAATTAATTTTTTTTATATATGTTCTTACATATATTTATTTACTCAAGTGAAAGAGAAAATTCTATTTGATTTCGTTTCACCTCACAGGGCCGATCATTCTCCTGGCAGGACTCCTTCTCCCATGAATTTGCCCTACATCGCTCCCATTCAGCCTCAAACCCTGACGCCCCAGTATGCGCCATCACCGGACCACGTGAGCCCCAATCTAGCTCCTCAACTTGTGTACCCCAACCAGTTGATAGCCATAAACAGCCCCACCCCGGAGCTGCAGAATGTGCTTCATCCTTCTCCAATTTACAATGTGCAGGATCAGGAGAATGTCAGAATGGTCGACAGTTTCAACATTAATCAACTGGGGAGTTTAGATTCTGAACTTATGGGATCGTCAGAGGGAGCAACGCTATCAGAAACTTTTTACCACTCACTATCGCTCTTAGACGCTGAAGGGGTAATTGCTCATCTTATCTTTTGATTGGATATAGTAATAATAAACTAGAAAAATATTGAGGCATTACAAGTCATTGAAACTAGAGAATTCTCCGATCTCACAGCAAATAGTAAAGTTGTCCAAGATATTTTCATGACTGGTAAAAAGTTTAGAGCTCAGGATACAGTAATAATTTTTAACTTTGGTTCTGTGAAATTTACAGGGGCAATCAGACAGTTTCACACAAATGGAGAATAACATAATTCAAGAGCTGTTTCCAGTGAACAACATGTATCCAACCACTCACAACATCATGGACTAACCAGATAAAACAAATTGTTAATTTTGATTCTTTCAAGTAATCTCGAGTTCTATTGTAAGCTCAAATTTTCTATTTTTACAAAACTCATATCAAGGGAACAATGTACAATTTTGGTATTAAATCGAATTTCATGACATCGTGATATTTAAAACTAGGGAAATGACACTGTTAGAGAGTTTTTCATTGTGATATTAATATTTTTAACAGAATTTCTCTAATTACATCACCTTACATTAATTGTGACAGTCATTCGTACTCAAGGAACATGATATTGAAATATCTTTACAGATTTATTCCAATTGCTACATAGTCAGTTACTTAACTAAGGAATATTTTTATACATAAATTTTGTACATATCATTTTATGTCCTCCACTATGAAACTACATAGTTTGTACTTTATGTATTTTATAGTTTTTAATTGTACATAAGAAATGTTATTATCTGTTGATGCTCACTATCATGACACCCCCAAAAAATAACAGAGAAACCTAGTGAATTCGTTGGAAACTTCTGTTGTAACTTTGAAAAATTCTAGCTGAATAAATTCTAACAAAACTTTTCATGGTGAATAATAATGGAGGTCTGCCACAGGTCACCTACACAATTTATGGATATTTACAGCAATAAACGTACAAAATTTACAACCCCTCACGTTTGCTAATCTATTTCATTCTTACCTAGGACTTCTGGTATAGGCGAAGACTATTATTTTTCATACTTACACAATCAATTGATAATGTCTGCAAACCCACGTGCGCTGGAAAAGGTTCTATAAATCTTCAGGTCTCTTATTTCGACAAAAAAGGGAGGGTGGGGAATGGACTGAGGGAGGAGTTTTAAGAGATTACTGGTGTCCGACAATTGGGGATGTTCATTCTAGCAGGTAAACAAGACCATTTCATTACATACGACAACAACTCATTGGCCGGTTGGGGTGCCTCTCCATGCTTCAGGGAATAGTAAGAAATCCTTCGCTCTTGTGCCCAGTCTCCCCACTGCCAAATGTGGGCCTTGCCAATCGGGGCAAATTCCCTTATTCCCCAGCATTAGCCTGAGATTTAAAGATATTCTTATAAGTAAAGGCCTGACTGATGGTATCCTAGTGAGTTGTCGAACAGTCGTCAGTCGTCGTTTTACAAGACATTGAGTCTATAGGATTCAATAGGAACCGCCACTTGTGAGATACATTTACGTCAGTCAGTTAACGGTGAAATTGTGCTCTGTCAATTCAGGAAAAATTATTCGTGTCAAAATGGATGACCAGGAGACACCTTATATTGTAGTATTGGAGCAGCCAGCGAGTAAAGAATATCGATTTCGTTATGAGTGTGAACGAAGATCGCATGGAAGTTTGCTGGGAGCCAACAGTACTGTTTATAAAAAAACATTTCCGAAGATAAGGGTAATTAATTTTATTGAATTTCTATAAATTTTCATTTTGGGTTTACTGGAGCGAAAGTTCCCAATTCTTTCAGTATATTTATCTGCGCCACTGATGCACAAATTTAACATTAATTTTTAGGTCGTTGGTCTCAAGACTGAGGCTTACCTGATTGTATCTTGTGTCACCAAAGATCCCCCCTATAAGGTTCATCCTCATCGGCTGATCACCAGAGGAATCGGAAAGAGCCACGGAGTTTTAGTAATCCCAATAAACCCCATCCAAAATGAAATTGAACTTAGAAGGCTGGGAATCCAATGCATCAGAAAAAAAGATATTAAACAATCCTTGGAGTACAGAAAGTACGTCGAGGTGGATCCTTTCCAACAGGGTTACGATCACGGTAATTTACCAGGAATGGTCGACCTAAACGTTGTGCGACTGTGTTTCCAAGTATTCTTCTTTGATGCTATCGCTCAAAAATACATTAAAAAATCTACCCCAGTCGTGTCAGACCCAATTTATGATAAACCACCAATGATTAATCTCGGTATATTGCAAGTGGATACTGGCGTTGAAGCAATTGCTGGGGTAACATCTTTAGTGATTTCCGCCCAAAAAATAATCACCGACGACGTAAAAGTTCGATTTTTCGAGGTAAGGGCGAACCAAGTTGTTTGGGAAGCGATGGAGGATCCAGTTCCAAGGAAGAATGACCACAACCAGGTACCATTTTTGTTTATTATGAAACAAATCCCAATAGAACTCCTTCTTAGCGATATTTGTCTCCAAAGAACATTGCTCCGGACTCCAACATTATATACGAATTTATCTTTTTCCAGATGTCCATTACCGTGAACATTCCCGTCTATCCATTCACATCCACCCATGATCGAGTCAAGTTGAGGATACAACTCGTGAAACCATTGACTAATGAATCTGGCAAGGCCATCCCCTTCACTTTGTTTCCTCCTACCAATACACCAGTAGATCGTTCATTGACGCAAAAACATTCAGACACCGATGACTTCGAGTCTTCCCAGATCCCGGTATGTCATCAAGTGGAGGCTCGGAACGAACAGGAATGTCCCAATTCAGAATGTTTAGAGGACACCACCCTAAATATTCCACAAAGCGAACGAGAGAATATCCATTACAACCAGAATTTGAACATCCAAGGATCTGCCAACCATAATGTCAAACAAGCAGACAATCCGGTGATTCCACAGTTTATAGCACTTCCAGATACACTTCTATCCAATCCATTGTATTCTCCAGTCATCATAACGTCTCATATAGCTCCAGTGACCACCAACCAGCTGCTGTTCGACTGTCAACGTTACCCAGCGAGCCTAGCTACTTCCAATCAATTGTACCCCCTGATCCCTGGGCTCACTCCCTACGTATACCCGTATCCCGTTTATGAAACTCTTCCGTCCACCTCTGAAGACAGTCCTGACTGCTCACCGTTTTCATGGGAACGCATAAGCTACACCCGCTTGTAGCAAACTTTAAATTTGAAGTAAAAGAAATTTCTTTCCAAAGTAAATATTTTATCAATATATAAATAGAAAATATAAATGCCAATATACATATTTTATTAATAGTAAGTTTCATATTCTAATGAACGCCCCAATTTAGAACATGAGGAGGCTTTTTGATAAGAAACAAAATGTAATTAATTTATAAAGTCTAAAGCGTAGCAAATAAAGTGGATACTAGATCCGAATATAATAAGATCGATACCAAAGAGTATCTCCGGTTTGTCACTGATTTGTAATAATGCGACTATTGTTTTCAGATTTTTTATGTAATGAAATTACAGAGAAACATAAGTGACAAATTTTCTGTAAACTTGTTTTATTCTTTCGAATGTATAAAATCGCAAATGTGGATATTTATATTGTAAATAGTTTTTGTGTCCTGCAGTAAATACAAATAAAGGTCTTCGTTCTTCTACCCTTAGTCTTCATTCATACACTACACAGGGAAAATATTCACAGAACGAATGTAATAACGTGCGTCGAAATTCCGACAATAAATGGTTTGAAATTTTTTTTTATAAAAGTTGAATAATATATCCTAGCTTGCACTAGTTTTATTTTCATAAAATCCTTCCCTTACATGAATTTTAGTTCCTTTACTCAAATTCCTTTTTCTTTTATTAAGAAGCGACCCCTCAGGTAGAGGATCAAAATATTCTCTACCTGAGACCCTTTACAGTGTTCAGTGAATATCACCAATAGTATGCATGTACTCGATTATTTTGTGAAATATAAATCCCTTGGAAACACTCGAGTGCTTCAGTCGTTTGCACGTGGGTCTTGCGAAACAACCATTGACTTCCTTCGATAGTTTGATTGAAATATTTTTGTCTCTGACATTGTAAGCCATGCATCTGGCTCTGAGAAGAGCTTTGCCCTATGTTTTGGTTTTCGAAGAGCCCTCCTCTGAGGGGATACGCTTGCACCGTCAGGAAAATGGAGAATTAGCTGGTACTATAATTGGAATCAACTCAACAGAAGATCATATCACTTATCCGAAAATATGTGTGAGTATAATTTTTTGGTATGAACTATAATAAATATAAAATCAAAATATCCTCAAACCGCTATAATAACTGGTATGTCAGTTTATAGCTTGAAAGATAAAATAATTTTTCGATAGAAGGATTCAATTTAATAATTGTTTTCTTGCATTTGACAGGTTGTTAGTTTGCACTCTTTCGGCTACGTGCAAGTATTTTGTGTCACGGCGAGCGCACCTTATCGTCCACTTCCTCACAAATTGATCCGCTGCTACGAAGACGGCACTCGTGATGATCCGGTTGTAGGAGTTATCAGCACACGAGTGTTAGCGCATTTTCCCGTTGTCGAATTCCGCAATGTAAAAATTGAATATGTACCTAGACAAAATATTAGACAGACCCTTATCACGCGAAGAACCTCACCAAACGATCCCTTTGCCAGATCTGCAGAATTGCAAGACTGGGAAATTGAGCAAATGGAGCTTAATTCTACTCGATTATGCTTTCAAGTTTATATCAAGACTGTAAGTACCGGCAAGTTCCAACCGATTATGCCAGTTGTTTCGGCGCCCATCAATCTAATCACACCTACGGATGAAAAAATTGACTAAATACTCGGATCGATATTTAATTGTTTTCTATAATGTTATGTTCAATCGCAAAATATTTTATGTAAAGAGCGCGAGAAACATTTTAATGAAATGTGCCTATTTAACGTTATCAAAATTATATTTTCTACAGAATCATACTTTTGTAAACATTCTCATTCAAACAACTTATTTACGAGGCGTGAAATCAATTTTTTCCAGAGTTTTGAATATAATTAACTTTGTTGCTGTTCTGAATGAATGATTTTTATTATGACAAATATGTTGTTTATGAATTATTTATAAAAATATTGCAAGGCGCGACTACAAATGAAAGATTTTGAGCTACAGACTTGGTGTTATTGCCTGTACTTGTGAGCTCTGCAATAAATACTTTTATAAAAATCCTGCCCAGACAATTTCCCCAATAATTTCCAATTACTTTTCCCCCAGGTTTCTACCTGAGGCTCCCTGCGGTATTCCTCATACCCTCATTCACCAATTGTACGTGATTGTTGCTATCTCCAAGAAATATAAATACCTGAAAGACTGGTGCTCAGGTCAGTCATTTGAGCAAAGGGGTCGCCAAAGCAATTGTATTTATTCTCCGGTTATAAATGTTTTCGAAATATTTGAATTATAGTGAACATGTGCATTGTGAGGCCCACACATTGAAGAATGGATACTAAAGCTCTAAGACCAACTCTGTACATTGAAATTGTTGAACAACCGCAAGAAAGTAGAGGAGTTTCCCCGAAGAGGACCAGAACTACAGTGCTCATGAGGTGACTGATCCAGGAGTGTCGGACGATGTCAATTGCAATTCGACGAGCAGCATGGACATTAAGAGACTGGATCAACGACCATTAAAAAGGACCTTCTCTTCGCAAACGATATTGAGACCCCCGCAATGACAGGTTTCTTCTACATTCGCATCGGAAGACGGAGCGGTTCACGAGGAGATAATGAGGAACGCATTGATTACAACTTTAGGAAAAAATTCTAAAGGCACAATAAGAAATAGGCGAGGACTAAATTCTTGAGAAATTCAAGAAATGGATGATTCCAATACTGTTTACCATAACTCTTCAATTTCAGAGTAAAGTTTGACCGGGATTTCGTAAATATTAACCCGATAAATGACTTAGCCGTGGATGCGTGGAATTAAATGTATAGAAATTTTATTGACCACCTGCATGTAACTCAGGCCACCCCTATTGTATCATATGTAGCTCATGACCCTTTTAATTACCTGGGAGATGGTTAGGTGGTAGTAACACCGCTGTGATCTGTAATTGCCAAAATTCAACGAACAGTAATGGCATGAGATAAAAACTGAACGAAACAAACGGTTGAAATAAACGATAAAGAGACATTTGAATTTTTTTATTGTTTGTCAAAATGTATTTACTTAAAAATACAGTCAAAGTATATCGTCGAGTTCTGATGGAATGGGCAGAAATTGCTTCTGTAGTATGGATATATCTATTCTCAAAGATTATTCTGAAATCGAGATGAGGTGATCCTGTACAAAAAGTAATTGAACAAGATTGTTTTTCGTTTATGAACACACAAACCCAAACTCTTAGTCTAAAGGTGTTGTTTTACATTCCGTCGTCGATTAAGTTTTCATTTAAATGAACCAAAATGTGTTGAAAATGGATGCTCGATGAAACAACTTCTGTATCTCTACTATTTTCTCATATAACATAGGAAATAGATTTTCTTTTTAATTGTTCTTTGCTAGAGTCATTGACCAGGTGTGCTCAAGACCTATTTCAGGGTGGCACTATCAGTTTCAATCATCGGCAGAACCCTAAAGGTACTGGCACCAATAATTAATCCAATAAAGTGGGGTGTGGTGTCAAAAAATCCTGCCCCATCCTGGTCAGAACCATTATTCATTCAATCGAAAAATATTTATAATTGAAGTGAATAATGTGAGTATTCATCGTGGATAGAATTTTATTAAATCGTATCAATGGGTTGATGAATAGATTTGCTATACCACATTGCACCCTAAATATTTAGTAATCCTAGTATTTCACTTCAAAAATAATCCTCATTTTTCGAAAATATTTGTACACATTGAAAACAGATAGGGATCCCTTCAAATTACCAGACTCATTGAGAAAGGACGAGTGAAGTGTCCAATCATTTCTCAAATCATAAGGGGTAAATAAAAATTTTTCACTGACCGAGGAAAAATTCGTAATCAATACTGTTACACTTCTAATATATTTCCATTTTGTACCAGTCACTGAAATTTCTACCCTCATCGAGAGAAAAATGTAAATAAAGAGAATAATAACGCAACAATGAGCTTGGAAGCAGAACAACCTCATTACAATATTTAATGAGAGATACCTAATCACAAAGAAATTACATCACTATAATTTGAATCGTGAGAGGGGAGGAAAAAAAAGTATCGTTATTCATCAATGACCACCAGTTCAGCACACTATCTCATAGTTTGAACATTCGAATTTTATTGAAAATGTACAATCGAAAGAGAATGAATTTTTTTCGTATTCCCGAGGTTAAGACACAATGATAAAAAATAAAAATCACTTTTGAGTTACCGAAACATCGTGCACTGCACTCTAGTAGGACTTGACAATATTGTACAATCCCTACTAATGCCCAGAGTCTTATTATTTCCCATAAATGAAGAGTTCATTTTCCATGATGCATATTACGTTTTTTTGTTGCAAATTTAAGTTCACATTATTAATTCGTTAATTATAAATTGTTTTCTTATTTGATAACTTTATACATGCTATGTATAATTATTATGCAATGGTTAAAGTCACACATGTAGTCATACACACCTGGCGAACATTGCTAATCGCAAAGAGATGTTATTAAATAATTCAAGGCAGGAGAAGAGAAATAAAATTCATTAATCTGTCAATGAAAATTTCATAATCCATAAAGAAAAAATGTCTTTGTATAATTCACCTATACATCGAACAATTGAGCGGTGCTGTGCCTCGGGATCCATGATTATTCACTTTTGTATTACGTATTTACGCACCGCTATTTCAATTAATCTTTCATTCAACCCTTAAACTACAATTTCTATATTAATTTTTTACTTAAAATCGGCCTGCCAGACTCACACCTCTGCTACGACACTTTTTTTTTCTATTACACATTTAAATTAAATTGGTTTGTCGTTTTATTAGTTTTCTTTAATTTGCTCCAAATTATTTCATCTCATTTTGTGTTTCTTCTTTTTATTTCATTGAAATTAAAAACTCAGTCACGCGCACTATGTGAGAGACATTCGTCGATCTACAAACGCAATTTGATTTCAAAAATGTAAAAAAATCATCACCCCCACAAATGTCCATTTTACACTATTTAAATACAATAGAGCTTTTTCCTTATCATTTCTTAAATAAGTTTTTTTTATTTTTTTCGTTTTTTTATTTATTTTTTTAGTCATTATAAAACCGTTCCGTGAAGAAAGCCAGATGGCGACAAATACCAAGGAGTTTGACGAATAAATGTTGCTCGAACGAGGAAATTAAACATTGAAAACGTTATACATATGTATACATATATATAATCGTCGTGATATTCGACGCAATGCTAAGGTGTAGGTGCATTGTTTTTTTTTTCTCTGAGATGGAAGGCTCCAACATAATCAGATTGTCACTGAATATTGCGAAGAGCATTCAAGGAATTTCATTTAATTATTTTGGAGCAATTGAACTTTTATTGATTTTAGTCATTTTTATTAAAAAAAAAAAACGTTCTTGTCACAATATCAATAATTTCCAGAATCTGTATTTGGTGATGGCTAGAAGGGAGATAAGAACCAGAATTGCAATGAGCCAAGGGTTATATTGTTGCAGATGTGCTACAAGATTCGAGTCGGCCCGCTCCAACTCTGGCATGAGTTGCATCATTGGATTCATATTATTATGTACTCCTTCTTGTTTTCGTAACCATTATTTTTTTTGCTTCAGCTATTGATTAGGAGGACTTGGGCGAAGGCGTCAATTTTTCCTTTATTTATTTCCTTTGTTGTTCTCATAAATTGTTATTGTGTTCATGTACTTTATTCGCTAACCAACCGCTCAATATGAGAGTAAGTGTTTTTGCTTTTTGTGAAAAGATTGTCGGTGAAATTCGACGATGGCGCCATCTGCCTCCCCTTCTTACTTACTTAACATTTTTATTTTGTTTGTTTTTTTTCACCAGTTTGTTTATTTGTTTTTTCTTTCATTATGCGTCCTCCTCTTCGTCTTCTATTTCACCCTCCACTTCAGCTTCAGCATCATCGTCTTCCTCTTCTGCGGAAAAAAGAAATTTTTATTGATGGCAATGTACTGAATGGAGTGATAACAAGCCGTTCGAATGGAATTGGCTATTTATTGATTTTCAACTCACCTTCGCCATCATCGAGGTCCTCCTCACCCTCGACCTCGTCGTCACCTTCCTCTTCATCACCGTCTACCTCCTCCTCTTCATCGTCAACGTCCTCATCAATCTCCTCCTCGTCAGCATCACCATCACCATTCTCCTCCTTCTTCTGCTTTTTCACATCGTCAGTTTTATCCTAGAAATGACAAAAAATAAATCATTAATATAATGTTCATTCGGGATAATTAAAACTAAAGCTCATGATTTGATATAGAATAAATGGTGGGCAAATTCAGGTGAATAGGAAAAGCTACCCATCAGTTTCCCAGGCAAAAATATACAATTATTAGCTTCAAGAGGTTATATTTGTTCGTCTCAATCAATCGATAACTTGCCCAAAATATTCGGAAAGGGCAGGAAGGATTAGAAAATTCTAGATTCGAAAATTACCATTAAATCATTCAGTTCAACATTGAAACATTAATTATCTGTTGAATTAGAATGGAATGGAGTAGCATGTCACTGCATTCCTGACACTATATCCCACCGACCCTTCCATGAAAACCGGAAAAAAATGGTACCCATTGGCAGATGTTTTATCCAAGCCTGGCACAGCTCAGCAGTGGGGGATGATGCCTCGGCTGGTGTAAAAGTTTGTTTTGGGGGAGGTAAGTTCGAACAGGCGCGCGTGCCTGATGCAGCCGTGCCTTGGGAATGTCGGAAGTGGAAGAAAAAAAAGAAAGGAAATATGTCCTGACATTAGGTGTTTTGTTTCTGCCAATTTAAAAAATTCTCCAGGTCAATTGACCGTTAAAATAAACATCCGTGTGTTCCTTTCTATTCAAACGAGCACTTGACAAGATACGGTTGCAATATCATATAGGGAACGATGTGTTGAAGAACTTATGCAATTGATTTTTTTCTTTTCAATTGTGAGCTGAAATGAGCAACGTTAGACGCCAGTGTTGATACATTGGCGTGGAATACAGAATTTAATAATTCTCGAACAACACAACGATTACGTATCAACCAGTCACTAATCACAAGGTCTCAAAGAGATAACCTAACGTTTTCGAATCCATCTTATACATTTGTTTTTCGCTCACCGAGCATAAACCACATGATTAATGAGCAACAAAACATTAGAATTGACTTTAAAAATTTATTGGACATTATTCCGATCATCCATTGGCATTGGGTTGCGATTAGCTAAGTTATCAATTACACCCAATCAACTCCACAATGCAACAATGCAGAATAAATTAAATTGTTTAATTGAAAAGCTGTTATTTAATTCAGAATCCAACAAACCTTTGTACGAAAAATAAGGAAAAGAAATGAGAGCATCGTTAATAGCATTGTGAACGACAGTAGTATGTGCAATCGAGGGATTTTATGATATAATCGAACATGGCGAGATTCTAAAATTAAAGTCAGACCTCCTCCAACCTTACGTCCGCTGGCTTCCCGCCGTTATTCAAAAATACCAGGGAAAAACGAGTGGATTTTGATTATTTTCATCGACAACTGTGTCAAATTGATTTTTCCATATCGTTCATCACCATCAATGCAAAATGGGGAGTCCAATGATTGGATTATTGCTGTAATTGACGAGGTGAATGGATGTGTTGATTACGATGGAAACAACGGCAGCACCGGCATGTTTGGATTTCAACCCGCTGAGCTGTTGTTACAGTGGGTAAATCTGCAAACTGCATTACCCAACAGCTTTTCCATCAATTTCGGGAGGATGCCATGAGCTTCCATGAAATGACAATTCCCTCGATGCAACTATGTCCATAAGACTGAGAAAAATATCGAACTGACTCCCCCTTCATTCCTTATCATCTAGAATTCCCTCATTTTTAACTTTCGATCTCAAAGTCAATTTTCAATCACCTGAATTTTTTACTGATGAATAATAAAGTAAGAAGAATGAGGTCACTACTATACTTCGGTGGCCTAAATTTTTCCTCATTGACGTGGCTTTTTTTTCCCCATTTTCATCGTCAATGGGCTAATACGTGTCTGAGACAGCCCCTCACCCTTTTCCCTTTTAACCCATCGATCGTATTTCATACGATTGGAGTAGCGCTGTGTTTCCGTATCATACAGTGCGAAAGAGGGAATAGGTGGGTATGGGTGGCACGCGTAGTTTCTCACACTGCTTCTGAAATATGGCTTTTCTGGCTTTCGTGAAAGAGAGACTATAACGCATTGATGATAGCTAAAGAGAGAAGAGCGCGCGCGTACAAGTGAAACGAGAAGCCGCGCCGGTTCCACGTGACGTACCTCGGGCAAAGATAAGTGGGGTGGGAGGTGGAGAGAAAAAAAAAAGCAAGACATACTATAGTAGATACTATGGGTAAACGCCGACGCGTTAGTCAATTCCCCCGACATTCCACGATTGAATTTCAATGAAATAAAATTAATAATAGTGAGGAAAATCTACTCCCTATCGTGATGATCTTAACAATTACAACGGCATTGATTTTTACAAATTCTCGGCAGATCCAGTGGATTAAAAAAATCAGTGGAAGCGAATGACGCGATGTTTTCTCGAAAGTTCGTAAAGTAGCAGGCACCCAAGAACGGGAGGGAGAATGAAAGAGACACTGGTGAATGCAGTAGAGGAAGGGAGAGATAATGTGGAGTAGACGGAGCAGGCAAGCGCGCGAAGCGCCGACATCATAATACATGGCGTTGCCGTTGGCCTGCTTGTATCGAGAAATGGTGGGGATTGAGGGGGGAACGGAGGAGGGGATTGCAGGCTCTTTCTCTCTCACTGGCTACCTCTCTTTCAAGTACATGTTTAATGCTGTTTACCGAGAAAAATGAATAACATAAATGATCATGAACTATTTTGAATTTTTCAAAAGTGCCAAGATCCCAGGCCATTAGATAACATCGAGGGGGTTGAATATTTTGGTGGTGGAGTTGTGGAGGCAGTAGGGTAGCCATAGTGCAATGATAAATTAGGTGATTTTAAAGACAATGAGCGGATGAGATGAAAAGCCTCGGAAAATTTTGGAGTCGGCCATGATTGGTGCACCATGTAAATAATCCATGGACTGCCGGAAGGAAAATGCGCGGGAGATGGTGGAATACGGGCACCTCCACCGATGCAGTTCGAAATATTGGGATAATAGCGGCCGGGGGTGGAGAGGGGAAGCGAGAAAAAAAAAATACATTTGTGACAGCGATGCACGAAAATGGCGGATTTGGTCAAGGCGTCTGAAAATATGGTGGGGTGAAGCGCCGATGAGTGTTTCTAAATGGTTGAGAAAAGCCACGAAAAAAATATGTGGACGCTGTTTTGTTTCACATCAGCACAAACAGCACTTTTAGGTGAGCACATGGCGGACGGTACGAGTACAGAGTAGAACAGAACGGAGACGGCGCTGTTGTTGCTCCAAAATAGAAAATTATGGTAAACGATTGTGATCTCACGCGTCGATTGATAGAATCGGAGGATTTTTTTATTGATTAGATTTATGAGGTTATCGGGTGATTCTGATTTGGGGACAAATGAGAATGTGAAATTGGTAATTATAGACGAAAAGCACTGAAACGATTGTAGAGACCGTATACCTCCAGGGGTGATCAACCGAAGCCACGCGACGTTATTTCAATGGCGTCCACTTTGGCGTGTACGACGCATACACGCGTTTTGTCCGACATCTTTATTTTTACATTGGTCTATTTGTTTTTGGTTGGGTATCACTTGGGATGTGTTGAATCATGAAGAGCTTGGGAAAAAAAATGTTATTCATTGGAATACCCTGAGGTCGATGATAAAATGGTGACTACCACGGAAATGCCGGCCGGCTTTTGCACACTCGTTTATTCGTCGAGAGAGATACACATGTCGTTTTGCCCTTTTAATTCGTTAAATCATTAATAACTCGACGATACTCTGTCTTCAACGCACTTAACAGGATTGAATTTTTTTTTTCACCGTGTATTTATCACCCACGCGAAGGAGAGAATCACAATAGAGAGGGCGAAGTGAATGAAAATGTAAATGTCGGAAAATAAAATAGTTTATCGAATGGAGGTAAACCAACGTCACTGGGGCGTCCAGTATTTTTCCCGCTTGAATTAGGGACTTGTAATTTCCATGTGAGAGTAGTAAAAACCGTAAAAACAGGAGCAATGGTGCCTCTACGAGTTGGGAATAACAATAGGATAATGAGTTGATTGCAAAAACTTACCTCAGCCGCCCTCTTGATCCCTTTCAGGTCGCACTTCGCGTCCCCGGACGCCTTGTCGTTTTCCGTCGCCTTCTCAACGGCAACCTCGTTGTTTTCCTTGGTACTCATTGTTGGTTTTTTTTTTTAATTAAATTCAATATTAATTTGTGAGATTGAATTAGTGTGCGTTGATACACGGCACGAGTACAGTTGTACTTGGGTTTTAAGACTTATTAACTTTAATGGAAAAAACAACACGAGTATATCGTTCTTTTTTTTTTAAGTATTGGTGTCGGCACGGAACGCGTAAACGTGTAATATGGGCGCGTAAAGAGAGAACCTCGAGGTGAGTGAGTTTAAGAATGCGATGCGTCCTCGCGCGACGTCGGTTTCCGGCGAAATGCCCGAGAGAGCAGCGTCGTCAGGCGAAACCCAACCACCAGAGTGGTGGGGATTGGTGAGAGGAGTGGAGCGGAGAGGGGAGCGAACGACGACCATCGGTGGAGGGCAAGGGGGACGGGAACTGGTACCCGAGTGGGAGAACGAGTGAGCGAGGCTAAAGGGGATACTGAAAATTAATTGGTTGGAGTGAGATGGATGTGAATACGATGACGAGCCGACAAGAATGTTGGCTTGTCTCTTGATATCAAAAAGATGATATCCCAATTTTTGGAGAGCAACGGCGACCCTTTTCCCATATGACATTGATTACAGCGGTACTGATGAATTTTTTATTAACAAATTCCTTTTTCATCAGATTTTTCATAAATTACTATACACTCTCCACACTTACGTGCGGTGGTCTCAACTTGGCTTTGTTCAAAAATGAAGATGGCGCGGGTTTGAAACTCGATAAATCGCTGATTGGCCAAATCGAATTGTCAAAGTTTCTCTATTATTTGTTTATCGATGAAATTATTGGTGTAAAGTTTGATTGGCCATTGATATGGAGATTAATTTATGGGGCAGCGAAGTGGTATGATTTATCGGTGAAATTAAAACGATTGATGGGTGAGGGGTTCGAGAGTTCGGGGCCGAAGTGGAATGTCCGGTTCGAGGCTATGGAATTGTCGCCTTTTCGATTCAAAATGCATCGGGGCAGGCACATCGGCGCTGATTGCGCTGATCAATTGTTTCAGAGGCAATTTCAAGGGGATGGGTAATTTCAGATGAGAAATATTGTGTTCTTATTGTTTTTCAGGAGAGTGGGAGGTTTTTTCGGATTTATTAATTGGGTTTTGACTTTATTCTCCCTAGAGATAATTTTATGAGGCGTTTGTCGCGGTATAGGTGGCGCTGCGATCGATGGGGACGATTGAATATTACGATGGCCTTTCAAAAATAATACTCTAAGAATGCATTGGAATGTGCACTTGTGATTGGTATTAGACGCAACCTTCGCCCTTTTACCGTTTCATAAATTAGAGAGTTTTTGTGCTGCCGGAATGGAATTTAATGATATTTACAGGGGCTGAATGCCAGCGATTGATGAATTCGCATTTTAAATTATACATTGCAGCGGCATTAGCACGATAAACATCCTGAAAAAATTAAGTCTCGGTCTTTTCTCGAAGGCTCGATATTCATAGGAATAAATGATTTGGCTAGGAAAAATCGTTATCTATCGGTAATTATTTTTTTATCGAGTCTTACATCCAAAAATCTAAAACAGAAAACGAACAAAAATAATTTTCGAGCCAACAAGTTGAGCGCCAGGTTATGTACATGCGCATGCGCCCTTCAATGGCCACTGTACAGCGTCCGGTTTGACTCGATCATTTCCTTTTCCTTCTAAACATCCAAGATGGTAGGTAAATCGTGGATTTTTCCATTCCGGGTTTTCATCCGCATTTATCATTCTGATCGTTAATATTATGATAGTTATAATTGTGAATATCTGATGAGTGATTCGAGGACCGTCTAAATATTTTAATATTTTTTGCGATTTTCAACTTTATGTCTACCTTGACATAACCTTCGCACATAACCTATCATAATGATTGGGTTAAAATTGTTTATTGTTTATTTAGAAATTCTTCTTGGGAATGAATTGGAGAATTAGTTTATGCTAGTGAAGCTTCAAGTAGAGGAAAAATGTCGGAATGAAATTGATTCGTAGTGAATTATTTATTTGTTGAGAAAGAGATGGTTAATTGGTGATTGTGGTGACAGGAATTTATTAAAGGTGATTAATAATGTTGTTTAATTTTCTAATACAGGTGAACGTGCCGAAACAGAGACGCACCTTCTGCAAGAAGTGCAAGGTCCACAAGCCCCACAAAGTTACTCAGTACAAAAAAAGTAAAGAGAGGCATGCTTCACAGGGTCGTAGACGTTATGACCGTAAACAACAAGGATTTGGTGGACAGACTAAGCCTATTTTCAGGAAGAAGGTATGTTAAGTTGTTTTACCAACTGCCTTTATTCTCATTTTATGTCCTTTCGAAAAAAATGGCCATTTCCAATTTATTTTTTCTGGAGTTGATGGAGTACTGATTAGAACTTATTCTTTAGGCTAAGACCACCAAGAAAATTGTGCTGAGGATGGAGTGCACCGAATGCAAATACAGAAAACAGATCCCTCTGAAGCGTTGCAAACACTTCGAGCTTGGAGGTGACAAAAAGAGGAAGGTCAGTACAAATTGGATAGTAAAGTAAGAATTGAGACAAATGGGATGACCCACTTTTTTTGAATACATAGCATTCCTCCCATACTGAGTCCTATTCTTTAGAAAAAGGATGAACAGTTTTTGAAAATATAATATAAGGACATGGTTCAGCAAAGGTGGTAAATTTAACTTGTCACATTCTGCATAATTATAAGAATGTTTAATTTTATAAATTTGTCCTCACAAACTAAGTTGCAATTTGTTTTTTATTTTACAGGGCCAGATGATTCAGTTCTAGGCTTAACATCCTGTACACATTGTATTTATCAAAAAGAATTAATAAATTCTGACGAATTTATAAACATGTGTTTATTATTTATTAATTTCATTGAGTAAAAAAGTACACAAACTATTGATTTATTCGTCGTGATGTGCATCTCGAGCAGCTTTCGGTATTTGTCGTTGGGGATCACTAGAAGGTAAAATGTGCGATTAATTTTGGATTTCGATACACCTCTACAAACAAATTAATTGAACAAAGAAATAAATTGTACTCGAGGAGAGATGGGTCGAGGCCTTCCTGTGTCATTTTAATTTTCACAGCTGCTTTCGGGACTCCGACGTTGACCATTTTAAAGTATTTTTCATAAAGTGGATGTTTGTTTATGGGTTGAAGCTCTGCAGATGGCACTTCCAATTCCGGTTGTGGTTTTGTTTCTTCGATTTTATCTAGCTCGTCGATGTTTACTGGCACTTCTTGTTTCTCTGGCTCTACTATCAGTGGTTTATTGTCACTTTCAACATTCTTAGGATCACAGGCAGTTGGTTCCACAGAACCTGAATCTAGTCCAGGTATTGATGCGAGCTGTAAGGAGAGAAATAAAAGACTCGATGATAGAGTCATTAATTGAGGCCCTTTATCGATTTTGGAAAAGATCAGTGGAATCATTTTTAGAACATGAACTTTATATTTATTAAAAATGAATAAAAACGCATATATAAGGTAGCACACTATATATAATGCCTATTTGCCAGTCAAGTTGTATTACGAAGGGAGAATATTCCTCTATCCCCGAAGAAAAATTCCATTGAAAAATACTTACTCGGGATTCAAGAATTATCAGAGCAGCTTCGATCCTCTGAAGTTTATTTTCAAATTCAAAAAGTCGTTCTTCGCAGCTCAATGCGAATTTGTTGAGGAATGATACTGTATTGACTACAAAATGATTTATGAATGATACAGTACGTTTCTGATGAATGGGTGGAACCTGTGGAAATAAAAAGACATGAATTACCACAGCGGTGAGGAACCCGCTCTGATTGAAGTTGATGCACGAATGAATTTGACAATTGTTTAGTAATTTTTCAACTGATACCTTTGTGTAATCTACAGTAGGCTCTACAATTGGTATACGATTATCGTTCATGATGACACTTTTCTGTTATTTCCCATCAGGAAATTTGTCCAGAATTCTATGGAATTGATTCGAAACGAAAAAAACAATCCAATGATCGACGAGTGTTTTCACTTTTCATAATACCTAGCAGCAGCTGTCAATAGTCTATCCTCTTCGGCCCCGCCGGTTAAGTATATTGGGGGGAGGAAGAGATTAGAATAATCGACTGCAGCGCTCTACGTTGAGCAGTAGCGGGGCTAGCGCCAATTTTGAATTGAAACATCTACCTTCTGTCGAAGTACGGAGATACTTCTATTTATTAAAATGAAGTAATCGATTCTTCAAACTTTTTTTTCGCAGTGCTTCACGTTGAGAGTTTGATAGATTTGTGTTAATTTTTGGGGGGACCCAACTGTAATCTGGTAAACGGGGCGACAATCGTCTTCGAGATTTATTTGAATAAGTTCCTGATGCATTTGTTACAGATCTGTAATGGATAGCATGACCTGTATGACGTCTAGGCATTACAAAATGGATATAATGATATAAAAATCAATTACAGTGAAATGTCATCGAGATTAGAGCCCTCTTCACCGATGATTGGCAGTTTGTCGCTTTCGTCAGTTTGTGTGGAAGTCGTCACTCGATTCACCTGTGATATTTGTGATAATAATTCACTTCAATCACAATAAGTATACTGAGTGATAATTCGATTACTCTCAACTTCGGCTAATTTAGCCTGACAATTTATCTCACCGACATTTCATCCTTCCAGAGTCTCATCATATCCAAAACATTTGACGAGTCTGTACTCACTTGTCCAGGTGCTCCCTTTCCAAAAAAAACTACATGTGATAATTCGCCTGATTATACGTGAGTCTACTTATAATTTCAACTTAATAATTGAATTATTTAACTGCGCGAGGGAAAACTGAGAAAAACAACAAATTATATTTTAATGAACCGATATCCAAGGATGATGGCTGACTTCAGCAGCCGTTATTCTAAAAGCCGGGTTCCTCTCTAGCAGTTTTCTGAGCAGGTGTTTTCCCTCATTAGAACACTGGAGAACTGGAGAGGAATTGATAATTAATTTTTGAATTATCCCGTCTTTCCGTATGGTTCAGACTTTTAAAAAAATTACCAGAGTAATCGACATCAGCTGTAGTAATGAGTTTGTATAACTGTAACTCATTTTTCGAAAAAAATGGAAAAGTTCCAGTCAGAAGAACGTACATTATGATACCCATGGACCAAACGTCGCACTGTTGACTGTACGACTTGGTTGTCACCATCTCTGGTGCTAGTTTCATTTACCAATTATATTGCATGAGAAAAAATTATTTTCAACGAAATATTATCGATTGATCAATTCACCCATGTATGTGATAGTGCCGCAAAAATCGTGCAGCATATCGTCGTGTCCAGGACCATTTCTCGTGGCACTCAGTCCAAAATCCGTGATTTTTATGTATAATTGGTCGTCTGGATCGACAGGATTTTTAGTGATCAAGATATTTTCTAGCTTCAAATCACGGTGAACAATATCTGAAGGGAAGAAAATAATTTTTGTCAGCTGCTGAATTATCCTGAAATTCGCTTGATACCATTTTTATGGAGATATCCGAGGGCGCATGCCAAATTTTTTACCACGTTCATAGTTTCTACCTCTGCGAAATGCTTTTTCTCCTTAAAAGTTTTTGCTAATGACCCGAGGCAAAGTTCGAATACAAGATAAATTGCCTGAAAATTAAATAGTCCATTTGTTAATTTTTTTTATTGCAAATTTCTGAGTGAGCTGGCGATAGACAGGATGACGACAAAATGAATATACAAATAATTTTGAAGATGTTCCCCAGTTCTCCCTGTGCAATAGAAAAATTGTATTGATATTTTTCACTACATCTTCTTTTATCGAAAATATTTGCACTACAACCTGTGTCAACTTTCCAAATTTATATCACCATCGTCACCACTCCACTACAGACTTATTTTCTATAACTTACTTTTGGAGATTCGAAGACACAATCTAAGAATATTATGTTGGGATGATTGACTAATTTTAGAATGTGAATTTCACGTTCAACTAGGAGTACTCTAGAGGCCCCTGCCTATAAAAATATCTATTCTTACATTCGTGAAACCGAACCAGTCATTCAGTGATCCACCGTTGGCTTCCTCTAATTTAAAAATCTGTACACAACCCTTACTTGTCGTTTATTGATAAGTTTAATAGCCCAAAAGGTTTTAGTGGTTCTGTGCTTCGCCTTAACCACTGTCCCGAAATTTCCTCTCCCAATAACTTCTCCAATAAAATAACTCCTTTGCAAATCTACAAAGTCGGAAATTCTTTTATGCATCAAAGTCCGCTCCTTCAACTTCGACGAGCTGTTGGAAAACTTGCAGGCGCCGAGCATTGAATCCTTTCAATTAATGCATTAAAAGTAATAAAACTACTCCTGAACGGCCATTTAAGCAATGACGTATGATATTCCACTGGCATTTGTCACAAATCGAATTTCATCCAAAAATATTCTCCTCTAGATTTTGTAAAATGTAAAAGAATGAATCCAGTGTTCACATGTGGAAAATGAAATTATTTCTCAGTAAATTTTCTTGAAGAAAAATCAACGGAAGATATTTTTTGTCGAATCTATTTTTGGTACAAAAATATTGGTTGGACCTTTTCCTATAAAATCCCTCCGGTCTAATTTTACAGATAATACATAGCTTGGTTGAATTTTTCTTGTGAAGAATACGTATTTATTTGCAGCAAGAAACTCATCATTTATATTAGATTATATACTAAAGGGAGAGATTATTATTCATTCAAATGGATTTATCGGCAATAGATACATAGAATAACGAAGAGAAACTGAGAAACTCTCGTTCTAGCGATATCCAGCAAATTTTTGGTCGTACATTTTTTTATCTCATTTTCTCGAGTTACGTCACCTCTTTTGAGTCAAATCAACCCGTTTCTGAGATCAATGCAGTCAGCCAGTCTCCCAATTTTGACTTGCACAAGCTCAGTAGTGAAGTGATAAAACGAGATAAATTGATTTATCTTTCAGGGGAGTTTTTGGGCAATCTACGAGGTGATGACGACATTTTTTCAATGACATTCATTATAGAACTCAATCCACGACACAAAGAAAGCCATAATATCGTCCCTAGATTTCGAGATATATATGAAAAGGTGATCAATGGTCAAAACTGATTTGTCTCGTTTTCTCACTTCTCGCTACTGAACGTTACCATTATTTTTCTCTCCCTATAAATTCACATATTTCCATGATGTACAAAATTATTAATTTTTTACAAGGTTAAAAAATGTAGGAAACTTGCTATTCATTTCTCTTGAAAATTGAGTTGGCAAAAATTTACAGTTGAACATTGGACCGTTATCTGCTTCTATACAGTGAATAAAATAATCTTTCATCGATACAATTAATTCGCAGAACCTTTCCAAACGTTCAATGTACAAAGATATATAATAACCATCCGATTTATTGATTTGACTCCAATAATTTAATCTCATCCACGACATCTTTTTTCCTCTCAACTTTATCCGTCATCTCCTTCTCTGGATTCTTTATTTCTCCACTCTTGATTTTCCCCTCGAGTGTCTCAATCTCTCTCAATTTTTTCCGGAGATTCTTCAGCCTCTTCATACTGTCACTGAGTAATGATACTGATGGCTGAGATTTCGTAGCTTTTGCATTCTGTTGAGATTTGTTTGGCTCTGGCTCGGTTATAGACACCGTCTTAGCGATATTGTCAGCGAGAGCGTTAACAGTTTTGCTCTTGCTTTTCTTTTTCTTCTTTTTCGGTTCATTAACCACAACCATACCTGGAATTGGACATTTGCCTTGCTGTGCATCCGCCTTTGCCTTGTGTGCTGCCACGTACTCTGCCGACATACCCACTGGATAATTTATCTTACTCTTTGAGAATTGTTTTCCCAAACTCTCGTATCTGAAATGTAAAACGATGTGTAAACGTTTTTTACACTAAAATCGTTTCAATAAAATAAAAATTGCTTTTTATTTTAATTCAAAGTGACAGCGTACAAAGGGACTTCTTCCTGGGGAACATAGCCATCCTTCACTCTCCTGGGTTTCCTCCATGAACCGTCAGGACGCTGGGTTGCTGGGATGAATGTTCCTCCTGAAATTTTCAAATTTTTGCACGTGAAGTCTGGCGAGATGAGTATAAGGAACAAATAATTTAGTTCTTTATTCTTATCCTGACTTCCATGACAATTCTTGAAAATTCGAATTTCCTTCTCAGAACACAAGAATGCGCTATAATTATGCGACTTTAACTGGGAACAATTTGAAGGAAAACACTCGGCTTTTAATTTGTTTACATGGTTGAGGTTATAATAACTCCGGTCATGGTTGATGATTGGAGTAAAAGTATTCGTAAAAAATTATTTCTACCTTCCTCATCCTTGACGTAAGCTGTCGCCATTTCTCGGGATATTCTGATTGAGTCGTGTGAACTTTAATTGATATTTTCGAACTGAAAAGGCACTTTAGGAGTCGCTGATCATGGTTCCTGTGTTTCGGGAATTTGAGTTATTTTTCGTAGAGGGGAAATTTAGAAATCTTTCACTCTTCCTTAGATGATAATTACCGACTGGTGATACTATGTCTTCACCCGATAACTTTATCGGTGATCGATAAGTGCAAAATTTAAATTTTCATAATTTTTCACCCCTAAATCCGAATATCAAAATATAACAAATTGTGAGGGCGTAACTTCTAGGCGGTTCATGATAACCAGTTCAAATTTAATTTCTCTCGCAATTAATTAACGTTACAAATGCGGCTGGACGACATGGGTTAACGCGTTGGACAGTGGTCAAAGGACTAAGGATTCCCATGGGCCCATCGGCTGGGGCCCATGTGAGTATGAAATTAATTTAAATTCAACATTGATTGGGGCAGTATTCATTAATCACCAATATTTCAAACGTTCATATCCAAAACTTGTTCACGTGGGGCTTCAATTGGACTTTGAAGATTGAAAAAAAAATGCATTCAAGTGCTCGATTGCACAACTACTGAGAACAAAGCATAACTCTTCACGGACAAAATATCAAAGTGGAAATATCCGCCAGAATATACCGAAAACACCTCAATGACTTCTAACGCGTTAGCCTCGAGTGTTTGGTGTCACGGGGTGCGCCCATATAACCGGAAGTTACTCGACAACAATCGAAATCGGATGTGATTGTGACCGGTAACCGTGGATGCATTGTTACACAATGAACGGATGAATTTTAGACATTCAACGTGTACAAAATCAATAATACTCTGTGGACAATAAATACACAGTTGTGAAACACGTTGAAAATTACTCCAGTTATGCTCAACGAAATTCAACGGATTCAGTGTACATCGTGTTTCTGCCACCGTGAGACACAATTCCTCCTCAGAATACTCGAGTTCAATAGATGTTCAACTGTTTGTTGAAAGGTTAAACCATTAGTGGATTAATTAAAAGTGGATTCTATCTGTTTGCAGAAAATCCCTTGTTCATCAATGAATGTATTTTCCATCAACTCATATTTTCGCGCCGTAATCAATTCTCCATTATTTCGTGTGTACATTGTCCGGATATTTGTGTAAATAATAACGGAAAGAGCATTCGATGTGAATTGTCTTTTCCACTGGTGATTTACATAATTGATTTTTTTTATCCAGTGAAATACAAAGGGAATTGGGAATTTCCAAAATGTGAGTGTTATCCATAAATAGAATTGGATAGACTAGTCTACCCAAAATTTTTTCATGACAATTAACACATTGGCCAATTTTTATTGCAAATTTCTCACCACGTACCAGCGACAAAAACTCAAATGAACCTGTCTGCGGACTTTGCCACATTTGCAGAATAAAATCAAAGGGGGTGAGACAATGAGACAAACACAAAAAATCATCCCAAGAGCAAAACAATAGGGACAAACAGAAAACGGATCGACTGTCGTGTAAAAACCCTCGAATGAAACAATGGCGCCAGTGTGTTTGCCGTCAGAAACACAGGAGAGGCACCCATAGTGACGGAAACGTATTCACGGAATTTTCTGAGGATGTGGTTCCTCCGCATTCCCATGAAATTCCGGGATTCGTTGGGGTTTTGGTTGGGTAGCAAAACGTCTGCTTTTCCACGATGTGCATAGGAGTACTGCATCGCATTGTGATTAAACTCGAAATAGGTGGGAGAGACATTGGATGCTGGGGTGGTGGGCATTAAGTCCTGAGGAGATTGATTTACTTTTGTCCCCGCAGAATCTTGAGAATACCAAAGTGCGCATATCAACGTGAAAAGATCGAGACTCGGGTAATAATTTATGTCCTTTAGATACGGAACAATGGGAAAGCCCTGAAAAAGTTGAAAAAAAAGGGGAACGAAAGGGGAAGAAAAAAAAAATAGAGAAACATGTTGAAGGTAAGCACTGAAGGATAGTCGCCTCGGGGTGGGTGAATTTACCGGAAGGCATTTGGTACTGAAAATATGGTAGATAAACTCGCGGCAGTTTATCTTTGGACAGAACGAAAGTTTGGATATTTATCGGACCCTTCGCGGACATTTTCCCGAGAGGCCCAGGAATTTTCCAGGAGTGGGTAGCTCCCAAAAAAATCAATTGAGACACTCGATATTCAATACTGCATTATGATCTCATTAATAATTATTTCAGCGATTGTGAACGACGTAATGACGGTAATGAAATGAAATGAAAGTGGGATAATGGAATAATGAGGGTATCTTTATTAGATGGCCTGGTAATACGAAAAGCTAAAGGTTGGACAAATAGCAGTGAAAAAACGTATCATTAGGAAGCCAAAGCGTCCGGGGATTACCGGGTGCTTCATGCAATCTATGCGTCTGTGTAACACTGTGATCTCCATGAGATTCACCCCTTAAAAAATAGTGAAAAAAAAACATCCCCTAAATGTAGGATTACAACGCAGAGTTATGTCATTGATCCTATCCTTTCCTACTCCGCCTAATGAGCCGTGATAAACTGTTGTCACTCTCTGGTGTTCAAAATAGTCGTATCAATTATGCACTGATAGATGAGTACAAATTTAAATTGCGTAACGCGGGATTTATTTGCTAAATTGGTTACATAAATCGACAAGTTGTCGATGCAGAAGTGCATCTCGAATGGGTAAAAATTTTTGCTGACTCTGTAACACAATGAGAATAATTTAACCGTGATATTGAATTGTTATATCGCGTATTTTATTTTCAGTTGAGTTTGCGAGATTTTTTTAATTGGTAAATTAATTCATTTTGATGGTAGAAATTTTTCAATCACTTAGTCAAACATTTAGACTTGTTTGTACATCCATAGATTTGGTATCGAGCCAAAAATTGCAATGGGAATTCATGACCGTGTTATTTGTCGATGTGCCCATAGGCAAAAATCATTTATTTAGAACAGAGAGGGACGGCGAATTCAAATAAGAATTAACAACTAACGCATTAAATGTGAGAGGAACGCATTCCGTGAAATCTCTATAATTTCTCATTTTTTGTTGGGTTGTGTAAGAAATTTTTGAAGTTGACTTTTTTAATTCAATAGAGGATAAAGGAAATTTTTTTTATCGCAATACTCAAATGTCGGGATTAAACTCCTAAATTTTACTGGTGAGAAATAAAATTTCAGCTTCTGAGCTATAACTTTCTACGATACCGTTTCGCAGTAATTTTTCTTATGGACTCCATCGTATCCTGATTCCGTCTTTGTTATTATTCCATTCGCCTCGTCGTTATTTTTCATTTAACTTTAAAAATCCTATGTAAACCCGTAAATTTTAATTTCCAGTATTGTTATATTATTACTTTGTGTGGGTTGACATAGTCGCGTAGACAAATAATCAATAATAAACGTACTCAAGCACTTTTGTGTAGTTAAATCCGTCAACATATTTGCTGTAATGCAAAGAACATGAAGTGGAGGAGGTGTTTGCAGAAAAGAGGGAGACATTGGTCTTATTCCTTTGGCGAATAAATTCTTAATGAGTTTTATAGAGTGCTTTGATGTCAGTAATGATGATTGCACTCTTCACTGAGAGGAATAAAACATTCAGTTTCTCAGGATGTTTCCGCATTTGTTCTCAGATATTCAACTGAGGTCGGACCGAATGTAGGACAGCATGGGCTGTACAACTAGTGCTGTGCCCTGCAAGACTGGTGGCTTAAGGCTCATGACAACGAAGCTCAACTTTACGAAAGACCAGTTGGAAGGGTTGAACGGATTTTTTCGAAGATCCATAGAACGTCAAGGGGTGTATAGCAAGGGTGACTTTTCCACGTTTTTCAAACTCCCCTGGATGCCACCAAAGCCCTGAGACGCGAAAAAAAACTTTTTTTTTCTCTCTCAAAAAAAAATCCAATTTTCCGCTACGATTTACTTTGTTGGCAAAAAAAAATGAACCGCAGGTGCCGGCGATTCCGTTCCCCTGCATAAAAATCACCCCGTCCAAATAATCATAAAATATTTTTTTATTTCCGCTCCCAGATATCGAAGAGATTGAATCAACAATTGAGAGATTGGTGCAACGACTGATTGCAGGAGTGAGCAATCTGGATTCTCGATTCTCCTCCATGTTCCTCATTTCCCTAAATGAGCGTCACCGGATCAAGGTAACTTCCAATCTCGCATCTCAACGTTATCCCCATAACTTTCCAAGCCACATAAGAAGAGATATCGGATTTATATATTTTTTAGCAACTAAAGTTTGAGTACTTATTACGCATCGATGCCCTCTCGACTCCGACGGCTGATCCAGATATGATGTGTGCGGCTGTATATGTCGAGGAAGATTCAACATCCCCAGGATTTGCTAGACTCGGTTTGCGTGGTGCTGATATTGAACATTGGGCCGAGTTCCTCGGACCCGATGGTAGATTGAGGAGGGATCTGGTAAAAGCCAAACTACTGAATCTATTAGCAGCTGCTACAAAACAAGGTAAACAAGTTTTAAGTTCGAGCTTAAGTCAATACGTGGCTATATATTGTGAGGATTACAATGAGTGATCGATTGGGATTTCAAGTTCAATTTTATTTGCATCATGTGGAGCAAATAAAAATGACGAAATATCTAATTTTCCTGAAGGTCTAATGATTTCGTCTTCCAAACTGAGAATCAAAAATGTCATGAATAATTTTGAAACTGCTATCAACTCCCGTGCACTTTTCAACGTGACGTGATCACGACGGATATAGTACACCCTCGTTATACTTGTACCCAGTGTAGTGACTGTAACGAGAACAAATGCTCTCGGTTATTCCTTGATACGTTGCCATTACAAAAAATCATTCCCATTTATTATCGCTCTTTCCTTCTTTGCCCCAAATATTTATCGATAAATCCACTTTCTTCGGTTCTATCTTCCCAACCTTCATCAGCCCCAGAAGATAAGATTTGACTAGACTTTTTCTACACAAAAAAATTGTTCCAATTATTCGATTGATTTAATCAACTGGCAATGGTTTGATTGAGATTCAATGGATGGAGCAGACGAGCGTATTTGTCAATGTCCTGGGCAGATAATTGATGCTGAAGCTTTGGATAAAATCCTCAAACAGCCAGACCACTGCAGGATTTTCTACGGGCCAGGTAATCATGATTAATTGTTATTTACAATCGCGGCGATTTACCGCGAGAAGTTTAGAAACAATACGAGTTTTGCTCGATATTACGCTCCCAC
This sequence comes from Diachasmimorpha longicaudata, assembly GCF_034640455.1. Lineage (NCBI taxonomy): Eukaryota > Metazoa > Arthropoda > Insecta > Hymenoptera > Braconidae > Diachasmimorpha > Diachasmimorpha longicaudata. The sequence goes on along the minus strand of NC_087228.1, from coordinate 10,611,037 downwards.
TGTCCATAATCACTCCATGTCTCCCTTTTATCCCTAGTCTTACATCTCACAATTTTCTTTTCCCCATTCTCTACTGTAATATATCATATTAAGCGATCGTCGTAGAAAATGCTAAGTCACCTAAGTAATTCAATATACCCCATGTCCTATAAATTAGAATGTACGGTCGAGTGGAGTTACTTAATTATAACTGGCGGAGATTTAAAATTACGACGCAAACGAGCCCGTGAGGATGGGGGTGGAGGTTGGCTGGGCAAAAGAAAGAAGTGAAAAATATACAGTGTCTACGCGCTGGCCCCGTAAGGGAGAATGAAGAAAAAAAGTAGAAAAACATTCTTGAAATCCCTGAGCAGCCCCGAGTAAATCAAAGGAATGGTCTCTATAAAGAGCAAACGAAGAATATTTAATATTCTTGATTTTATTCTTTGTACAATTGCGATGAGAACATCACAATTCTCGTGAAACCAGGAGACCATAAATAATTCGTGTAGTCTTATCTTGCAATACCGGGAGAATCGTTTTTTTTGTTATTCCTCTTGTCCACTGAAAACGAGGGTAAAGATTGTGAATGACGACATTGAAATTTTCGGGAGAAATTTTTGCTCCTCGTATTTTTGGTGGGACAAAGGAGACGATGTAATTTCAGTTTAAATAGTTATTTATATACTAAATTTAAAAAATACTATCTCACTCTCCGGATGCAATAGCCGTCCGCCCTTTTTCCTTTCTCAATTTATTTTTCATTATATTTTTTGCTATTGTATCGGGCCGCCTTTCTCATGGAAATTTTCTTCACTCCCCCACATTTTTCCTCCCCCTCAAACCAGCTACATCAGAAAAAATACCAATGGAACCCCGAGATCATCGTGTGGCCCTGGTGGAGGACAGCAGTGGTATACTTTTGCGTATTGGTCTGAGGAGCCACAAATTTATTGAGGTGGAAGTCAGGCTTTTGATTGGTATTGGTGTTCCGACCTGGTCAATACACGCCGATTATCCCCGTCGAGTACCACTACACCATTGCGACGCACTTCTCCACTATAATGCAGCACAAAGCGTAAGTATAGAGTGATTCAATGTCTATTGTATTTCTCCGTATGTGTGTGTGCGTGTGTTCGTCTGTGCTAACAACAGTGGAGTAGTTTCCAAGTAAACAATTTGCAACTGGGAGAGGGGAATGGACTGGTAGAACATGGGGAATTTGGATTATTTAATTAGTCCGTCAGTGTGGCACAGCTAATCAGCTCTCTGGCTGCTTGACCTCCATCCCATTTCGATGCGCTACCCCTTGACTTGAGTTCCTCTGTTTGAGGACATTAATGTTTAGATTGGAGTTCAGGACATGTTGTGTGAGCTGCACGATATCTTATGGGAAGAAGTTCTCGAGAAAAAATGCTACGAACACGTCGACGTGGGGGCGAGTCTGACAGATAGCGTCCATTACTACTTATGTCATTAATGTTTTTCTTATTTTTCATCTCCAACAATTTCATTGGCAGTCAGTATTCGCAAATAATACGAATGAATTTTTGGCTTGTATACTAAAATTTAATTTCAAAGTTTTCTCGCTGCTCTAAAAATCTAATTTAATGTAAAATGCATTTGTCACTTTATCGGGGTGTCTGACACCTCCATTTCTCTAAGAACTTGTGTAGTACCCATAAACATGTCGTACTGAAACGCCTGGGAAATGAAATTTTTTCTCCTTTTACGTTCATTTCTTCTCTTTTGTTTTCGCGCTATTTTATAAAAGCGAAAAGGGAAATATTCAATGAGTAAGGAAAATAAAAGGAAGAGGAGGAGAGGCGGCTTCTTTCGCCGAGCACTCAGCCGCAAAAAGGTTCTCGTAAAGGCCCTCGCGTCAATTTTTATTCCGCGGAAATTTCCCAACTCTCCGCCGACCCGTCTTAATGTGATCTTATTATGCTAGACAGCATTATGCCAACAGCACTGTTGCATTATCCCAAGCGTCCCGGTTATCTGGAAATAATCTACAGATATCAGTCCCTGGTTGAAACCCGTGCATTTCCTCTATTAACGTCCCATAATTTTTTTTTCCCTTTCCAGGGAATGTATGCTGTCGCAGTGGGACCATATCCTGGTGCTAGATGTGAGGATAGATCGACACTGTGGCGCATACATGTGCCAGCTACTGAGACCATCATGAATCAGCATTACTCGGAGGAGAGTGTACCAGCAATGACGGAATGCGTGCTCATGTACGTCCTGGATCAGCTCAGGGGTAGAATATCGGTGAATGTACCGATGAAGTTGAAGGTAGGGTAAATATATTTTCAGTAATTTTTATTCACCAGGGCTTTTTTGTACATGATTTTTATAAGAATGTTATGCGGCTTTTTTAAACAGAGGATTTAGAAGCGATGATGATAGAGAAGAGGGAAAAATATAGGTAAATGACTAGAAAGATGTGTCTTGGGGAAAAAAATGGGGCTGCTCCTTTGAGTAATGGTTATCCTGTGCCCAAGATATTAGTACTCTTTGATGTTGTGTTTATTTTCGTTATTTTCTCCCCCTTAGTTATCCTTTTATTCTGAAATACACAGGCTATCGTTCTCCTTTGACGTTAACATTGTTTTTTTTTGTGTGGTTTTTGTTCTAGTTTCATATCGCCATGTCTTGTTTCCCACTCATAAGGGGAAGTAATTCATTCCCTTGAGACCTCAAGGGGCGTTCCATATAGCTATAGTATGTGTAGATGAAGGAGAAAAGAAGAATGAAGATCTTTGGAATTATTTTTGGATGTTGGTTGGAAAATTATCAAATTTTTCAACTTGTAAAAGACAAGCGGTCTATTTGTATTCAACGTTTTGGATTATTTTTGTTGTTTCAATTTTTGCCCTTCGGAATTGGTTTCAATTGTGGGACAAGCATTACATGGAAAACTTTGGGATGTACAACAGAAGTACTACGTGCGTAATGAGAAAAGTTGGAATCGATTTTGGATTTCTCACTTTCAAGGCACAAAACCTAGTAGGAAAAGTTGTTTCGTCTTATTGGATGGCGAATAAACAATGATTTCCCATTCCACTTAAGTGTAAGCTTTTCTTCCCTCTTTTCAGTTGTTATTCAGGAAGGAGGTGATAGGAGAAAGCCGAGAGGGTATCCACTTATGAATGTTGAATGGAGAGGTAACACTTCGTCTCTGGAGAAATGTGAGAAACTTGTAGATTGAATTTCAGGGTCTTTTTGGGTAACGGAGGGGCTACTCCTTTGCGAGCATGAATAATAGATTTAAAAATAGAGAAAGGATTGGCCGAACAATTTTTCCCTGTTTTCTTCGTTCCAGGTTTTTATACGAGTTGAATAGAAACAAGCAATAATTTGGTTGGAGTCGAAAGAATAAATGAATACGGACTGGTAAAAAAAATAATATGCATACATGACCTCTTCCCTAGTGCTTGAACTATCAGAATTAATTTTAACAACGATTCCGGGATTTTTAGTTGTACCGTTGCTCGTCATATTCCACATGAATATTTTTCACGACTTTTTCCAGAGAACTCTAAAGGTCGTGACACGTCACATAATGAAGACAATTCACTGGTGGTCACTAGAGCGAGCGGGTCCAGATCCATTGCGCTCATGGTCACCAGACACCCTGGCACGTCACGTACTCCTCGCACTCGATGAATTGGTCATGGCACTCAGATGTCAGAGTCTACGATGCTACTTTCATCCACGTTGCAACGTTATGCTCCAGTGCGCAAAAGGTAACTGACACATTTCATACAAAACGCTGTTGAAATGTTCGAGAAATTTTTATAATATCGTTTTTATCATAAAAGAGATATATATGAACTCCTTTCTATTGTTGCCTTTTTTCCGCCTGGGAATTGCAGAGTGGAAGGGTAACGGGTTGTATCCAACGGTGCGGAGGCAATATTGGTGGGGCAATATCGCAACTGGCGTTGGGTAGCTTATGAAATGTCGTGCTCTCAGCGAAAAGAGAAAAACGAATACAAGAAATAAATGGAATTATTTCAATAAGTAGACGAGTTTATTTTTTCACTTTTTACAAGTTCCTCGTGTGTCTTCGAACTGAGATAATTGGCTATTTCCATTCAAGTGAATTATGCAATGAGGCTTAAATTGTTAAAGGTATAAGGCGTAATATTTATATCATCGGGGTATTATGAAAATTAGTTAAATATATAAATTGATATTCAACTCATTACCAGAACCAATTTTATCATGCAGTGCGTTTCGAGCTAATCTACAGTCTCAGGGGATGTATCGTAATGTAGACTTACGAAAATTATCTTCGCCCGTCTGACAAAGTTTGGCCTTTGATTACATTACATTCGAGACATAAATCTGATGGGCTTAGGGGGGTGGAGGGTTCTTTCATGGCGTGTGATTTTAACATGGAGTATACTTGGTACTCAGTATCGATAATTGACTTCAAAAGGTTTGTTTTGTTAAAGAGCACTTGCTCCACCAACTTGCACGTACTTTACCGGAGAATAATATGTTTTATCTCTCCGGAAATGTTATTCCATTTTACATGTTTCAGTTCAATGCCTCTCGTCGAGTGCCTCTACTAATTAGTAATTAAGTGAGACTTAATTAATTCAGTCATCAATGAAATGAATTTCGCTGAGTTGTTGGCCGTCGGACGCAGTGGAAATTGTTCCTCGGGAAATCCGTAAATAAACTGTATAATATTTGCGAATATTGGAAATCGAACGGACTTATCTGGAAGCGATGTTCCATCGTAATTCCATGAATGTTTCCTTCGAAGAGCTCACTTCTCTTCGATTAAATGAACATCCTGTGTTTACTCTGATAATGGTTTAAATAATATAGGTGGACTATGGATTAAAATGTTTATAGAGGTGAAGAGAGACTTCGTGTTGTATTAGAAGAAAATACATTCTGTTTGTTCTTTTGAAGTGCGTCTAATTTTGGTTTTTATAGTTCGAATGAATCATTCACGCGGAATTAGCCAATTCCACACCGATGCATCACGTCGTATACCTAGGGCTCAGGACTGTGAGCGAAAACTCGTTACGAGTTTGCCGACTGGCTTAAGCGTTCCGTGAACACTTTCTGAGTGGTTGGGGGAGGAAAGGGAGTAAGGGGTTGGCATACGTTTGATACTCATCTCGAAGGGAACTATTAGTGATCAACAGGGAATGAGTAACTTTGTCATTTGCCTTATGCTACCCTTCAGGGAAAGGAAAGTCGTAGTGTTAATGCTCCAATTACTTATTCGCTGGGTAATTTTTCATTTGATTTCTCAGGGAGTTAAATCAGGCGAGATATTTCACATTTCACAGTTACTCGATCTCTCTTAAGGGTAGAAATGTTTGGAATGCATAAAGATGACAAAAAAAATCCTGAATTCGAAAGTCACTCACCATTATATATACGAACTGAACTTCCAGATGCATTACACACTTTAACAGTGAAGAAAGAGATTCCAGATGGTATTTGCATTGCATTCCCACGAAGAAAGAAATCTCTGCATAATGTTTCAATGAATGGGAATCTCTTTCCTGGTACTCGTTCGTGGTATAGTCTGATAGGATGAGTCAGTGAGGGAGTATCGGGGGTGGCCCAGATATATATTCACTGATGTTCATGAAGCGAAAGTAGCAAAATGCGGAAACTGAGAATGTAACCAAATGGTAAAGTTTCAATGAAATTAGAGTTGAAAATGAATGAATAATTTTTAGGAAAATTCTTTGTGGGTGCTCATAGTAAATTTAGCAGTGAAGTAGTAAAATTGTTCAAGTCTGACGTGAAATTATCACTGTTGTGCACTTTTCCTCGTAGGTGATGCCTTGAAATTGCAATTTCCTTAACAGTGATAATTTTTTTGGTGAAACCATTGGCCTGAATATTTTATTGCCAAAGATCTGTGGGGATAAACGAATTTATTGTTACGAAATGCGTTTCATTGGAAGCTCTTACTGCCACTGTATTCGATTTGCCTTTTTTAAAATTCTATTTCTCGTTCTTTCTTGTTCATCGATTATTTCTCAACGGGAAGTGAAGAAGCTGATAAATTTCAGATGGACTTCTTCATCCAGACGAATCGTACGTGTCTGACGCTCGACTGGTGGAAGCATATATTCTGGCGGTGCACCAGTACTCCTTGAACTTGACCCCGGCGGAGCCGCGACCCAGTGATGTACTTGAGAATGAGTTGATTATGAGATGGCGCCGTGTGATGGCATCATTACCCAGAGGCACCATGGGGGGATCTAGTGGTTACAGTCCAAGGCAGTTGGCATACTTGGGGCTTGTTCTTCGAGAAGTTCTTAAAGTCAGAAAACTTTCTGTACACGTAAGTCGAATCTCTTATTTCAGCAGCCGAGTGCAATGATAAATATTTCTTTCTCGTGGAGATACAAAAGTGTATAAATGAGTTTATGGTTTTCTCTATCTACTAAATATCCTCAGTAGTTCACTTCTTCATACTGGAAGATGTTTCTTACTGGAATAAATTCCAATTAGGTTTTCGACCTTCCATTGCTTCTACCAAATGAAAAACATTGTAATTTTGTACATAGAAACTTTGTCAATAAGTACCGAACTTTTTCACTAATCGTAAGAGAGTTCGTGAAGCCGCAAGAAAAGAAAAGAAAATGAACATAAGCACGAGATTAATAAAATTGAAAGTTTAGATTTTTTATTTAACGAAATAAAAAGACCTTCCAACACTACGGATGGGATATTTGACGTTTGAATTTTTTTGTTGACTCAAATGGACTGTTGTTACGCCCTAGCTGTCGTCACTAATTACAATTTGATTAATTAGGTTATTTTTCCAAGCGGCAAATCGTCGCAGACTATCGGGTTTTGATGATAAAAAAAAATCTGTGGAATTGATATTTTTTTATTTTCGATCACAAGCTCAACCTCAATCTTGTGAAACATAAACTTTTTTCCACATAACAAAGGACAGAGAAGAGCTATAAATATCAAGGGATAAATACTGAGAGACCATTATTATGAGATGAATATTAAAGAACAAATATTAATAGCCGGTTAAAGCGAAATAAATATGAGACCCGGTCTCAGCTAAAGTAGGTTATTGATATTTGTTACCTTTTAAATCCGTCTGTCACGTAGAGTTTTACCCCTTCCTCACCGCAATCGTTCTGTTCGTCCATTCAACAACCTATTAAATAATTATATACGACACAGAAGTAATCAAATGAAAAATGATTTATCTCTTTGCAGCATCATTACAATAATTGCAGCTACTTCAACTACAGTCTAGCTCACGATACACAATCAAATTCCCTAGAGAATTTGATCTACTTATTAATATTAATCCTGAAACAAGCCAGAGATCAAATTTATGCAATAACTGATCGCAAGAAGCGTAAAAAAGATCGTGGACGAGGAGTGCATGAGCACAGTAGTCCAAGTCACTTCGAACGTTCCACGGATATTCTCATCGACCTCGTCCGGAGGGACCGTGATACAGCTTATATGGATCTTGATAGTGACGTCGTGCTGGCGAGGGTACTCCTCAGATGGTTGTACTTCGGTAAATGAAATGTTGTCTTAATTGATAAATCCGTCGATGTTGTTCATTTAGTGTGATGTACTCAAGTCCCTTTTGTCTGTAACAAAACATAGGTATGGAGCATGAGAGAAAGACACTTGGTCCAATTCTACGACCATACCTTGGCAATCTATTCAATTCATCCCATGAGAATGCTTGGCACGTTGAGTCTTGGCGAAAACGTCGTGATATATACAACAGTGAAATGCGTTCACTTGGTCTCTTCTGTAAGCTTGTTACATCCCAAGAGGTATCACCTGCCAACGGCATTGTGGAGTCTATCTCGAAGGGTTGGTATTGGGCTGAGAGTACAACTAGGATGATTGAACGATCTGAAGATGGTTTGAAACTTGTATTTCTACCTCCTGGAAAGGCATTGAAGTACAGCCTTACATTTACTAATAATCAGGGCTTGAGTGCGTATTCCACTTGGAGTAAAGCAAGAAATGTGGCAAATGCTGCAAGACGTACAGTTATGGCAAGAACTAATATGATAACTAATGGAGAACGATTCGGTGAATGTGGAGCAATTGGTGAAGATGATGTTAATGAAGGTAAATATTCCTGGCATCTGGATTAAATTCACAGGGATTTTCCAAATAATTATCACAATTCATTAACGTGGGCTTTTCTCAAGTGGAGGGACATAATTTTTTTCAAACAGTTGAGTAAATAAATTAGCTGAATTTATACAAACTCTTTCTCGATTGATTGGATAATAAATAATGAATCAGGGTGTGAATTTCCTTTTTGATTAATCCCGGAGCTCACCATCTCTGAGGATGGTCTTTTGACCTTTTACTCAAAGGGCTTGGGGATCCTTCTACCTATCGTATTTCAGTTCTGTACCTCTAAGACCTTGTCGCGTGCAATTCACACCCTCGGGCAGCTCGGTAATTGGAGAATTTTCCGGTTTCTCTTTGGGTTCGGGCTCTTAACCGAAGTTCCAAGCTGGAACGATAAACTTGGGTAGAAGTTTCGGTGAAATTAATTAGAATCGGGTCATAGGAATCTTCCAGCACTGAGTATGCCTGCGCGACCTGTTAATGGCACTCAAGGAATGAGTTTTTTCGCACTTTTATTCCGTCGCAGTTGGGAAAAAGAGGGCACTGGGGTAATTATGATTAAGTTGGCTCATTGAAGGAAGTGCACGTTGAAAAAACACTCCTCTACTCTCCTGTTGGCATTGTGTAATTGTTGAGTATGTATTTACGTTGTAATGGAGGATTAATCAACAGAAAATAGAAAGTCAATCTTACTATTTGTCAATCTTCGCTCCGAGAGCCAATTATCCTATTGGGAGGACATAATTTGTGGAGAAATTCTCACACAGATGAGATTATATTATAATACCACAATTGATTGCACAACAAAGTAACGAGATGAATTAATTTTCGAGCAGTGCATAAACCCGCTAATTATACTGTGAATTTCATACGAGCATAAAAGCAAATATAAATGAATTATCATTCTGTTTCAGGGTACGCTCGTCACATAGAGCTTCGTAATTCAAGTCCGTTAACACACATAGTATCAATGCACCGCAGAAAAGGTAGACAACGAGGTCCCGGGGGTCTTATACCAGCGCTCGTGTCACTGAACAAATTTCGAGTGAGTTGAACCAAAATTTGAAATAATTCGTTTTCAGTTTTATCCCAACAGTGAATTTATCCATCTATTTCCTACCCGAATTACTACAACTTCATATTCATTCGCGATGAACTCTCGAGAGGTGGTTAAACATCGGGGGTTCAACTGCATTTATAACAACTTAAAGCTTGACACAGAGTAAAGAGATGCTGGAAATGAAGGGTGGGTAGAAGGAGAGAAAGTGCATACGCGAGGACTATGGTGTTTGCAGTTATTTGCTACGTCACAAGGTCTAATTAAACTCATATTCCAGAGATTAATTTGTGGCGTTTATGTACTTTCCAAGCAAATGCGAACTGACCCCTGAAAGGGTCTAGTGGTTGATGGGAAAATCTCACGAGCACATTTATATTGGTGGGTTCTTGAAGAGCTGTTCCAATGTGAAATGGCTGATGAATTTTAGGTTCTTCGAGTAGATAAGTAATTTGTTTTTAATTAAAAGTAACTACATTTTTGCTAAAGCCAATGATTCAAAGGAAAGTCAATGCATCAGAACAATTGTTGTGAGTGAAGCCCGACACTTATTCAAAGTGGAAGGCGAGGGCTGACTATAGCGTGTATTTATCTACTTGCTTCCCGAAAACGTCCATCAACAATTGTTTTTTCCTCTTCGTATAGCAATTTTCTGTACAACATTGTTATTCTAGCTTATCATTTATCAAGAATGTTAATTTCTTTGAAATGAAACCTGTAAATAAATTTTCTTTTCCAAGAAAAAATTAATCTCTCAAATGCAGGTTCTCCCCTAGCAGCTTCTACTTTTCGAGTTCCCTCATTGACAAACTTTTTTAATGAGTTGAGCTCTGATTTCATCTCAATATTCACGAAGTTTGTGGGGAGTATACCATCAGAGAGGTTCCATGATTGAATTAATCTCAGACTTGAAACAAATGAAAGTTACTCAACGAATTTATTTCGGTGACTGTGACTTGAGACATTATCATATAGAGGATTGTAGCGCATAGCAGCTTACAAAACCCTACTCAGTGCCCTCGGGATAGTTGGAAATACAAGTGAAATACTGGGCGGTTGTATTTTGCAAAAGGATTTTGAACAAGTTTCCTCGTTTGCGGAATTACCGGTGCGAAGAAACGAGGTACTTTAGGTCGCAGGCTAAACTTGCCCACCTACTAATCTACGAGCACAAGGGGACAAGTTTATTGGCGTTGGGCATATCGAACATCATTTATATCAGACTAAAGTGTCCCTCGCCCCTCTTCAATAAAGTGATTTGACTGACAAACAAAACAATGGACTTGGGAAGGGATGGGGGGTCATATCCACTGAGGAAAATGAAAATTGACGTACTTTGACATGACGTCAGTGGAGTGAACTAAAATTCCATTCCGATTGTTGATTTTTACGTTTTCCGTTGCTCGTACTTGTCGACAGTAAAAAAAATAATATCTCGCACAATCGGATAAACTTGAAGAAAATGGGGTGTATAGGTGGAGCACAAGAGTATAGGAAGGAGAGAGAGGTGAGGGTGGCTAGTTGAAAAGTAGAAAAGCTTGAACATTTTAACGGTTCCCGGAGTTTCCTCGTTTTCTCGCGTATACCTTGTATATCGTTTATATATATCCCCCCATTCCCATATAGAACCAGTGATTCTTTTTTCACTACACTCTACACACATGACCGTGCAACTTTTCAATGTATTCGCAAAGGCTGAAGGAGTACCGGTGGACAGCTTGTGGTGTTATAGCGAAAAATACGAGTTTTCAGGGCATCATAAATGACGGGCTTGACATTTTATTTTGCGTATATGTTTTGGCGATAAAAACTAGGGGATGAAGGACTCGACGAAGAGAAGCGGAGGGAGTCCTCGTATTACAGGGGTTTGATATATTAGTGTGGAAAAAAGAGGGCTCGATCCTCTTACGAAACGATAGCTGAGATCCCCTTTTGGTCACGGCAAATATCGTGTGCTCAACATCGATATCTGTCATCGAATTCTGATGCATGATCCACGTATATCATTAGACGCGAACAGGGATTGAAATACTGGAGGTAAAGTTGGGGATATTCTGATTCCGTTCGTGGAAAAATGGAGGAAATATAAAGTGGTGGAATAAAATGAGTCACTTTCATTCGAGATTGGAATTTGATTTTGGTGTCTTGATGCTGGACGAGTCTTATTTAAAGAACAATTCCCACGAGCATGTGTTGTCGAGGGGTAAGAGAAAAGTCTAGGAGGGAATGTAAGAGAGACCTTTCTCCACTAGCCATTTTTTTACTCCCGCAAGATCACGTAGAGGAATTCTCACTTGGGTGAAGCATAATATATGAGGATGGAGGAGGGTGATACCTTGAAGAATATGCTCAGATGAAAATCCGAGATAAAGACGTGGGAAGTAACTTATTTAAGGATTCGGACCCTGCCAGTCTCACGATAAAGTCCTCTCGACACCGACACTGCGTTCCCACTGGGTCACTGAGTACCGTAAACCTCTTTCCCAGTTTTTTATGGAGGTAAAAACGAGCTTGGCTAAAACTTGAGAATTGCAATTACATTCAGCGCAGCTGGTAGTTTAGAGTTTAGACGGCCACGTGCTTGGCATTCATGGACAGTGAGGTATAATGCCAAGTGGGGAGAGGAGAAACCGTATCTTCACTTCTGGTGGCAATGATGATAACACCTGCAGAGATGCTGAGGTGGAAGTGAAAATCGGACACGCGAGACCGTGGATGGAGTCACAAAAAAATACCAGAGGACCGACACTATGAGATTATCATTCAAATCAGGAGCAATTCCTCGTGCGTTATTATCAGATTATCCTCAAGATTTTTTTATGACGTCACATTTCATGAAAAAAAAAATAGGAAGAAAAATTTCGGCGCAAGCACTAGTCTTCATGAGATCACCAGCGCTGGTTGGAGTATTATGTCATTCCTATCCACTGATGTACACACACACACAAATGTACGCTTAGTCCCAGGAGCACCATTGGCCCTCCACGTGACTGGTTAAACGGTAGTGCTTTCTGATGTGCGACTCCCGGTGGAATAATCAAACTGACTTGCCTCCCTCCGGCATTAAGGAATAAAGCCGCCAGTGCCCCCCCCCCACACTCCCCCAATATTCTCATTTTATTCCAAACTCTGGAGTAATAGTTAGTGCAGCGTACCATGTCTCTTGACTCACTGGGTTATGCACTAGGTTTCGCAATGCATCGGGGATTTCTTTTGGAGGGCTCAACCACTATTTCAGCCAATTTCCGGTTTGGAGCTTTGGAAAGCATCGCTTAATGTCCTTTGGGAAGAGCTCGGCTTCGATTTTTGGGAGAGAAATTTCTAGTCGCTGAAACCAATGTTATTTTTGTTAGCCGGGCTCTCGTGATAGAAATGACACAGAAAGGGAATAAAAAGTGCTGAAACGAATCGAAAAAATTGGGGTGGCATGGTTGTTTCATTCGTTTCTGGGTTCACTTTGGGTCAAAAAAGGAATCAACATCCGGGACAAAATGCGTGAATTGGACGGGAAAAGCTGGTGAATTTTTTTCTTCCGTTCACTTGATATCCTGATCGTACCTGCAGTGATCAAGATCCAGTAGATTTACGACAATTAAAGATCAGACAGCTACATGATGAGTTATGCAAAAAATAGGACATATATGTGATTTTCATATTGCAGATGTGAAACTATTTTTTTTCTGAACAAGTAGTTGAAATATTTGTACACACGTACACGCGAAATTGTCGCGTATTGAATTCCAATGCTCTGCTCACGCCGAGGGGCGTTAGTTTCGCGAATACAATTTAAATAAATTTCCCCAATGAATGTGAATGCAGTACTTCACAGCATATATCTAGCAGAGAATAGGAGGAATACTTAAAATGATTAGCGAATTTGTTCTTACGGCCATTATTCCCGAGTTAACAGGAGAATTTTCCCCCTCTTTGAGTGTGCGAGTGCCCGTGACGCCCTCACGGGAATTTTATTTTGATGATTTGATTGAAGATCAGAAGTTATTCAAAGTGTGCCGATTAAAAGTTCTCTAACGAGAAATTCATGCAAAAACGAGAAGCTCAATCTTGTTTACCCCTGTGAGAGGTGCGGGGGTAGCGAGTCATGTGACTTCGGCCATTGCACTGATTCGTCGAATCTAGGAGGAAGGAAGTTCTCTTCTGAATACTTCAGAGGCTTTTAGCTGATAAGGGTACATCAGGGGTTCAGGGGCCACATGAGTTAGAGTATTCAAGAGGGTCAAAATCCCTTATTCGACATTCTTATAAGTCCATTTGATGATACAACAAAGGACAATGGCTGTAGACCTTTTTGTCATTATGTACCCTTTATGGTTTTAATTTATGTCACAGAGAGCAAGAGGATTAAAATCCCCTACTAGGTATTGTTATAAGTTTCACTATTTTTTTATTTTTATTCAGACAATTTATTAATTTTTAAAAAATAAGTATGAATTTTATTGGGAATAAATCATCCCTTGTTCAGTATGGATGGAACTCTTAAAAAATTATTCCATTTTTAAATATGCGTTTAATTGAATTTGTTTGACATTTATGTATTCAGTTTGAATGATTATTAAGGCTATAATAATTTTGGTATAATAAAATGAATTTAAACTCACCCTCGAGCAGATACTCCAGGAGGCTGCAGCAGTATTACCCCGCGAGGAACGAATAGCAATGTTGGATGCAGTTCAAAGGGTATCAAGAGAAGCGTCTCGACGTCTGCGAAGAACCAGCTGTCCAGACCTCAGCGCCCCAGGCACCCTGAAGCAAACGTATACGCCAAGGTAATTCATTTCAAATTTCAAATTTACCGTTTAAATATTTAAAAGTTCAAACTGTGCCAAACAGTTCCCCACGAAAATTTGACACATTTTTTTTTTGAATATTCTTTGATGAGCATGAAAATGAACTGTCCTGTATTGTGACAATGAGCTGTCTCTGGGTAACTGACAGGGGTCTTTTATGTTTATCCCTCTGTCGATCCCTCTTCCACATTCAATTTTACCCCTTGATTGAACTCCTGACAGCGACATGTTTCGTAAATGTTCCACTATAAACCTGAAACGTAAAAATACTATGGCATGTAGAATGGTAGTTGAATGAAAAATAGATGAGAGCGGACTTTACTTTTTTCAACGGACTTTTAAAAATCCAGGAATCCTATTATGCGAGTGAGAGTAAAAAAAAGTCAATCCCATTCGAGCGAAACTCGTTTGATGGATTGAATTTTTTCCTTTAAAAAAATCAGCGTGTCTCGTTTCATGACATATTTCTTCATGGTATGTGTGTTCTGCGCTGCATAACTGTAATATTTTTGAAAAAAAAATAATTTGCAATAATATTTTACTGCCCATACCATTGAATTTCACGTAAGTGGACGTGATTGCTCTCAATTTTTGGAATATCAGGGAAATCAGTGGAGAATGGAGAGATGTAGGACGGGATGTAACACCTCATCTAATCCCCGGAGGTGAACGGGAAAAGGGCAATTCAGCCCTCCGAGAATATTTCGAGATTACATATCGGCTACGAGTCAGTGATGCCCGTTGGTGAATTGAAATGGAAACTCTCTCGGTTTCATCCCACGTCTCTCTATGTCTCCTCTCGCTTCCAATTCTCAATTTTATTGATAAAATCGGTAACTGCCGTCCCTGAGATTCTGAACTATTCAGAATCCCCCGTGATTATCTATTAATGAATCCAAAGCGTTGTACGAGTGAAATTGGAAATGTAACACGGAAGGGGTCAGGAGGGCTTTCACCCCTTCCGGCCTTGTTGAGTATATTATATATCTCTGTATGTACGAGTGTGGGGATGAAAAAAAAAATGTTTTTAATTGATGGCTCCGGTCGCGAACCAGTCCAATGCAATCATGCTGAGTACACGAGTGGGTTCAGATCCCTCTAGTTCCTCCATTCACCCTTTCTGTCCTTCTATTTCATCCTATTTGCTCTTCAACGTTATTCGCATTTTTACCTATTTTTAGTACACTCTGTTTTTCAATTACCTGATTCTCCCACGGTATTTTCCGTCTCCCTTGTGTTAAAACAGTATATTAACCTAATCCAGTACTTGGTAAATAACCCTCGCACCCTGTGTAGACATACGTGTGCTCGATGGAACGATAATCACTCTTCAGGTTCTCTTTGATGCAGATCGTAATAACTCCTTGCTGCTAGGCTCTTTGATTTTCATAACGTCGGTTCTTTGAGTGATTTTTACTCTCATCTTTCACGATTTTTTTTCGTTCAATTTATTCCTGAGATGAGATTCTATGTTGTCAGATTGACGAGCCATAATATCATTGATTTTTGTCTCGATTACTAGGAAATAATGGCTTTGGGTACTGACGAGTTGGTGATGGTACGGAGACGAGATAGACTGACCTTTGGTGTGGAATTTAGATGGGTTATAAATGTACTTAGTTAATGGCGTTGGCTGACCACCATCAATTTACCTCTCGCAGTTTCCGTATCTCCATGAATTCTGGACGGAAAGACAGACGGGATTTGTATACCCGCATTTTGCTGACTTTGAGCTGTCAAAAATAAAATTCAAGCTCCCATTGGTGGATCCTCGGTCAATCTAGTGATTTGAACTCTTTAAAAGGACATTTTTGATCCCCTTGCTTTAGTTGTTCCATTATTATACGAAAAAGATCAGTTGGAAGTGGATTATCAATGACAATAATTTTTTTTATACACCGGTCTCAGGTCAGAAAGCTACCTGATGGAACCACCCTCAAAGCCCGCATGTCCCCGACACCAGAGTATAATCACAGAGCACCAGAAACAATTACAAAAAGAAATACTGGAAATGCACGACATTCTATCACGCGGGCTGTGTACCAGGAATACCTCAAACCCTTGGGACACAAATTCAGGGCTTTCCTGGACGTCGTCTCTGCGTTCAATCGGAAGGAGCAGACTCCGCAGAAGTCGACCACCAATTTGGGACACCATTCGTACGTATGCATGAGGGTACTACATACCCTCGTCTATCCGAGGGTAGTCCGAGAATATCGAATTAATTTCGGGTAATTTGAGCCGAGGCAAAAGGGAATGGTTGAAATGAATAATTTTCAGGTACTTCACCGATGTGGGATAGTGTTAGTAGTAATGGTAATTTCAACAAGTGCAAATCTGAGGAGATGATCAGCCGTGAGGAGTCACCGAAGTGGAGCAATTCGGACGGTAGAATTTCAAGAAGTGAAATTGCTGGTGACGATGAGATTCTCCCGTCTTGGGAATTTCTCGAAGCAACTTTGAATCAGAAATTGTTCCATTATAATACCAGTGATGATAATAAGCCTGACAGTGAGCTTAATCATCTGAACTTATGACTGAATTATCCCCTAATTAATGAGCAATATTTCTGCGAATGTACTTCTTCATAATTTCAAAAATTCTGGACCTCTTCCCTTTCAATCTTTCATTAATTTTAAACTCAAAAATTTTGCATGCATTGTGCTTTGAATCGGAATATTTTTACCTCTACCATTACATCGACCATTTTGTGGGTCCTCGCAACGGTAAATACATACGTGCAGACGAATGTAAAGGACCTCTCGAGTCCAAGTGGTACTCAACTCTACATTTATTCATTCGTCACTCATAAATGAACATCAAAGTGTAAAAAAAATCAAAAAAGGACATTCATGTATAAGCAAAGAATACGAAAAAATCATAATTCTGTATAAAATGTAATTTGAACTGTAACGTACGCAATTAGCCAAAGAGTATCATCACATCTAATATTTAGGAACATATTTTCATCAATTATCTTCCCTCCCCGACGTATTCTTCTCTAGTTTTCGTTAACCCTCGTCAATCATCGAAGTTGGTGGTTCAGAAAAGAATTTCGTGAGACGCACCAGAAGGAAAGGATCATTTATCCTTATTACGAGTGTCCTTCATTCTACAAATAAAGTAACCCTAAACTCACCCCAGCATCGGACTCCGGAAATATGGCTCAACATTTATACATTTCTTGGCAAATTCCATGTTATTAAGAAAAATTGTAAATGAAGGGTTGTTTGTTTCTTCAGCTAATGGCGATTCGGACTTAATACTATTAGTGTAACTAGCAATATCCAACCAATTAGTAGTTTGCATCGATTTGAGGTAATCAAGGGAAACCAAATAAAGCCTAGTCAGACATCAATATACTATTTCCCGTTAGTAATTAGCTTTATACATGAGTGACTACAGTACTCAAAGCAGTAGCTACTCTATTCCCCTTCAACTTTGAGTCACCATCGAATTTTGTGTATATGTTGCGACATACGAGAGCAGTTGGCTCTCTTTTGAATGAGTTCCACTCAGTTCACGTTGTTTTGTCCAGTTAAACGGGGTATGGATAGCCGTCAAAATTTCTCCGGGAATTAGTTATTAAAATATTGACATTAATCTCGTCAACACTCGGCTCCTAACTTTATAAGCCCCGGAGACATTCCCCCTATTTGTTTAAAAACCCATCAGAATGAAAACATTTTTATTCCCAAAAATATGAAAATCTTTAATTGGAAGCGCAACGTGGAAGGAACGAAGTCTAAATTAACCGCTCTAATCATGAATTTTCTCATATTCCCATTCTAAATGCTAACTACGGAAAAATCTCATCTGCACTTAATCCCCACCAAAATTACGGCCATGTAATCTTCCGTTTACCCACTGGAGCCAAAATTTTTCTCTTCAGGAAATGAAATACACTTCATCTTCCACAATTCATCGAGGCCTTTGTAAAATAAGACAGGTGGAAAATGGTGGCTGTCAATTCTTCCAATGGTCGATGTCTCAATTAACTCCAATTTTTCCAACGGTCTCGGGGGAAAGTGAGAGATAGGAAGAGACTGGGAACCAGCGAGATACACATATACATAAAAAAACAGTATATACACACAAGTGATAAAGAGGGGGTTGGTTTCCTAAGTTGAATTAGCGAGGAGCTGAAAGCGTCTACGTTTGCACGCATTAACCGTAAATTGTGTTTATTATGCATCCGGCAGTGGAAGGCGGGAGGCTATAATATTATTGTAACTGCTAGGTCGTACACGAAACCCACTAGGTTGCTTTTAATGAAACGCATTTATTATAGCTCCCCGCACTTTTACCTTTTCGCTGTTTCCCTCGCAAAATTTTCCCTCACTTTTCAATTTTTCCTATTCCATATTTTCTTTTGCCATTGGAAGGGGTAATGAGGTAAGCAAATCTGCCGAATTTTGTACCAAAATGTTCGTAATCCATTGTCAATTATCGTCTTAATCAGGATCAACCGCGGCGCGGTTAATGGAATCGATTTTTATAACAGCAGCAGTGCTTGAGGCTTTCGAACGGAAATGGGAATTTTCCGTGTGTAAAATCGAGCATGGCTCATGCACAGAGTGCGGATATTGGAACGATGCGTCATTTTTTTTTGTCGGAAATTTTATGCTCCAGAAAAAAAGGATCTCTGCATTTTTCACGTAACTTTTAAGCCTTCCGGTACCGCCTATAGATGAACGGATTATGCGGTGTAAAATTTTCACTCATAAAAAAATTTCTCTCAAATTTGGGGACTAAATTTCCAATTTTTACAATTTCCAGAAATTTTTTATTTGATAAGACCCATCAAAAACCAGTTGTGGTCCTTTTGGTTCACCGACTAGTGTTGAATTATTAATTGAATATGAATATTCGGTATATTTCATTGAATTTGAAAGAAATAGAGATTATATTTTAAAAAATTATTAGCTAGACGAGATAAATCTGTAAAAAAATGGAATACCGCTAGAGCTAGAAGCACTTCCTTTATGATTGCGTCCTTGTTACCAGGACATCGCATACTTTAACAAAGAAAGGGATTCCCTTGTCGTTGTAATGCAAATTCTACATTGATTATGGCCCTCACTGAAGTGGGATCTTTCCTGCCCCCACCCTTTAGGCGCTTCAACATCGATACATTTTTACGTGAGATATTTCCAAGGGTAAATCACGGTAAAGTCGTTAATTAGTTCGCCGAGACCGGCCGCTAGTGGAGGCGATAGTAATTAACCATTCCTAATGGAAACCCTCACACTATCAACAGCTCCCTCAGTCCTCTCGATTCGTTTGGTATTCTTAAGCTCCTTCATCCCCGGGGCTCTTAAAATATCGTCTAAATATTACCCCGTTACTGTCTTGAGTTTTTATTTTACCGGCTTTTCATGTTTTGCATTTTTCGAGAACGTCCAAGTAAACAACTTGTAATTGGTAACTGGCAGGCGGCCAAGAAGGCTTTTCCAACGATGGAAAATGGTAGTTTCTGAGTATTTAGGGGAAATAGCCAAAGGATTTTTTTAAAAAATAGTTTTCATCGTTATTTTCCACTACGAAATTTGTTTAAAGAGTGGGGAGGGAACATTCGGGGGTTTTCCATTAGCCGGTGTTGGCAAAACGATAAAATGAGAGCTTTGAAAAATAGAGGATAAATACTTTTGCAAAACTCTCATTAGTCTTTTGCAGTTCAGAAAATTTATTTGTTTACTCGGTGGTAAGGGGAGGGTAAGAGTGATGGAGGAATTTTTCTATGAGAATTCAACCTACTAAAACGTTCAATTCCATTCAATGTAAAACTGTGCTTTTATTCGCGTCATTGGCTCGTGTACCCGGTAATTGAATGACGGGAAAATTAAGGTAATTTTAATTCTTGGCTCTTGGACGATGTCACTGACGGCAGTGGGTGAAACTCCCTCATTCCTCTCCCATTCCTTCCCTCCCCCTACCAATTCTCCCGCTCACCCCATTTCACTGTGGTCTTTCGTCGGAGGTGAGAGAAAGAGAGATGAAAATCGACGCGAGAAAGCGATGAAAATAGAGAGGGTTGAAATCGGGGTCTTGCGCTTCAGGGGTGCGTTTGCAATGGGGTAGGCAAGGGGTGAACGAGGGAGAGGAATAGAGGGAAAATGGTACAGTCGTTTTTCCCCTGTATGTGTGCGCCAGCGCAGTGCCAACTGTGCGGTTGGATCTCAGTCTCACAGCCTCCCTTCCGTGGTCCGTATCAGCTTCTCGTGAGAGGTGTGTCGATCGTGTTCGCGCTCGGTATTTCCCTCGTACATCAGGCGCATATATTGAAAATTTTCACGTGAATTCCATCTCCTGAGGATGAATTAAAAATTCCTTCCCATAAAATAATAAAGTCGTGATTGTCATCTCGTTTTTAACTTGAAATTAATTTTTTAATCTCACATTTATTCATTTTTTTCGAAACTTATCAGTGTTGATTATTGTTTTGATAGAGTTTCTTAATATATTTTTCATTGAAATTGTGAGTTTTGAAGTTCCAGACCCAGAGAAAAAGGGTCTCAACACTTTTGGAATGTGGAAAATCCCTTGACCGCGATTACCCAACGGCACGTGACTTGGTAAGCTTTTATTTTTATTCTTCACCTTTTGTCCCATATATGACACTGCAACAACGCAGTGACAGAAAGTCCAGTTTTTCCGTTGAGTAAATAGACACTGGTGAAGTACCAGGTATCACTGAAACTGTGGACAAAGTTCTGACATTTACAGGGCTATTAAAGTTCTAAAAAGGATCGTAAACGTGGTCTTTGACAGGAAGTTTTCGTGTAACTGAAAATATTAGGATTTTTTGAGTCGGGTTTTTTTATTGTTTTCACTGGCTTGGAATTGTTTGTAGGGGGAGTTAGTAGGGCAGGAACTTAAGAAGTGGGATACTGTGTCATTCATGCTCCAGTGGGAGTTGAGTGAGGGCAATTAAATGGTACGAGACCCTGAAGCAATTAAAGCTCTGCACCTTTTCTCACATGATTCTTTTCTCCTTTTTTAAACTCTTTCTAATGAACGAAAATACAAAAAATACCTCGGAGTTGTAGAGAAGCTGCACTGAACGTTGACTGCTCTTATGTTAGAGGATAATTAGCATCTAAACCTCACGAAATTTCCTGATTTGTGATTTGATTGATTAATCGATCTGCGGACTAACTTTTCCAGGTCCATTTTCCCGGTTGTCTCTGCTTCACTTGTTCATCAACTCGGTATTTGATTAACCTAACTACCCTGTATTTTTTAAACAAATATAAATAATTTTTTGTTCCTGCAATTCCGACAACGTGATTAAATATTCGTTTGATTTGATGATGTCCTGGGGAACGCAAAGCCGATAACAAATGTGCTGTGAAGTGTGCGGGCAGGAGAGCGAGCCTCTGACTTTTTTCCAAAGCCGACGAATCAGAAAATCTATTTCACATAAACCGAATAAAAATTCAAAATTATCGTCCGAAATTTCGACCTAAATTTTCAACAGAGCAGAGCTCCTGCTCGGTTGCAAATCGGCGACCCAAATCTTGAAAAACTACCCCCAGAAATGCCAAGTGTTGAATATAAAAGTCAATTATGTTTTCGCGCGAACCGGAAGGAATATCCATGAATTAATACTCCGCCTTGAACTCGAATAACGTCGCATTGCGAGGAGTCGAGGATAGTGTGAACATGAGAGAGACAGAGATAACCGGATAGTGTTGTTTTTCAATTACACGGACCGGCGCCTCTGAGCGGTCGCATGCACTCTCCGTTTACCAGGATAAAGTGTATAAGGAGAAGAAGGAAATAGCTGGATAGAACTTTCAGAAAATGTTGCAGCAGACTCTCTCCCTCTCGCAACCCTTTTATATGAAAGTTTAAGGGGGCCGAAGGTTGTATCTCTTCATTTCTCTTCAGACTCATCCGAGTGCATTCGCAATTAATAGTCATGCTGTGGGGATATAAGCGCAGTGGGACAATCGAATTTACGTTTCGGCTTATGTGTACTGGGGATTTGTTGGTGTGGGTGTGTGTGGATAATGGCCACAACGCGAACCGAATAATTCTACCAGTGGGTACTGTAAACGTATGGTCATCCTACCTGGCCTCCCACAGCATCTCCAGTTTCATCTGTATATCCAGTAGACTGGAGAATGAGGGGCCAAGAGCAGCGGGGATAAATTTAATCAACGTATAAATTATTACGGAATATGAAATTACGTTTTGCCGTGAGTGCGGTCGATTGTTTGGAATGTTTTTGGGGTTCGTGATGATACGGGGAGAAGATTACACGGAGAGAAATTTTCTATGAAAATTCTAGGATAAATACTGGAGGAAATCGGAAGCTCTAGATTGGGCAAAAAATTTGATGTCTTCAAGCAAAATTTTTTTGGAACTTTTTTTTTTTGAAAATTTCTGTCTTTAGATTTCCTGTAATCCCACAGTTGGGAGAACTCATTACGGTTGTACGCATTATTTCCATCTCACGAATGTATGCACATGCACAGTTGCGCGGGTAAATGACGATGCGAGAGATTCTGGTGAAAACGGTAAATCTGTGGGGTAGTCAGTGGATTGGTTGGAGGTGGATGGAATTGTATCTCGGATATGCACTCCCATAAATCATTGACAGGCTGCTTTTCCGAGGCAACGAAGCCAATTCGACACGTGTCATATCGACGAGATTGGGAGAATATTTCACTCGTTAATAAACCCCGCGGGGAGTCGCGGCGATGGTACGGTTCATAGCGTCACCTAATCGCTTCAGATACTCGAACTGGTGTGCGATGATCAAATCGATATCCTGGATTAACGCCTTCGATGCTTGACTCACCGGGTGATGAAGTACTTGAAGAAATATATTTTTTGAAAAATTTATTAGAGAAATTGGGATTAACGAGGTGATAAAAATTTATAGATTTTATGATCAGGATTTATTGGTCGATCTTGTGGCCTCGGGATGTCACTGATGTGTAGCAAAATATTTTTACTGTAATAAAAGCCAACGTTTCGGACCAGGTGGGGCCCTCTTCAGGCCACACTTGTGGCAACATCATGGCACGCTGGGTTTTACTACTGAATTCTATTAAGGCCAGTTGATTAGTCCGATCAAAGTCATCTGGATGATACGATGGGCATTATTTTCTACCGACGTATAAACTTATATTTTTTCTATTAATTTTCAACATTCGTTGACGAATAAACTCGATTAATTTGCATACGATATTTATGTTCTCGTAATTTAGAGGAGTTGCATTCTCCCTACCCTCATTCCCCTGATATTCTTCACGATAGGAACTAATTAATGGCCTTTGTTGATGTTCCGGGAATATTCCAGATAAAAAAATCAACTGACGCCTACCAACATCACGGAATATTAAAGATCGAAACGCTTTGGATGTATCCAATTATTACAGGAATTCGTAATCATATTGCGTGGAATTTTTAATAAATCAAAAATTTCGTCCAATTTCATACTGAATGTTCATTTCAATTCCATTCACAATTAAAGTACAGAAGCTGGTGGTAAATTCTCTATTGTATCCGATTCAGAGCAACAGTAGTGCGAGTGAATCCCTACGGAATGCTTTGTGATGATTAAAAGCATCTACTAGCAATAAATCCAAATACCAATATTTTTTTTCAGAATTAATTTTTTATTAATATAGCAATTCTTGTTTACGTAATAGCATTGAGAACACTATGACCCACCTAAGGTACTTACTCCATCTGTTAATAAATAAATAAAGCCCCCTCCCCCCTTGTCTAATAAGAAGAATTGAATTTAATTGAGCAAAGACCCTCCGATTTTCCAAAACTATCTTCAAGCAGTCTCCGGAAATCCTGCAAAACCACGGAGATTTCTAAATGAAATTAGTTTGGACTAACGAAGTTTGTCAAATCTTTGAATTCAGTATTCGAGGTTATGTCTGTTTGAATTAGCCAAGGTTTGCTATAGCAATTAGGCTGAAATCGCCGTTTGCGTAATTCCGTGGATAAAGGGGGTGGGAGAGAGAGGGGGGGGAAGGGGTAGAGTGGAGAAAATGAGTTTTCAACCGAGGAATTCAACTAGTTCACTCTCTGGCACGAAATGACTCCCGACCGCTGGCCGCGCGCGGTCGCCTCTTTCAACCCATTCCTCGGTCCGTTGGCTTCCTCATCCCTCCTCCTTCTCCTTTTTACATTTTGGCTATACATCGCACTTCTTTTATGTCCCCTGAACCGCATTCTATCCTCCATTTAGGAAGCGCCGGGCTCTCACCACCATCTTGTACGTATTCTCCTCTTTTTTCCATTCGTTTCTGGGGCTATTTCCACTGCCTTTCAACGCTTGGATCAGCTCGGATACATCCAGTGTCTGACTACACTGCGCCATTTCCACTTTGGCCAATTTCAATCGCCCTTCTATATCTCTCAGACCCTCTCGAATAAAACCAATCTAAATGCCGTCCAATTTTTTTTTTCAATATTTTTTTTCACTCGCGTCTCCGCCCTTCTGTAATATACGTGACAGATAAATCACGCGCTGTGTGTGTTTCCACAAACTGTGAGTCACGTGTGGATCCTAGAAAGGCTCCGAGGGCCATCGGGTTGGAGAGGAATTCGGTTGATTGGAGCACGCGGCAATCAAAACTGTGTTTCCTCCCTTAATTTTTTTTTTATTCGTTACAGAGATGAAATAAAAAATTCATCAGTTCATTTGCTACTGGGGGATAAATTCCCACGATTTCGATACCGTTTTTTATCGTCTGATAATTCTCAATAACCGAAGTTATTGAAGGAATATTGAACTGTTACAATTTAGCATACAATCCATAATTGGAAAGGACAACTCAATCAGTATCACTTAATTGGTAATCTTTTTCAAGGGCTGGCAAATATTTATTTTTGAAAGGAACAAGGTTTTTCTACTTTAAAATATTTACTTTGCGGAACGGGCTAAATTTATTTAATGACGAGTAACTATAGCACCGGGAAAATGAGCGATAAGATGGGGTAAACTCGATTATATTAGACCTGTCAAGTGAACGAGCACGAAAGACATTAATTTGTAGTCTTCACACTGTTGCTCGTCCCTCTCCCATCGTTTTATTTTCTATTCAACTCATTTTATTCTTATTCACTTCATTTTTTCCTATTTTCCTTTTTCATCATGACTCGGGTGTGTTGTAAATGGCCGCTGCAAAGTTATTCGATGCACGTACCTTGGCAAGAATGAAATTTGTCACGGTGAAAAGTACCAGGCGAATTAAAGGGTGAGTAGTGGCACTGTCGGAAGTGGGGGCCGAGGGGATGAGACTGTGGAATGCCAGTGTGGCTTGCTGGGAAAATTGGACGGCGAGCCACAGCCTCGCTGTTTCATTCAAAACAACTCCGCCCTTACTTAATGATTACTTCGCTATTCAGCTGAACAATTTTTTTTTCAAGTAGACGTTCTAGGTACTGGTGCATATCCCTTGAGACGTGCAATATCACGAGTTGGAAAATCTGCCTGTGTATAAGATTAAAATTTTTTTATAGATAAAATGTTTTAAATAATTACTTTCCAATGTATTCAACTTTAAATGAACTTTCAATATATTCTGGGGAAAGTACAGGTCCTTGTCTGGTAGGCAAAATAGATTGGTAACGAAAAACAATACACTATTTTGTCTAGGGGAGGATAATCCGGTGTTTTTCACGTACTCATGCAGAACCGAGGGTGCGACGGGCCCTTCTAATAGACCTCTTCACTGACAAGCCCCTTAACCCTTGTTAAAAAAAGTTAAGGGTCTGTCAGGAGTCAAGGTCTTGCCACCATTTCGACCCTTATTTGATGCCTCTTTCCGGAAGTTCAAAAATCCCGACCGGACAGGGGCTCGAATTTATTTTACTATTAGAGAAGGGAAACAAGGGCTGGGGGTAGGTCTGAGGCGCACAATCTCCTTAGTTCCACCGCAGAACTGAATGCTGTTTCGCGGTAATTTGCCTTGTCCAGCTGTTTATCTTCAACTTTGTTCTTCGCATACAATTTTTATTCGTTCTTTTATCGGAGAAATGTCTTCACTATGCGAGTAAATACGCCAGAAAAGTTGGGATAACGAGAAAATGTTTCTCAGGATCCGATTAAAATATTTTACTTTTTTTCCCCAGAAACAAATCCCCATAATTCGATTATTTCCACAAAAGCGCTGGTTTTATTTTTCTATCGTCTATTTTTGCAGTAAATTTGAGGGAAAAAAATGGGACAGAGAAGTGGAACAGTAGAAAGGCTTTCTTGGGAGTACTTAACCTCATTAGACAATGAAGGGAGAGTTAAAGCTTGGTGCACTTTTTTTTTGTGGCCCCTATTAACCACGTGTAGATGGTTCGAGTGGTTGTATATATTCTCCCACTCGATTCAGCCAGCGCCAAAGGGCTTCTAGTGTCCACTCAATGGAAAACGGATCTGCAGTGGTGGTACGGTAACCTCACTAGTTTTCTCCTCAGAGCAAATGATTCTCACTTGACCCACATTTTTTCCACCCGTCGATCGGCCAAACGACCGAGCAAAGGAGCATACGCTGAAGCTCAGGATCATCAATCCCTTCGTAGTTCTCATGAAAATCGGTGAGTCGAGAAAATGAGAAAATTGGATAGATAATATCAATCGTCTTTTTCTGAGCAGATCACGTCATATAAAGGGATAGATGATTCAACGACAGGGAATTTTTTTTAAGGATAATTGGAACCGTAAAAATAAATATCTGATTTTCCCAATTTGTTTGTAGACATTACTCAGACTCTCTCGACTATAAATTGAGGCTCATGGACACCTGTTCGTCTGGAATTTAAAAAGATTTTGATTGTATTTGAAGATTTAAGGATTTCGTGCTTATTTAGTTATTCACGAAAGCAGCAATTTACACACGCTCTAATTCCAAAGACAAAATCACGGGTAAATTTCGGGAAATGCTCGTCGTCGGCAGAAGTAATGAGCTCTTTATCCGACCCCTCGCGTGGCACTAATTACTCATTCCGAGCATTCAATGTAGCATTTTCATGTTTATTTTCTCATTTGAATAATTTACAATATTATTTTCTTTACTGTCGTTAAAATTTTTAATCCCAATCAGATGTTGAAATATCACGGGGATCAGGAACATTGATAGCATTTGTGGAAATACTAATTCTATTGGGAGTGGTCTATTTTATCAAGTTTCACCAATTAAACTAGGGAATCATGTTTTGAATCTGGAACTCTTCCCATGTTAAAATTTGTGCAGGAGGGAAGGATGGGTCCCGAATAGGCGGTTTCATATGTCGGAATGATGGATGGAATTCAAGACTTGCAACATGCTCTTGATGATGGGAGTTAATTTGCCATGCTCAGTCAAAGCTGCCATTGCTACGTGTGGTGGCTGTTCAGTTTCGCTCGGATCGAATTGTGATATTCGGTAATCTGATATGTATCCTCAGGGCTTTGATAATCCAATATTCTGTCTCACGGATTCCTATATGGTATTACCTGGATTCCAAATATCGACCAACTGAACCTCTCTAATTATGACATCCTATTTTTTTCGGGAAGATCCCTCATTTCTCGTTCCCTGAAGACCAGAATTTATTGCCTCCAGAAAATTCTTCAATTGTACTCTTTGCATTTCGAAAGGGGGTGGGTTGTAATATCATATATCGTAGATGATATCCTCCCAAGTAAATGGGCCATTTACTTTAAAATAATGATTCACTCTTCTAGCTCAACCTAATCCTCTTCAGGGAGCTAATGAGGACGGCGTTTCGAATGAACAATTGCGGCCGTGTTGTTTCGCTCCTAATTAGGCCGTGGACTATATTTATCGGAGAATCTTCAATTTAAACAATGCACATTCTCTTCTAAATAACCAGCTGAATTAATCCCAACATCTTGTTGTTATTCATGCAGTTGACTCAGCCGAGGGGTTGAAGCTTAAGTACAATACCCTCAACCGCATAGCAGCTTTACAATACCAACCAACGATTATATAGTACCGGGCATTGTTGGTCATTGTGCTTGGATGATAGTGGTGCTTCGAGAGGTGGGCTCCCTTCATATCGGCCATCGTAAATTATCGAAATGACCGGAAAGCTCTTTCGTTTGCTTACGAGAACAATGCCGAATATTTCAAATATTTTCCACTACATCGGAAGCCCATTCACATATTCCATCCATTTATTTTTTTACTGCGGTTTTATGTACATGATCACGTTTATTGGGGTTCTTGATTCGCCAGGTCCATCGATTTGTTAAATATTAAACAAATTGACATCGTTTCCATCCATTTCAATACAGATATTCAATCGTGAGCTTCCAATTCAGTGCCGCATATTATATTAAATGGTATTTTTAAATTATTAAATACAAAAATGGAATATCAATCACTCAATAAAGTAAAATAATATGCAAATGTATAACTGAATTTTCTCTGGCGACTGTTGGTCATTTTTCAATTCAATCGCTGGTTGTCAGCGCTCGATAGATTGGAATTTTACTCTTTGGTTTCGCGTTTTATTTTTATTCCACTCAATTTATTGCGAAACGAATGGAGTGAATCACCAGTGTCAACAGAATTTCAGACAAGAGCCCTCGGGAACCTCTAAAATCTTCGATTCGAGTGGGAAAAAGGTCATGGAATAGTGCATTCGAGATGAGAATACATTGAAACTGGTGTAGATTCGCGGGGTAAAGTAGCACACCCGGCACCAGGAAATAAAGGAAATAAAAAGGGCCCCTTACTTCGATGAGTTGAGATCCTCAATGGAACTTCATCAAGGCGACGAATAGGATTCTAACAGCCAACGAAATGACAAGGGAGCACGCACTGGGGAGCGAGTATTCAAGAGGCGCTTGAAAATTCGATGAAAATCGCAAATGGGAACTTCACCTATAGAATCACATCTCTTTTCTCCTCAGTTTTTATTTCTCTCCCCATATATTCTTGTCGCGAAAAAAAAGCATACAAATGTCAGTGGGTGGTTGCGAGAAAGAAAAGAAGTGAAGGAGTTTTCCCAGTTTTTCTCAGACGAAAATCGTATTTTTCAGATATTGTTTTCGATTGAACGCGCACGAGAAATGATAGAAGTGAAATCGAATAATGGCGTTTTTGTGTCATTCAATGGAAATGAAAAAGATTAAATAAAGTTGGAGGAATGGTGGCAGACGTGGTCTGGGCGAGGGAGTTGTCCTTCTGGGTGTTTTTTAAAATAAACGAGAGGTAACACTCCGGGGATTGTAAAGGGCAGAGTGAAAGCATCATGCCTAGGAGAGTGTTGAGGTACATAAAAATATGATGAATCGACCATCTTGGAATACGTGATGGCGAGGTACAAGTCATGGCATCCAGCAAAGGCTAGCAGTGGCAGGGGAACGAATGGGTGGGAGGTTATCAAGCCATTAAGAAGTGCAGTGGAGCCGTTTCGTCGAGTACTCGTAAATTCACGAGTGATCATAAAAATCAGATCACTGAGAATTTTGTGGACGGTAACGTCTTTCAAACGAGAGCTTCGAGAAAAAGATAGAGCAGGGAGAGAATGAAAGGTAAAGGTAATAAAATTCGATAGTTGGATAGGTGGCTTCGCTCACAGTTATCTCTGCATTCAGTAATTAGTGGAAAGATTAATTATTGTAATACTATTAATGTTATTGAAGACTAGGGTAGAGTTGTTTTCGTCAAGTTAAGGGTATTTTGAACAATAGAATAATATAACGGTCGCTTTATATTCGGTTTGATGAATAATAGAAGGTCAAAGTACAAATTATTCGGACAGTTTAAACCGTTTTTTATTTTTCATTCTGGGGGTATGAGATGAATTGGATTTTTTTCATATTTTCTCTGTCAATTTAATCGATTTTCCATGGCTAGGAGTTTTTTGTGCAATGTTTTTTTTTTTTCGTTATGCCCTTTATTTCGCGTCAGCAGAATTCAATTGATAGAGTGGGAATTTGATGGTTTTCATTGCTGGCTGTTCTTTGCGTCCAAACAAACTCGTCACGTTTGTTGGAAAAATTATTTGGCCTTCGTATTCGTTATTTTTGCGCAATAAAAATTCAACTCGTTTATTTATGCACAACGAAATTGCCGAAGGAATATTTTTTCCCCTCCTTCCAGTTCAGCTAACAATTTTACTCGCGTTCCTGGGGATCTTCAAGATGTCGCACGATAAGAGGGACTACTACTCATATTGATAGTTATGTCCGTGCACCGCGTTGTTATGTACCTCCATTATATGAGGGCTATAGTTGTAAGGGTCCCTCTCATGTCTGATCTCCCTCAGGTATATCCACTGCAATCGTGAATGATAGGCAGACATCGCTTCTCCTGCTTGAGTGGGTTGAATGCTTCAATTTTCCCATGTTTCGTTTATTGCAAAAAAATCAGAGGGGCCCCCAGGGGAATCGACGTTATACTGGAATCCTGTTTCCAGGGAATGCTGTCTCTCAATATTCAGTTACAATAGTAAACTGTGGACTGATATTACAAAACCATTACCCATCGCTTTTCTGCTATTTTCCTTTGTTTTTTACCGCAGCGTTTTTTTTCCAGTTTCAATTTTAAAATGTTTCCGCATAAATCTGACAAATTACCTCGATCGATACTAAACGAAGAGAAAAAAAGGTGAGCAATATTTTTTTCTGTGGATTGATTCTACAGGAATAGATATTTTAAAATGAAAATCCTAAAATAAAAAAATCATTCGACAACAAAGCTGACGTTTGGAAACAAAAAAAATACAATTTTTCCAGCCAATCCGGAGAAACAACGGTCTGCAATATTCCTCGTCGAGTAATACCGCCACCAGCTACTCCAGTGCCTCCAGTCATGGGCTTTCTACTGCTCGAAAATGTTGAAATACAAACACCAAAGCTACATGTATGTTGGTGAACACCTGTGTGCGTCCCAACTTGATTTTCTAGTCTCGTATTTCATAGCTTTCCACCGCGGCTGTGGGGCTGGTCCGCCCCGTGACTTTGCGACCCCATCGAAATCGCTGCCGCTTCACGCCCTTCTTCCTGTATTCCTCTCCCGTACTTCAGGGGAGGAAAAAATGAAGGAAGAAGAGAGAATAAAAATGATAAAATAAAATTCAATAAAAATAGGAAACCGAAAAGTAGGGAACACACAAACTCATCCCGTTATCGATCATGATCACGTGACAGGTACAACGGAGCTGGTGAAAAAAAGAGAAAAAAAATTCCGGGCGTTCATTATTATTTCTCCCACTTGGAGCCGTACACCACTCGGTTATTTCCGCAGGCGTCGCGGATGTCTATTCATCCTGAAGTTAGTGGGAAAAATAAAAAGAGAGACCATTTTTGGAGGGAAGATGACGCTTGTGACGGATGTACTCAGTGCGGTTGTTTCATATTTGGAACGATGACGCTTTATTCGGAGTTCAATGGCTGTTTTTAGGGTCAGCCTCTCTATTTCTGAAAGTTTTTCATATTACTTTTATTTCAACTTCAATATTGAGCATCAATTATTACGCTCAAACTATACTTCAGACTTTGAAAATCATATGCACGATTTTTATTTTACAATCGGGCTATTAAAAATCCGATAAAAATATAGTTTTTATTGCAATGCATTAAACTGAACGGTAAATATATTCAACTGTAGATACAGCTGTTGTGGGAAGGAAATAAATTCTATAGGACGGATTGATATTTTATAGGCGTCCGGTGAAATTCAGATGCAGCGAATACGAACCGTAGGATGAATGAACAGAGGCGGAAAGAGAGCTCAGACATTCATAAACAATCAAATAGATTCTGGACGATCAAATAAAAATTGGTAATAAATTGTCAACAGGAGGCATTACCCAGTCTAATTTTTTTCGCTTTCCCCTTACTCTCATTCAATTAAAAAAAATGAGAACAGCTCGGGGGGATTAGTTATCAAAATATCGGAGGAAAAAATAATCCGGTAAAATTCTTTTAACCGCACACATCACACACAATCATAAAGAGAGAAATAGATTTCTTGAAAACGCGTTACCATCATAATATTAGATATTCCAGACAATAAACTTGGCAGTTATGAGACCCCAAATGTGTTTCATTGTGTATGCCGTTGTGAAGAGCGAAGGGCCTGAAGGGTGACTGCGGCGTGTGCGTTAGTGCCCATCGACAGAGACATTTCGGATAAATAATACCTGGCTGAGCTGTAAACGCTGGGTAATGGTTTCAAGGACTCGGCAGCGACATTCGTGTGCCATTTATCCTCCACCTAGATGGCACCGTATTTGAGGGATCGTGAGTGACGAAAAAAAATCGAGAAAATCCAGAAGAGAGCGTTGAAATAAGACCCACAAGATAGATGGAACTGTGGATCGCGAAACCGAGTTTCGTACCTTCCGAGAGGCGCAATTATAACAGATTGCAAGAGAGGAACTCTCCACCAATGGAATCCGCGAGTATATCCGGTAATTACGTACTCGAGAACCGCAAAAGGAACAACGTGATAATCAACACCAATTAGTTCCTTCGAATAATTTTCTCTTGATTAGAGTTTATATTGCTTTCAGTTTGGAAAATAAAATAACGAGGTAAATCCAATTGTGAGAGCCTCTTGGAGGAGGAAAATGAGTGAGTGTAATTAAATATTTGGTTCGATACATTGAGGGAATCGTTCGGGTAATTAATTCCTGGTCCCAGAACGAAGAAACTTATCGTAATTTCTTCATAATCAAGGAATTTGGGTTTTTAAAAAGTCCTTTCATTAGAATTTTCATAGGAAACTTCCCTCTACGTACTCTTAACATTTAAGGCGACTCTTCGAGCCCTGAATAAGAAAGATAATTACAATTTTTCTTTCGCCCCGAAGTTTCCAAGTTTGTAATTAATGCAATGACAATGTGCATTTTGCGTCTGGAACTCTCCACATAAACAACTCGTTTGGACTTGGCTCGTTTAGTCAGAGGGGGTTGGTTCGATTATGGAAATTCATGCAATCACGGTTGTTCCTTAGGGTAGAGAGAGTGTAGGGCTGAGTGGGCCGAGTAATTCCGAATGAGTAAGTGACTGGGAAGCACACAAGCCCTCCTTCAGCGTCCATACACTTTCGAAAAGTTTTCGTTAACCACAACGAAAATGAAACTTCCACTTTTCAAAACATTTTTTTTTTCTTTTGTTCGTTTCACCACTCGGTTGAGTCTTCTTTGCTCTTGTTGAATTTCCGACTGCTTTTTGGCCAGTGGGATTTACTCGTTGTTGCTCGTTATAAAGTTTTCGTCACGATAGAGATTTTGGGGCTTATTTCTCAATTTTTTTTTCTGTTTTTCATCCCTTGTTGAAACTTTTGTCGCATAACAATTCCCCTTCAGTTTTCTCACAACGTCTCGTGACAAAAATGATGGGGGGTGAGGGCGCACTGACTAATGATCGTTCACAACATGAACAATATAAAGTGGAGTGGAGATAGGATAGATATACGAATTAATCTACCCCTGAAAACGTCGCCAAGATTAATCTGTTCATGGCGACAAACGAACAATTGACTAATTATCCCAATTTGTTTCCTTAACGCATTTGTGTTTCTGTTGGTAGAATGCACCTCCGGGAAGATGTTGGTGTTTGTTTGCAGGAGGTGGTTGCTTACGTAGTGCTAGGCCGGTGTCCACTGAAAATTACAGGGGGGAAAGCAGTCGCGTACAGCTATTTTGTCACCATAAACTTCCATTAGTTTTTACGCTCTCAGTGAGGTTTTCACACGAAATAAACTCAATGCTGTGAAGGGAAGAGAAGGGAATGCTCTGGATTTATGATTTGGGACTGGGAGAGTGACTCCCTGCTGTCTTTTCCTCAACAATTCCATTCATCAAAATTTCAGAGCCCCAGATTAAATTGACCACTTTTATTCTATTTTATTTTTACTTCTGAGTAAATTGTCAGTGCATTTACACACACATATAAATACCAATTTATTTAGCCTCCCGATAAAAAATTAAATTTCATTTGATTGAGGTCCAGCCTCAACTCAACCCACGGTAAAGCTTTGAAAAATATTCATAGTCATAAAAGGTATAAAAAAAGGTCTAACCGCTCACTGCAAACGAAACGGACAAACGAATATCAATGAATCTCCATCAATTCATTCCTCTGTATTCCAATTTTTTGGTGCAATAAAAAAAAAAACT
Source organism: Diachasmimorpha longicaudata (assembly GCF_034640455.1). Lineage (NCBI taxonomy): Eukaryota > Metazoa > Arthropoda > Insecta > Hymenoptera > Braconidae > Diachasmimorpha > Diachasmimorpha longicaudata. The sequence goes on along the minus strand of NC_087228.1, from coordinate 10,576,957 downwards.
CTCCATACGTAAGTAACAGAATCCATGTCAAACAGATGAGCAGACAAGGGCCGAAACACTTCAACCATCCAAATATTTAAATGTTCTAGTAAAAACACACAAAGCGTTTTTGCGGACAATGGCGTACTGGTGTTCATCGAAAAACGGTAACAGTTTCGGAAGGATTTTCTACACCCTTTACTCACCAGTCCCTTCTCACCCCTCCCCCAATCTCTTTCCGTTATCCCGTAACCTTTTTTTTTCCAGTTTCCAGTGATCGCTCAATTGCGCAGGCTGTTGGGTTTGCAAAGTCCTGTTCGTTCGTTTTTCTTGTTTCGTTGTTCTTCGTTTCTCGTTTTTTTAAAACCACTTTCGTAGTTTTTTTTTCTCCCCCAACTCTCGAACTGTACGTCGATGACGAGAGCCACTGCATTGGAATCGACGATATCAGCGATTCGACGGATGTTGCATTTCATCTATATCGGTTTGTATTTAACAGTCCCAGCCGGCGCTCGTCCGTGCATGAGCCAACGGTGGTCCTTCTATGTGTATGTTTAGTGTGCCATTGCATTTTATGTTGCTTCACAGTGAAAAGGGTGAAGAGGTGACTGTACGGGTGGCAATGGGACATATTTTGCTGAAGCATAAAGTGGGTTTAGCGCGGTCAAAACGCACTACTGCACTGAACGATAAATACGTAGGTGCGTTTTAATGATAATCGTGATGTGCATTGACCATTTGCTGTTAAGCCGACGCGAGAGTTGACTGTAAATGCTATTTTCATTGCGCCGACTGTTTACGAATACCTGAAGTCGGCTATCTTTTGCCGACAGACCATTATTGTTCGATATTTCCCAAGTCGACATTATTTTATTTTATTTATTTTATTTTGATATTAGTGTCTGAAAAATGTTTACAAAACATTAAAGGGAAATTCTCATGGATAATAAATAGCATAATATTTATAAAGGGTGTACAATGAACGGTGTCACGATAAATGGATAAACGGTCAACGTGAAACATAAGTGGACCGTGTAATGAGGGTTTTCCCGGTTCCACAACTCTGTTCGCTCAACGATATATACTCTACACTCGAGTTTTAATCATCCCCTCGTCCATGCTGCGTTGCTCAAGTGTAAGTAGCCGGTCTGCCTCCCAGCATCGAGAACCCCGTCTACAGTATTACTTTTATATTACGTCAGACGAGGTAATACATTATCCCGCAATTCTGACATCAGAAAATGAAAGACAGACAAAACCGAACTGGAAAAAATTGAACATGCGAAGTGCCAAAGACGAAAAAAAAACAGGACATTCACCCCTTTTCTTCTTTTTCTATTTAAAATGAAAATATATTTTTCATGAACATAAAGGGGCGATGGGGATGGTTATAACCGTGAGGGGAATGCCTGGTAGAGAGCAACAGGGGGACGATAACAAATACTTCAGGGCTGGTGGTGAGGGTGAGGCCTGCGAAGCGAAAATTGGGACGCACGAGAGCGTGATAGCATCAAAGAAAATCAGGCAAATTCATGGATCTATGACATGCATATCAGGGATAATTAGTGGGAAGCAGGAAATTCAACGTGATAATAATACGACGTTGATGGGACGTGCATGAGGTGACGCTGAAGAGAATCAGTGCCAGTCCTAGAATACTCAGAGATTTTTTTTTGGAACGCCCCTCGCAGTCTTTATTTAAGTTACATAAATCTTTTCTGAAAGATTTTTTGTTTGGAATAAAGAGTCATTATGTGCCATTTACTCGGTTTACATGCGTCGCTTCGATGTTAACAAAGATTTGACAGATAAAGGAAGTTTTTTCGATCTAATTAATTTTATAAAAAATATCAAAGGAAATTCATGCATGGGGAAAAAGAATTGTATCTGAATTTCCCTCAACATTGACGCAAAAAATACCTTTTTTCGTGTCGTTTGATGTTGAAAATTCATTCAGCTCTGTGCGACGATATAATGAAGTTTCTCCTCAAAATGAGAAAAACGAAAAACCCCTTTTCGAGAGAATATCGTCCTGCAGATGAGTCTATCACAAAAGTAATGGTGGAACTCTTCTTAATGAAGTTATACAAAATTCAGAAAAAATCTGCATGGGAAAATCCGAAATTGAATTACTTGAGGGAGTCTGAGGACAAATTATTTCATTATATCCTGTGGTCATCATTATAAAATTAGAAATTTATTTTTCTTCGAGTAAAATTTCTTTTCGTAGATAGAAAAAAACTTTCATCAAGTTCATCCAATTAATCTCAGTCCAAACCTCCTACTCCTGCAAATTTTCAGAATAGATACCCGAGATAATGATCCAAGATGACGAATTCTATTTTAATTTATCCCAGTATTGCCATCTCTGCGATTCCGTGGATCCGGTACAGCTTTGATTATCCCCCTTTTGTTGATATGAATATACCGTCCTATTGTGAGCATTCTACCCTGAAATTGGTTACCTGCGAATACTCCGGAACCTGAACCCAATCCATTAATAATCAATGTCATCCACTTTGGATGTTCAACCATCCAGTCGAGACGTGTTAATCAGTCATTGAAATGAGAAGTGAGACATATATCCGTACGATACTTATGCTCACGAATAATGCAGGGGGCACCATACCCAATGTTCCTAAGAGCACTGATTAACAGACTCATTAATCGTCGATTCGAATGTAAGCTTTTGTTTTCAGAGTCTTAGCTTGAATGTTTCATGAACTCTCTCACAACATTCGGTAGAAGTTAAATACGGAGATAAATATTCATGGTAAACCTGCAAACCCGGCAGAAATGAATGTTTTAACGCTCGCTCACCGGTAAATATTGAACGGTAAAAAATACCTTATGGATAAGTCAAGTTTGAAGATAAAACTTCTGTGGGAAACTTCAGTGTCACCTGACTTTACCTTCAGACCTCTTCTCCTACCCTTATGATTCTAAAACATTCAAGCCATTCTCTCAACACAGACTTCGTCATGTCATTACCTTAATCAAGTCTCATTAACCACATGTTTTTACCAATGCAAATGGAAAACTCCTCCCAAACTCTCTCATTTAATACCCCGACCATTTCCATAATCCAATGAATAAATTTTTTCTGTTCCAGGCAATACCCCACCATCACATGGATCCGGAATCAATCGAAAACTTCATCGTCGAAAGCGAACCACTCCCCAAGTGAATAAAGTGCATTGTGAAGTCGATAAATCAGTGACAATCCCTTGAAAGTTTTCCTCCCTCAAAACATGTGAAAAACAAAATTTGAGTAATGAGGGGGTTCAAAGTGATTGGAGTAACAAAAAATTGAACCAATGAATTCAATCGTCGGGCAATGGCTGAATCGGATGAAGCTGTGAGGAGAATTCTCCGGCATCTACTGACAAATTTAACCACTGGAATAATTACGACCGAAACAGCACAGCATTTGAGCCAGGACGCTCGTATTTACCAGGGTAACCTGGTACCAGTGCCATCACCATCACCACCCACCATGGTAGCCAGGCCGATTAGCGATAGCGTGACAATTCCAACTAATCCGTCCATGGCGTTAACCAGTGCCGCGGTTACGAGCACAGCTAAGCCGGACCAACATGTCTATAATTCCACGGGCTACCTGGTTGAACAGGACGAGCTTGAATACAGTGAGTAATAAAACAAGCACAACTGCCATCTTTAAACTCTTCTAACCCCGATTTTCGTGGAAGATATCTCCCTCCACCAAAGCTTGAGTTACCTCTCGTTAAGTTGAATCGCTGGGACCAACTCCACTTTTTTTTCCTCTTTCTTCCGCTTCATCGCTCCTCCTTTGTTATTCGAGGGGCTTTCTTTTGTTCCCTAAACTCTCGTATTCGGGGCACGATGGGCAAGAGAAAATCCTCAATCTTCAGTCGAATTAAACAAGTTCGGAACAAGTAGCTCTACGAATTAACCGGAGTGGTCGACGCTACAATGATTCGGCTAATTTCGTTATCATACGCATAATCCGCAAGTTTCTGATTGGCCAGACAAGGTAAAGTGGATTTAGATGAGCAGATATCGGCAATGCAGCACTGGTGGATCAATATAAGCTGCAATTTTCTGTGATGTTGTGAAATAAAAAATACCGGATGAATATCGAGCGTTGGAGCGAAATTATGAGTTCAATAACAGGCAGCGGAATTTAATATTGAAAAGAAATTTCGATTGGTACCGTAGCTCATTTTTCGCGGAAGCTCTTCTAAAATAACATCGATATTAATAATCCCGATGTCTTCCTCGATTGTCGAAGTTCATCTCGATCTTGTTAAAAGTAAACACGCTTCAGTATCTTGTAACTCTATCTTACTTCCTCTCGGTCTTCCATGAGTTTCGGTAATTGGATCTTAGTCTCGTCTTGTCTGATCAGTCCCGTCAGTCTCGCTTAATTAAAGGAAGAAGAAATTTAATTTTCTAACTTTCCATTTTGTTTAAGGCGCTCGACCCCAACGAACACTCATTCCACCCCATTCTATGGCTTCAAATGGATTGAATAATCAGTGCAGAGAATCGTTATGATATCGGTCGGAAAAATTAATGACGCTCAAAGGGATGACAAAAGTTGGTCCCTTGTAACCACTAGAATTTACAGTGTAACGAGGATACTTGTGTTCGCTGCAATCAAGCCGCTTGTAACAGTAATTATCATCCCCTTCTCGAGTACCCTATCGCAGTAATTTTACACATATATTGTATGAAACCGCACTTGCGAACTTGGCCGGACATTAGGCATTACATATGTTCAAACTGGTCAATATCAAATGTTTGCCAATCCAGTGGTCTCCCGCACATTTTTCTTTCAACTGAATTCCAAGAAAATGGGAAACTGCTTCTCTGGATTTGTTGGCTCGCGCTTCATTCGGATGATACTGAGTCGGATATCAAAGAGAATCAAATTCACCGGATATTCCTTGGAGTATCAAAGACAGAAGGCAAACTGGCGGTTCTTTTCTATTTCTCTTATCCTTCTCTCCCATCGCTCTCACATTTTTGTTCTTTCAGTATCTTTTTTCCCCCTCTTTACGTCTTTACACTTTGGTCTTATGTAACGACAAACGTTACTCTCCCTCCCCCGTTCAACCCCTTGCGAATTTTGTTTTTTTTTCCCCTGCGGGCGATTCAATCACACAGAAGAACACTCGTCGCAGCGCTGGCTCTCTTTGAAATCCGCACTGATCTGAAGGGGAGGAGGGGTTTCCATTTGCTACACTCTTTTCCACTGCGAGCCAGGAAATCGAAAAGCTGCGTACTCCTGCTGCACTCCAACCACCCCCATATTCCAAGTGTTTCGATACGGGAGCTCCTTATTGGTTCCGCTCAAGTTGCCTTCTCCTCTTTAGAACTGAAAAAACTTTCTCCCCGCGCTTTTCCTCTGCTTTTTTTTGCTTTGGTCTTTGGAAAGGGTGCGAAGGCAAAATAAAAGGGCAAGTTGTGCCTCCTTTAGTCGCAGAATTACAACGAATCGGTTCACTACTTTGCCAATCGTTTTCTTTTGTCTGGAAACTCAGGACAAAGTTAAAATCTCTGCTACCACTTTTCAGGGAAGTTTCTGTAGAGCCCTTTTTTTCTGAGTAAATAGGGGAAATTGTTGCAACTGCGTTGAGGATTTACCAGCGTCTCCTGTTTCATAAGGCTCCCCTTAGACTCGTCATAACGAGAGGTAGTAGGGCGCCCGGAAATCGTTTATTACAGTTTTAGTTTCTCAATTGCTCGGAAAATTTTCGATTCAAAGTATTATGAATGAACCAGGCACTCTTGCCAACACTTGAGATTGTTCCAAAAAAAGTTTCCAGAAAGCGATATTGGGTTCGAATGTTTCTGAAACACCATCACTGACAGTAGGAAATTTGTCGGAATTTTTCATGAGAATATCGAGTTATGAAATGTTTTCCACTCCTCGAAATATATGAGGGATATCAAGTTGATAAGTAAAGTTTTACGAATTACAGTTATCAGTCCCGGAAAATGGAATTTCGGGAGTAAGCAATTTGGCGTTAAATTGCCAGACGTCATTTCCAAATAACCCCATTGGAACTGACAATGCTTCAATAGCTAGAAATAACACCAAATGGGGATGAAGACGAGGGTAGGCAAAGATATTTTGCAGTGAATTGACCAGTTCAAATAGGTATCCGGCCACTCCGAGGCTCCTCAAACCTCTATCTCTAGATCTTTTGTTTCTCCAGAGTAAATCTTCACAACCATCCCTTCATTCCACTTCGGTCTGACCACCTCGTCGACTTCTCCACTGGCATACTAAGCAGTAACCAGTGTGTAAATTCGAGGGAAGTACCCCTCTCCCCAGAAGCTCAAAACACTCCATGTTCAGTACTGTTATCACGTTTAATAGTATTCACGTAACTTTCACATAAACCATTATTATTTTAATTATTGTTTCCAAATGATTGATGCTTTTCATTTCCCCTGACAATAACATTGAATTAATGAAATCACTCTAAAAGAAGAAAAATATTTCATTAGCGAGGGAAAAGCCAAAAATCTTGGATATGGTTAATTTTTTTTGACCTCATGTTGTGGTATTTGCGTTGGTCGTTAAACCACAACCGTCACAGGGCGCTTCTCCCATGGTTTCATTAGACCCCGACGTCGTTTTATTCCGATGATTCATGATAATTTTTTCCCATAAACTCCCACCTTCGTCCCACATTCATACCCATTCTTTCCCGCGATCTCTGGGATTTTACAAAATAATGAGATTTCATTTTTCCTCCATTTTCTCCTCTCGTCCATGAAAATCGGTTATTCCTTTATCTACATTCCCTGGAAAATTCTGGTCTCCGAGTACTTTGCACCAGCTTTCACATTTAGACTCGTACACCAACAAAAGTTTTATGGAAACGTCTGCATATAAACGTCGTCGATCACTGATAACTCTTTCCCTCTCTCTCCATCATACGTGAAATCGATGAGTAGATTTATCCACCTTTTTGCATTTGAACCTCCGATGTGCCGCGAACATCTTATGCCTGTATACTGTACGAGGTGCTCGATTCTTCAGACCGTAAAGTACACGCGAGGGGGCCACCATGTAACGAGATTTATGATAATGCAATCTGTCTTTAGTGTTGCGAAAAGCCCCAACGGGCGATTGCTGGGTTATTGCTATGTATACGAGCAACGACATCATCTCCCACGTTTGCAAAACGTATTGCATAGCGTATGTGTAAGTTCATCGATAATCAGATTTTATAGGAACTAGAATGGTGGGAGCGGGGTATTGAGTGATTTATGGATTTTTAAGGCCCTTGGAAAAATTGAGGATTGATTTTTTACGCTTTCCTCATCGTCTCAATCTTCCCATCACACCAAGTAATCCAATGAAGGGATTTTACTTATTGATTTTATCACTTGAAGGAATAACTTTGCCCAGCAGTGGATAAAGTGGGATTGTTGGAACCGGTTTTGACCAGCAAGTACAACCATTACGTTTTTAATCGAAGCTCTAATGGATAATCAGAGGAAACGCCCAGAAAATATTTTGACTCGGACACCTGACGGTATATGAAGGTGCATAAAACTCATAAAAGACCTCTGTTATGGGAGTACAAAAAACTAGGATGAAAAGCCAGGCAGGATAATAGCACTGTCACCGATATTTATGGTTGTACAACATGAAACTCTTCGATACTGGACTTTGCCAATCTGGTCGTTAAATTTTACTGTTTGGTAGTCCCTGGCCAGCTCTTTTGTATCATCATGTTACGATAAATTGTCCTCTACGATATTGAATTTAGAACAACGAATCCCGCAACGAATACAGGAAAGCTTTATTGCTTCAGAAAAAAAAACTACGAGAAATCTTCTTCATGAGACTTTTATCCACGGCGCACTTTAGTACCCAGATTGATGCTATAGGTGGATGTCGATTGATCCAGTTGGGATGTCAGTTCGTAGCTTTTGTGAATCTCACAAAATTTTAGAGAACCCTCCTGTCTTCACTGTCAAACCCCTCAGTTTTGTGTTATCCAAACAAGGACCCGGGGATTGATAAATCTCCTTCCATGATCGAATACAGGAACTACTTTATTCCTAATACGTGTGGAGCAAACAAATGGTACCAGGAGATTGTAAAGGCTCAAGAAAGCCCTTGTGTGGGAAATGAATAAAGAATGCAATGGAGATAAGATGATGTCTACTTTTGGGAGCTGTTTTCATATTCGGTTCATGACTGTCATGAAACTCCCAGATTTACATATGACTCAGGATGTTTTTGATTTATTTCTCAAAATTCTGTAAAAATTACAGTTTTTTCTCCGCTTCATTGAAAGCTCTGTAAACATCAACATTGATAAAGCTGTTTGTTCTCAGAAATCCCCGATTTTTCTCCACTAATTTCTTTCTACTCCATCACAGAGATTACAACCGTGAAATATTTTCACATTTCCTCTGAGATCAGTCGCCGCTAGGAAGGAATCTCGGGTAAAAATAACAATGCCAACCGGTTGGAAGAAAAGAATTAATCTCCAGTTCTCCAGTCCTCTTGCTCCTCTCTACACCTTCAACGATGTCGAGTGAATCGTTGTATTGACACTGGTGCATAGCGCTGTTATTTCCCACGGCTGATCCACCGTGTAAATATCCAACGATACTGCTTGCAACCCCGTTGAAGCCCAGCCTCACGCTGTGTTATCACAGATAATAGGGTGTGATGATACGAAAGGAATTGGTACCGCATGCCTTCACCAGGAAGCGACGTCAAGATATACCCCCCGAGTATATTGTTGAATAGTTCGGAGGTATCCTTTGTGAGCGCCATTTCCCCATTACGTTTCGTGGCATCTCAATGGCTCATAAAGCGTTCCGGTCTCTACCCTTCATGGAGGTTGAAGACCTTATCAAGTTGGAATGAGAATTGCCTGGATGCAAGAATTTTGGGAAATGAGCACAACCTTTGACGGTACGATTCCCATTGATAGTTCAATTGGCCATTTCAGTGATCTCCAGTACAAGTTCAATTGAATGTACGAATTTACCACTTCATCATTCTCGGGTTTTGCTGGATCTCTTGGTTCGATGTTCATAGATTGAATATCACGGGTGAGAGAAAATCTCGTTGTCTGACGTTCAAGTAAATTCATTGAGTCGCTGTTCCTTGCGACACGCCACTTCCTGAAGAGACAAATGAACCTATGGATCTTGCACCACCATCATTTGTCGTACTCAGGATGTTTTATCGAGGGATGCTGGTGAAGGATCATGCGGCCGGTTACGATTTTTCACATCGACATGTTAGTTTCATTATTCATCCGGATGAACTTTATTGACATTTGTGGCAATTTTAATTGGAATTATCAACAGGAATATTGAGGGCCACCTGCTTCATAACCTGCAGCTGCAGATAGTCCTTATAGGGAAACGATGAGGTTTTTTGTTCTTTTTAATTTCAAAATGGGAAATTTTTTAAGATCTTGAGAATTTTCCCTGATCTCACAGTGAATTGCCTCCACTCGCTCACCTGCACTTACTCCCCTTTCACATTGGATATTACTCTCGCAAAAACATGCAACATCGATAGCATGATTTACGACGTGAGATTGACGTTAGGTATTTGAAAACATGTGTTGAAATAATACATAGAACATGCCATGATTTATAGAACGTATGAACACTGAATTTCCGATACATCACATTGGAATAAAAATTTTCCTATTTTCATATTTATGTATTCTGAGCCAATGTGAACGGGGACAGAAAATGTTATTATTAAACCATACGGTACGTCTGTAAAACCAAATATATTCTGCAACATTGCCGGTACCTTTTTCGATGTATACATTGTACAATGGGAACAATTGTATTTCACTCTTGCCGGGGGGCAATGAATCGTTTCAAGTGGAAAACTGCTGGCATCCAGGAAGTACCGCTGTCTCTCACCGTCGGCGGCGGACTGAGATTGTGACAAATCCCACTGTCTTCTAGGCATCCAACCCCCCCACAGTCCGAGGATGGCTCAAGTACGAGTACTTCTTGAGAAATATCTATGGTATGGTCTGTCTCACCGATAAAGCCTCAAGACAAAGTACAATCATACTCTCTCAGGCGTCTCATCTCCGTCATACAGACTCCAGAGGATGGAACAAGCTGCCTTCACAACGCACGTCCGATTGCATTCTGACTCGATTCCCTTCGTCATTCCCAGGGCTGTTCTCGAATCACTGAGTCAGAGTGGTAAATCCATCGTGTGGATGTCCCTCGAAATGGTGTGAGAACGCAGGATATTGACTCCAGGGGATAGTTATGTCCTCGCCGATTTTATGCAGTAGATAATTTCAGTGGATGTCAGCCGTCCTTGCAAATGGAAATATCTACACTGACAGAATGATTCATTTATTCCGAACCAGATTCGACCTTTCCGATTGCATCCGCCATTTTTACGTGGTGGATCTACTTCAGAGGGTGAAAAAACACCCTTTTCTAAGCGCCTAAAAAAAATTTTTCAAATGAAAAAATCGGGAAAGGACAAATATTCCGGTTGAAAGCCACAATATACCTTTTATTTTGAAATTAGGATTATTTTTTCCCCATCCCCTGGGTTTCAGCAATCAGACAAGCTCCCCTATCCTTCCAACAGCATTTTCTCCTATTGATATTTTCATCCCCCATCCCCCGTTTGTCCTCAACATTTCCATTACACGTATTGTATTGATCCTCGTCTTCGGATAACATTTTCGACGGTACACCTATTCGCCTATCTGGGAACTCATACACTGTATTCATTCTGATGCTTGGAAGTTCCCGGGGGGCACGAATGAAGAGTATTTCACCCTTGTGGGAAGCTGAGGTGACTGAAAATTCTCCATTGCCCTGGGCAACTTCATTTTCCTCGTCCACTTTATCCCACTTTTTCTCATCCAATGTCACTCGTTCTTGATGTACTTGCCTAAGGTCATCTTTACTCCATGTACCACCTTTTTTCGGTTCAATATCAACGGGTTCACAGGGGCAGGTAGACGAGGGAGGATTGGGGTGAGTTGATGGATTTATATTTGGCTGAATTGAAGGGGGAATTGATTTTTATTTCGAGTGAATTACTGGGACTGTGCGAGGGGAAGTAAAAGAGTGGAAATTCAGTGAGAGAAATCTTCTACGAATATTCTAGTCTGAAGGTTCAAAAAAATCACATGCTGCAGGTTCTGCAAACATTTTTCAGGCACTTGAAAACGTCTGAAATTATGTCCGGAGTTCAGGGAGGAATTAAAATGCTCAGACGTCGGTCCAGTTCGAAGTTAAATGAATTTTTATTTCCTTCAGAAGTTTTTTAGTGTCTGAAAATGTCTGTAAAAGGTGTGCGGAATTCAAACAGGCGTTTTCACTTCATTGACGTTCATTAAAAGTTAGTGAATGGCAGCGGTATTTCGCGTACCGCAAGGTTAGTATCGACAAGGCGTCATTCTTGAGGGCTGAATGAAAGAACCATGAATTGGAATTTAAGAGTTCCCATAAGCTTTTAGATATGCTCGAGGAATATCTGATATCGTGAGGGAGAACATATAACTTATCTCAGTAAATTACCAGTGAAATCAAATAAATTTCATTCCATTGAATTCATTGATTTTCTTTTCCCATGAGCCAACCTATAATGAGCTTTATCAGTCAAACACTCACCAGTGACTTTTCCATAATGTTCCCCATTTGCCCATTTGGCAATAATTCTAAGCCCACCGGATATTCTGTCAACCATAGAAGGATTACACATTGAATCCGACTACACGTCTCATTTGTATTGAATTAATTAATTGCACCGACCCTATAACTCTCCCCCATTGATGCTCCATAAATTTATCAAAAGTAATTTAGGATTCCGCACCCCCGTTGAACTTTTCATGTTGACTTTCTATTACTCCTCGAAAGAATTACATGGAAGTTGAGCGGCTCTCCCGATGAATAAAATAATTACTCAGAAAATACGATGAATATTGGAGGTCATAGATATCAAATGAATACATCTTTGATCGTTAAAATTTCAATTACAGATCATTGAGACGATTCTCCCTCAACTGATGCGCTTCGAGATGCATGGAGAAATGGATTAAATTACATTTGCCGTGGATTTAGGATGGATAAACGTAGCACCGTGAAATTGCTCCGGATTTGGCCGGAGGAAGGGAGGCGGTGTAATAGAACTGTTGAAACGTGCCAACGATTCATGTTATATAATACATACATCCGGATATTCAGTGAGCCTCTCGTCGGCGTCCAAATGATCGTAGAGAAATCCGTGCATGACCCAAAACCATTTGCCCACTGGTCGATCCGGGCAACCCCCATTACTACCACGGAGTTGTTCATTCTTCCCATAAGGGTCTACCAGCATCACTCGTAGACTCGACACATAAGCGCACCGAAGCTCCCGCAGTATTGATAGTACATCTCTGACCGACACGTTCGGCATGCAAAGGCCCTATGAATAAAAATGACTTTTTCGATATTCCATGTTTATACAGGAATAACCGGTTTCATGTACTATCGGCCGTGGAAAATAGACCCCATGAACACCATGAACCCTGAAAAAATCACTCCTCTCTTTCTACCCCTCTGATAACTTTTTTTATTCCATTTTGATAACTCTATGCATTCTTTATGGCGACATGGAGTGGGAGGGGCCTGATAAAAATCGATTGGGGACTGAGATGATCGATTGAGGAAGTTCAAATAAAAAAAATAGAAGAAATAATCGGCCGTTTAACTTGGCCAAAATTAATTTACCTCGAGGATTTGACAATAGCTGTGATATCTCTTTTGGAGATTGTGATAATCCTCGTGCTTGCGGTCCCACAAATTCGGGTACTTCCCGAATAACTCGGTGATCCTACACAAATCATCGTCCGACCACTCGTCCATATTTTCTATAACGATTGTCACGGAAATAGTGTGACATTTTCAATGGATTTTCACGATATTCATTCTCCGAGTCACTTGAAGTCTACACGTGTATAATTTCGATTTTCCGAGACGTGGGCTGTTGCGTGCCCGCCATGCCGAGTGATATTAGCCGCGGATTTGAGTGAAACTGACGGGGACAGTTGACAAGCGCGGAGGAGAATCCCTCTAACCGCACATGACAATGCAGTAGTACACTCAACGTCTGTCATGACACGTTTTCGTATTCACGAAGAGTGATAAATGTGCAATGTCAGTGCAATGTACATTATCTAATTAACATACGTATTTTTGTTTCCCCATTCATCCCTTGTAGACGTACCCGGCGAACTTATGATTATTAAAACCTTAGCCCGAGGTTATCCTCACATTTATGATGAAAAAAAATTCTCATAACCGAGAGTTGCTCCAGCGGTGGTAATGAATTCCATTTTCATAAATTAATTTCTGCTTCAAAAAACTTTAAATATATTTTATTTATCAACTTCAGGGTGAAGCAGTCTCCCCTGAGCAAACATCAACCCCCAAGAGTTGATTGCATTTATCTGATTTTCAATATTTCTCGATATATATTTTCTTCCTTCATGCATGGAACCATGAGAACCTACCCCCAGGCGCTACCAATTGCGTATGTACCTGTTCACTCCCTTTCCCATCGTCTATACATTTCTCACCCCAAGAAAAGCTCCGTGCGTTCGGTGGCTTTGTTTACCATATATGATTTTGCGCGTGTTCCATCGGCTGCTGGGTGGCGCTGAGAGTTTGGATTTTGCTTGTGCAAGCAAGTATTTTCCAGGCCACCGGCCGTGCATCCCTCTCCCTTCGTCTTGCCTTCTGTGTCCTTCCTCGACGCACTGACGGAGAGGAAGCGGGCGGCTGTGTGCCGGCAATTTTTACTGCTGCTCTGCACGTCCCACCACCCATGTACAATGCTCAAGTACTTGTCCTCTCACACGTATACTATTTCTACTTGTTAACGCAATCCCCCGGGGAACCGTACTCGTGACTGAAAAAACCGGTGAAATTCCATTTCACCTGCATTCTTTGGATTAGTTGATGAAATATGTTAATTGTCAACATTTTATCGTTCAACAACCTATATAATGGAATTATTTTACATTGCAGGCATTCTCGCGGCATTCTCGGACATGAAGACTGTGCTACTGGCATGTCTTGCTACCCTGGTGCCCCTCATCGTCGCCGTTGCCATTGTATTTGGAGTCAGGTAAAATCAATAGTCCATTATTCAGAATAAAATGTACTTTGTTATTGTTAATTAATATTGTGAGTTTTCCTACAAAATTATACCCACTATTAATATCTTAAACTGTCAGATAAATCGGATTGTGTTCTAAATCCATTTTATTTTCAATTTTGTTCTTGAGATTCATTGAGTTTCCCTTTTCTTCAAACTCGAGGTTTATCCCCCTTGTCTTTTTGATAAAAGCAATCTAATTTCACACCTCATAGAACAATCCACCGACAATTGACAACTGTACACGACATTTACGGCCACAAAAGCCTTTCCATAAACCTTCTCCGATAACGTCTGACGTATCTACGAGCTGTCTACTTAAGCCTGTGACTCTATCGATCAGCCGGGATAAACGACTAAAATAATTTCAAGACTTCCACCTATTATTCCCCTTTCTTCATTATCTCTTTGAGCAACATGAATGATGTATTTATCGAGCAAGTAATTTTTCCCGGATCAAAGTGCAGTGAAAAGAGAGAAAGTATCTCTAAGCGGGAGTAACGATACTCGGATTTTACACGTCTTTGAAACTGTTCTTATCACATGAGGGTGATGTAGGTCAGCTTACACACATGTACATACATCGTTTTTCTCGTTGAACGCGCCCACACTCTGTCGAATAATAGGAGAAAAGACTTCACGTTGCAGTCGCTCGCCATCAGGGGATTAGTGTCCAACGTATCCCAAACCTCTCAACAACATTATCTCACCTTCAATCCTTCACATTCATCTCCGTCGAGATTTCTCCTCTCCTTTATACGTCGGGTACACCATTCAGCCTCGCAGATTTAACAATTGTCATAAGTCAACAGAAGGCTGCATCGGTGAGGGGAAACGCTAACTCCATATATTCACCCAAAGATCGAGGAGAGTGGGAGTCCTCGAGACCATAGTGACATTGATTAATGTCGCAATTCAATGTACGCTGCACTCACTGTATCTCTCTCTCTCTCTCTCTGCGCAGAACTGGCTTAAACTGCGACGCGAGTATTTCAGCAGGAACAGTCCGTCAGGTTTTCTCACTTTGTGCACCTCACACCCACGCGCTATAAATTTCTACGTTGATGGATCGAGATATCGATGGTCACTATATAAAGGGAGACCCTTCATTCCCTGGTGGCTATTTAGTTCTTTTGGGTAACGACATTTTGGAGAGGAAGTGTCGGGAATTATTAATTTTAATTTTTGTATCAGATTACATCCATTCAAGCCTTCAATAAAAATTAATGCAATATTAATTTAGGGCATGATAATCAGAGGAAAAAAATCGGATAAATCACGAACAGTTATCAACTAGCGTATACCACAAACGCTAATGACCCATTCGTGGAGATGAAGGGCTTCATGAAATTTGAGTGTTCCGCGTTGTGGCCAGATTAATTGAGGAAATTTTTCATCAAGACACGGATTCTAGTTACCTATGATGGAAACAGCTCTAATATCGATAAAAGCAGTATACGCCCTAGTGATAGTATCTCGTAACAATATATGAGCGACTATTCATTGTATTCTAGCGATTATAACCGCCCACTGTAAATTCTTATTAAACCTTTCAAAAGGCGCTCGCCTAAATTTTTTTATCTAGTCTAATTAGAATTTTTTTACCATAGCTCTAGAATTTTTGTAATATTCTACATTTCAGGCAGGAATAGACAGTGGTTTTTTCCAATTTTTTAAAATAACACCTCATCCAGATCCTTCTAGAGTTACCAATTACTCGCGATGGGGATTCATCATTAAAAACATTGAGTAACTGTAGAAATATCTCTACAGTAACTCACAACGAAACTTGATATTCGTATAGATCGATATAGTATTTTCTATCTCCACTGATAGATCCCCTATGTGGAGACAAATATGTAGCCAAAATAACCAGATTAGATTTTTCTAATATTTAATGATATTTCCTCTGTCTTCAGACACGCGTGGAGAAAATACAGGCACCGAAGAACCGGAAGTGATCTTCCCTGGTACGGGGGCGTGTGTTCCCGAGGCGATACCCCGGATTCCCTCCACCATCGTCCACACTCTGGCAGCATAACAATTCAACCAGCGACCAGAATTCTCTCAGCCCAAGACGTAAGTCTCGCAAACCCAATAATTTAATTCTTAGTAATGCACATGCGCCCCTCAACCCAAGTCTTTAAAACACAGTCAACCCTTGGGCCCGATAATTCTCCAAATCTGCCAGACCCCTGCGATATCGTGGACCGTAAAAGTGACGATTCTGGTAGTAGTTACGTGTACGTTGAATCGAGTTACCAGGTGAGGCAGTTGCAATATTAGGGGAGACGTGCGGTTCGGATAGTTTCGAGTTTGGAAATTGGTTTCTCTCGTCGGGAGTAAACTCGCTGTGTTACTACCAGTGCACCCCTCGCTGTGTTCACCCGGTCCCTCTTCGCGCCTTTTAACCTGGATGCTTTCTTGCCTCCTACAGCAATCCTCGACGAGGTCTTAGGATCCTTGAGAGATAAACTTTTAACACGGCGCGCTCTATTAAATTACTCAACTCCAAGTCGACCAATTTTTATCTGTAGTTTAATCCCAAGTGTTTCAATCTAATCGATCGAGCCATTTACTTGGAACAATTTTCAGACTTATCAAATAAATTGTTCTCGCCTGAGGGGGGATGTCAGTGAGTTTTGAAGGTTTCTAGGAGATCCAGGGACACGTTGAGCGACTTTTGATGGACGATGGGAGATGTCGGAAGGGAAAGTTGACGCAAATCGATTTTTCGTCAGCCATTTTTCAAAAAGAATGGGGAAAAACAATCGTAAATCAGAAATGGGGGGTCTGGACAATTAAAAAATATTTTAAATGAATCCGGGGGACACTAAGGATTAATTTAATGGTTTAGTCATTTAATTTGATATTTTGTTCCCAAATTATTCGGTTTGAATGTATGATAAATCTCACTCGGTAGCCCGAGGGTCTTACAGATCATAATGATCTCTCTTTACAGAATTATTACATAGGATCCATTAATCAAGGGGTAACAACGAAAACCGTGCCTTGAAAAGCCAAAGATTGCGCCATTCTCTCTGTAACTGATTTCCCAAGTGCTCGCATTAAAGAGTAATGATGGAAGAAGATTAGTGTCAAGGAAAAGCTGCGGTATCCTGAAGTTACTGCAAGCATATCTACTAAGCGTTGAATAAAGACCCGAACTTTGAAACACTGAGGTCATTTACGTCCAATGAGCCCTGGGCATTTACTGCTTGAAATTCAGTGAAATGGAATCGCCAATTATAAGTCGTTTCCAATTTTGGAATGTGTAATTAGATGTGACATAAAATTAACGATTAAATGTCTATTTTTCGACGAGTTCATTCCTATAATTAATAAGAAATTAGTCGTTAATCAGTTATGTTAATGGAACCCTTATTCATCTCGAAAATCCATTAAATTAGAGCTCATCATTTCAGGTATTTCGATACAACCGTCCACTTGCAAATTCATTTGCATAATTCAATATTACATTTGATTGAATTTTCCGTAGATCGATCATTCGGAACCAGAGGTATTTATTTTTAATGTTTTTTTTTCCGGGCCATCGCATAATTTCAGAAATGATCCTACGTAAATATTTTGGATGCTCTTCTTGAGGCAAGAGGGGGCCAAACATTTTCGTTGGTGGATATTGCATTATGGTCAGTGGAGTGATAGAAGCCTGGAGCACCCTCGTTAATCTATACTACAAATAAAACGGAAATTCAACAGTATGCGAATGGATGAATTAATGTTGAAAGTTGTAGTTCAAAAACAAAGTTTAATTCATCCTCGTTATACCTAGGAGATACGCCTGTGGCTACTTCGTAGTTCAGTCTGTGGGATTATAATGCATATTGCTAATTCGTAGGATGACTCTCCAGGATTCTCTATTATGAGATACGGAGGGATATGCGATTGCCCTCGAGAGTGCTAACGAGCTTTTGTCCTCGAGAGCATCTAGACATCACTAAGTATTTTCGACATTATCAGTTAATCGCCCTCGGTATTAATTATTGTCAGATTTCAATCAGTGCGTGACTGGGATGATTGAAAATGTTTTTGTGGAAAATAAGTGAATAATTAGGCCCTCAAGGTAACAATAGCCAATCACAACAAAATTGATAGTATGAATATCGTCCATTTATGTGCTGAAATTCCTCGGTAACTATTTTATCTCTACATCCGCGGATACAACTCCCCCAAAACACCACTTGAACAAAAGCAAAGAATTAATCCACTCTACATCCAGCTAAGTATTCCTCAAAGTAATTTGCGGAGTTATTGTTCCTAACAAATCCCGGAGAAGTTTCACCAGTGCATCTCCAGAGACCGTAGCACTAATCTTGAGAGCTATCTCCTAACAATACCAGATGCTGTCTACGGACTATTTGCTCGTTGCGTGATTATTTCAAACAAGTACCACCTGGTGCATCGACGAATGCATTTTTTATGAAATTTTCAATTCAACTTCGTGCGTTCATCCCACCCTGGCACTCTTCACATCCCTTTCCATGGCCTCCATTGAATTTCCTCAGAAAAATTGTTATTGCATACGACATAAAATTCTCATTGTATCCGATTGCCGAGAGCTTTTTCTACAGATTCTGTTGACTCTACGAAATTAACTTTTTGCTACTGTTCTCAAGAACATAGAAACAGCGACAAGAGGGGGTGCGGAAGAGGGAGGGATGATAAATGGATGATACAGTAATTGTGTTATACGCAGAAGTGTACGGCCAGTGGATTCAAAATTACGGATCACGAGAAATAGCACAAGCGTGGAAAATTGTACTCGCCGTGTGATTAAAAAAGTTGAAAGACTTTATTGTTCATTCTCATCATTTTTTACTTCCATTTTTTTACGGGAACTGGTTGGAAGCACTTGGGGTAGCTCTATAGAACGAGAGAACGTACGCGAGTGCAAACCTGGTCACAGTGACAACGGGAAAAGGTGGTGAGGGGGGAGGTGAGGATGAAGCCATGCATGTAGAAAACCATTTCAAAATTAATTAACGTCTGTCCGAACGAATAATTGAGAGCTTCATAACGGGGTTGAAAGCCTCAGCGAAAGCAAACTTTCAACTGTTACTTGAAAATTGGGGCTCATATTTGTTACTAATGAATGGCAGGATAATGTATCCCGTTTTCTATTCACAATACACTTTATCGTGGGTAAAGATTGAAAAAGAAAGGAACTGCATGTACCGTGCGGGAACAATTGAAAATTTTTATTACATTTTTGCGGTAGAAGTTCCGCTTGAAACCCCCAGCAACTTGTTTGGTGAAGGAAAGTCAATAAAGTTATTGCCTCGAGGAGATCTATGTCAAAAAGAATGGAAAAATAAATTTAAAAACCTGAGAGGAATGTTCCGCAATTAAAAAAGATTTTCCGAGGTTTTAAAGAAGTTGAGCTTTTTTTTATAATCGATAGGAGTCCTCCCTTTTTCACTCGTGAAACTTCTTTCCAGAATAATCGATACAAGACGTTCTTTTTCCTCAGAACTTTTTCGTCGAAAGTTTATCCGGACTCACACGATCGCCTTGGGAGGAAAAATTTACAAAAAAAAAAATTGAGAGAGACAACTGAGAGAAGATTGGTGAAAGAATGTAAAAATATAGTATTCGATTGCACGAGATATTCTGGAAGCGTTTTGAAACGTCGTTGTGTATGTAGGAGTGGGTTGTATGTGCGACAGAGGGAGGGGAATGAGGGGATGAAGCTAGAACTGAACGACTGCCAGGATTTTTACATGTGATCTCGAGATTGTTGAGAAATGAACCAGTTCTATTGTCGCAGCCAGAGCTGAGCCACATGACATCAGGATTTTCAGTCATTTACAGACCATTTGCGGAAATTCTGAACGATGGAAATTTTCTCGAGTGAAATTATTCTGAATAATTCCTATTTTTTCCCGAAAAAATCCCGGAGCTTTCCTCTCCCCTCAAGTCTGACTGAAGATCAATCTTGGGTCCACCCGAGGATCAAGAAAATTATGTAGACCATTCTAGATGCAATTACTGATGGGATGAGAGTCCATTCGAGGGGATAAGGGTGGAATATACTGTCGGTTGATTTCCAGCGACAAATTGCCCGAATAATTCCAAAATTGAATGACAACGGTTTCGAGATCCCCCCACATCATATGTAGACCGAAAACTGCATCCAGTGCTGGTGAATGTTAGTGGCCTCCACTAGTTTCTAACCACCCACCCACCACCCGTTTCCGCTTTCGCCATTCTGGAGAGGAAGCCAATTCGAATGAAATCCAATCACGTTTTGGGCTGTGTTCCGAGGTCTTGATTCTATCCTTTCATAGATGCA
This sequence comes from Diachasmimorpha longicaudata, assembly GCF_034640455.1. Taxonomy (NCBI): domain Eukaryota; kingdom Metazoa; phylum Arthropoda; class Insecta; order Hymenoptera; family Braconidae; genus Diachasmimorpha; species Diachasmimorpha longicaudata. The sequence continues at coordinate 10,556,489 of NC_087228.1, read as the reverse complement.
CGTTCAATGCTATTGGAATTTCACGTTCCGAGTGTAAAATTTGTTACCCGAAGAATTGGGTATTTTTAGTAGATTTTTTTCAGCAATCAATTCCGGTGAACTAATAACAGTAGTTAAAGAATTATTTGCGGAATACATTGGAGTTGAATGGAATTGAGTAAATCCACCCGACAATCACTTCCAGACTCTTAGATTTAATTAGCAACTCATTAGGTAATAAAAAAAATCTGACTTGTGAGATCAAAAAGCTCCTATCTCACACGGCATTGCGGAAGGTGTTCTCTCAACATTCCCCTGTAAAAACCCAATCTCGTATTTTTCTCGCCCCTCGTTTGCCCTCCGAGATTACCCTTTGCGGTGATGCTCATTTCACGCGACGCAGCAGAATCGCTGCGCATAGTCGTTGCGCATCGGCGGGGAGAAAGCGCGCTTGAATTCTCACCGCGAGACTGATGCAAGATTTACAAGCGCGATTAAATGCCTGACCCCATAACCTCCAATCGCACTGATAACATTCCCTTTTCCCTTTCCCGACGATGTGCCGTGATGATAACAGTAGCTAAGTGGTAAAATGAGATAAGTTGATATCTCTGACTCGAGTTTTTGAGCAATATCTCCCAGTCTAAGTGAGATAGCAGAATTTTTGTTATGACATTTGTTGTAGTACTCAATTTCCTCCATAAAAAAGGTTATAAAAAAAATCCCTATCTTCCCTAGATTTCGAGATATGCACCGAACCCTGGTCCACCGTCCAAACTGACTTATCTCCTTCTATCGCGTCTCTTCTCTTGTTAAATGAAGAGCAAAATGCCGAAAATTGTGGAAATGAGGATCATCAAGAGGTCAAACCCTGTATCCCTGGGGTTGTAAACCTCCATCTCATCCACCCCTAAACAAAGCCTTGAGACTCGACTGAACCAACATTTCAAAACGATCTCTAATCATCTCAGCTCTTCAATTAAACTCTCCTCGTATAAAAAGTAATTCTCCCTCGCCATCGTCTCTAGTCTTTACGACAGAAAGACCAGCACATAAGTAGAACATGGAACCGCACAGAAGAATGAGCCGAAGTACTGCAGTGCCGTAGGGGTTCTCTTCACTCGTACGGTGTTGCGGTTGCAGTGGCTTAGTCGGTACCTTCACACACGCGGAGGCGCCCGCAGGGCCTACTCCTACAATGACAAATCCCTTCCTTCCACCCTCTCACAGTTTACCACCACACTGAAATCCAGTGTCGTGTGAATGATGACAGACAAGGGGCAGAATGGCACAAGTATGTTCAAAGGGAAAACCGTTGAATCTCATTGCTGACCCTTTTCGATTCTGTGTTCCATGAGAAAGATTTTTTTACGTCGCACCATGTTTTTGGTAAATAATAATAATAACAGGGAGAAGACACGTAGAGCTTAAGCTCTCGATGTATGTGGCAATGAGCAACACTGCCAACTGTTCGTGTACCCGCAAGTTTGCGGTCATGGACCAAGGGCTGCTGCACACGTGAGGCTGCCCTCCCCCTCGCCCTTCGTCCCACTCCGATACATGAAATTATCGTCTGACACGATTGTGGAAGGAAAATGCTGTGCAATGGATTTTTTCGTTGCACACAATTTGGATTTTGTTTTGCATTTTTAATTTTGCAAACCAGAGGGCAATATAATCTGAATTGTCTGATTCACGCGTTGAAATAACATTTTTCATCTCTTATGCCGTTTATATTGGCTTTTTCTAGAATTTGTTTCGTGAGCTTTTAACCTCCACCATCATGTTGGTAATTAGAGGAGGAATTATCCAACGGCATTCACACATCCCCGTGAAATAAAACAGACCGTGAGGTGGAATAAAAATGCGATGAAAGAGATGACTGACCTCTTCTCGCGAGGTATCGTGTGTGTATACCAGAATGAACGAGTGGAGAGAAATACCGAGAACGACGAACAGGTCACGACATCATGGGAAAATGGAATGGAACTCTCTTTATATCTGATTCTGATAAGAGTATTTTTTAAAATACGAGAGAATTTTCGGGCATTTTTTTTTGCCCCCCACCCCCAGAGAGTGTTTTATGCATTGATACATCTCATCAATTCTCTCACTCTAAAAATTGCGAGAGAAAAATTTGTAATTTAAAGACGTGGAGATTTGACATTTCACGTTGTCGGGAAATTTATATGTTCGGTACAACTATTCCCGGATGAAATTGTATTTCAGCATTAAAACGACACTCGAGTGCCCCGAGAAAAGAAAATGGAAAAAATACGATTGGATAAAAAAGAAGTGGAGGAACGAAAAATACAAGTTATCGCATCGTCTCCGTCTCCTTTCGAGGTATAACAGCATTCCGCACTAACGCTCTACGACCTCACTAGCATCCCCCACTCGAATGGGTGGTCCTCGGAGACCTCTTTTTGCCGTTGATGTGCACTTTTATTTCTCCTCAACGACGATTTCTATTTCACGGGGAGTGAAACTATGAGACAACTGGGATGTCATTGGAGGTTGTAATAGTCAAGTCATTTGCATAAGGGAATTGGAAGTAATGAATGTATGATCGAAACAGATGCATATACCGCGCATTAAGTGAAAGTACCTATCATCTAAATCACATATATGTAAAACCCATTTCGTCAGGTATTTTCCTACCGCGTGGACAGTTATTCGAAGCGCTCATACACCGCCCCGGCCGATAAACAATAAGATCTGAACTTTCCAATCCATTTCGTGTACAAGATCGTCACAGTATCGATACAAAAAAAATTGTTTATCATACTCGACAATACGCCCGAAGGCGATTTCAATGCATGGGAAATATATCTATACCAGACTTTTGCGATTCATTTCAGATACGATCGAACGAAATTCGTAAGCGGCTTATCCGATGGCGAATTGGGTATGCAAACCCGCGGGGATAACGTCACGGCAGCTGAAACACCAAAATGAAACGTTGTTTTCTCTCTCTGTCTGTAAATATATATATATATGTATAGGCAGTGGAGTTACAGACCAATTGTACCACTAAACTGGTGCACGTTACACCACTACACGAAGCCGCATCCGCACTGACCGAGCAATGCTGGTTGAATTACTCCCATATGCAAGAGACGAGAGAGGACCACGGGGTTTGCCTCTCGCTCGAGAAATGTGCCAAACCCATAAGGCATGGGGGATCACCACATGACCGGATCGTTAAGGCTTTCCGTACCTATGAACCCAACTGACATTTACCCGCGGTGAATTATTTGCCAAAAATAATGGTGATCAGTTACACCAGACGATTAATTTTAAAAATCTGGTGTTGGGAGGGTAGAATGAAACAGTCAACTGATTATTTACCCTGATTTACGTCGCACCTGAATTACGGGGTTTTATTTATCCATCGGATGACAGATTAATTGATAGATCCATCGTTATGGTCACAGATGTATTTATAGTCTGTCATCACCGTTTGAATTCCGTCCGGGGAATAATTTCAGGCAAAAAAATTTATTCCCTCATATCTTCCCCCATTTTTATTCACCCTTTGAGCAATTAATGTCTGCCCTAAGCCCTTCATCCGGCGTAAATTCTCCGTAATAATTAATTGCATAGAAGATAACTAAATCGTGAATGGAGTTCTTCGCGCTTAAATTTGCCCGGATGGTAATATCCGTCATGAAATTTCCATACAATATCTCGTCCATCGGTTGAATTATCAACCGTAATAATAATAGCACAAAGGGATGCCCTATATGCGGGGGGCGGAGAAAGGGTATTTGGACGTAGGAGAAATGCCCCAATCGTTTCAACGTTTCCGGTTAGCCGCGTCTCGCGGGGATTTTCATCGGCAGCCCCACTGCCCACTATGTAGCGGTAAAACCCTGGAGTGGCTTATGAGATCCACTTTCAGCCGCTGGACCATTGACTCCAGTCGTAATCCTTCTCTTCCCCCTCCCCATACCCGGCGAATGAGATAAAAGGCTTTTTTCCAATATTTTTCTGCCTTCACTCTCACCCATTAGATGCCATTGCACGTTTCAACGATTCGTCATGTACTCCGATGGATGGTCACTACTGAAATTCATTTATTACTTCATTTCGGTTAATTTTTTCTCATGTTATGCTGCAGTGGATGAGCGAATGCTCTTTATCTCCCCTTTACCCACATTCTTTATTTATGGGATAGCAATTAGGGAAGTTGGAAGGGTGAATTATTGAGGGAGCAATTGGGAAGGGAGAAGTTATTAGAGTTCTCAAAGGTAAACGACAGCCGGAAGGAATTACGTTATCATTTCCCAAGCTCGTTCTGTTTGTAAAAAGAAATTTCATGAGGTTCATTAATTTAGGCCTTTGCAATAGCTTTCGTGAAAGTTCTGGGCGATCAATGGAAAAATAAAAAATGATAACAACTATTACCGTGGAAAATAAAATATTCACAATACCATTTCTCTGATGATTTATTACTAAAAACTTGAGAACGATTCACCCGCTGATTCCCCCACCCACTCGTAACTTTCCGCTTCAATTTTCTCCTCCCTTCGCCCCTGGTCTCATCAAAGAGCCATTCACCAAGATTATGGAAATACATCATTTTTTAAATTCTGTACTTTCAAAGTGCGACGCAAGTATGTAAATAGTGGCCTCGTTCCTTGAGACCCTCGAGCATGCTAACATCCTCGTAAAATGCAACACCTCCTGCCGTCCTTTACCACTCGCTCTTCCCCTTACAACTCCAGAAAAGTAGCATTTCTGATATAAATATTTACCGAGCCTTTTTCCGGGTCCATTTAGCGTATAAAAGTTTCCCGAAAAGTCACTACTGAAGAAGGAAAAATATCAGTAACACATTCCTGCGGCTTTTCCCCCAGCAAATGACGACAGCCAACAGACGTCGTTTTCTCCCGCTCCGCCGGCTTCTAGTTCTTTTTACCCACTTCGAGATAGTGGAAACGAAACCTCGAGCCCAGTTGGGTCGGGATTTTAGATATGCAGACATGTCGTCGTAAACGATCCTATTAAGGTTAATGGGCATAGCTCTCTCCCCCCCCCCTCCCATCGTCTCTACCGGTTATACTTTTCTCAACTTGCAAAACAGTAATACGGACGGATATTTGGCGAGAGAAGAAGGCTCTTTTAAACAAGAAGGCAGGTGCTAGGTGTGTCAAAAATATCTTCTGCTCGAAGCTGACGAGCACTGCTTCATGCACCTGCTAGGCCGCTGCGAAGTATTTACCTGCATTTGAACTTAAAAATTCTAAATAAGAAACAACCCAGACAATAGTTTCTCATTCAAACTTTCGCCTGACTATCTGAAAGACTTTTTCAATACCTAACTAATATTGAAGTGAACTCTATTCACTGTATTGAAACTGTATTCAACATTTCACCAGATGCTTCACTCGATGCCACTTCAGTACCGTAAAACCTGTTGCTGAAGGCAGCTCATTAATTCCTCCTCTCTCCCAAAAAAAAAATATCATCTCTGAAACACATAGAACTGTGGCAAAACAGACAAGCAAGGAACAAAGACGTAGCATATTGTCATATCAAGGCAGCAGCTGAAACAGAGGACGTGAAAGGGGCCTTGGTACAAATTTGTTCAGGAGGGGTTGGAAAAAAAAACAAATGGCAACGGTGTCTCTCTTTTGAAGCTGTGCACAAGAAAAAAATCCCTAGAGCATTTTTCTCCTCTGTCTGTGCTTCATCCAACAGTCGTCCCTATACGACGATCAATTGTTCTTTGACAATTTTGAAATGAAACGACAGAGATGAAACTTTTTCCCATAAATAGATGTTTCGACAAGTGTGAAAAGGGCTCTCATATGTGGAACACGCTCCAGAGGACGATATCTCTGGAGGTAAAATGGATAAAATGGATTCCACTCATCTCGCCCGGTCTTTTACGTTCAACAAAGTTCGTGACGTCTTTACCGTAGCTTCCCCTTCATCTCATTTTTATTTCCTTTTTTTTCTTGACTTAACACTGGACTCCACACACTGAGAATCTCCTCTGTTTTCCTTGAAAGGCGCTTGCGTATCCCGGGGCATCCTCTCTCACTAATGCCTACTCTGACAGCCAAAGAAATAAGGTGAGGAGCTAAAAAAAGGGGGAGGGGGTAGAAAAAAAAGAAGAATGTGCTTAGAGTGCGATGCTGCAAGGTCGACTGTAGAACGAGTGAACAGACACTTCACGGATCCGGCCGTGGAAGCAAGGAAGGAAGGGATGATACATTATACTTCATGATGGCTAAGGTCAGGGGGCAATCGGACGTGGTGCACACTGGGGAACTGGTGGAAAACAGGAGCCGAAGCGGGGAAGAAGAGGAGAAAGAAATATATACAACAGATCCAAGGAGAGCATGAGAAACTACCTAAGAACATTTCCAAGGAAAAATGTACCGAGTTTACGCTGAGAGTGAAACGAGATGGTTTTGGAGTAACCCAAGGACGCTAGGCGAGTCGTGCCAGTGCTGAAACACGTAGTGGCTGTTAAAGTGATGATGACATCAGAGAAGTCTTTTGGGAGAGCTCTGGGTTCCGTGAAACGGGATACATTGAAAAACGAGATGGGAGGGGAGGATGGGCTTTTTGATGATAAATTATACACCTGCATGAAGGAGGGAAAGTGCAAAGGTGACTTGTGAAGGTTGTTCGGGGACTGACATCCCTCGGTCGTTCGATTCGCCTTTAAATAACAAATGGAACTGAGGTCTTTCCATCACAAATATCCTCGAATCTCGATGGATTATTATTATGAGTATAAGCGCACTTGAGACGGATTTTTGGACATCGTCCAAGTCTCCTGATACACGAGAAATGCTCTGAAAGTACTTATCAAACTTGGCGCCAAGACAAACGTTGCGAGTACTCTGGCAACTGCTTCCACTGCGATTGTGATCTTTACGATAGGAAATGTCTTTAATTGGGTACCTGCTAAATATCCCGAGGCACACGGTCCTTTCCGGTCAGCACGAAGTTGCTGGAAAGAGTCAAATAAACGCTTCATTCTTGTATTTAGATCTGGTGTATGATGATTTCCTTAAACAGATTGAAAATTCGAAGCGAGTCGATGTTTTTCTTGATATTATTGGCATGAATTTCGAAGTAGAGGACCCGGAATAATACAATAGAGAATTGAATGAATGTGAGGGATTTACATCGGGATAAAATTTTCTTGGTTTCATGTGGTATGATGAATGAGCTTGTGGGACAATAACCACTGGGATCGGGGCGTTACAGAGGGTGGTTGGTTGGACAGAAGTGCGCTTATACTACGACGAATTAATAACGTCCGCTGAAACGATGCAGTGCAAAATGCCCAGAGACCACAATTGTCCAGCTTTGCAATTACGTTGTCATGGGAACGACTATGACGTTGGGGGTGAGGACTGAAAACCAGAAATTGTTGAATACAGCTGTGGAGTTGGAGTAGAAGAAAGGATAGGAAGGATGAGGAGGAATGGGTTGGTGAGGACTAGTTGCTAAAAGATCGTAGATCCAGTGCCTAGTCAGCTCCCGGAAGACCCTGGGACATCCCGTGTGCGCATCAACCGAGACATCTTGAAGGATAAAATGTACTTGCCAAGATTTTCGCTGGGGGATTTCACACCAGAGGGCCAAGTATTCCCCGATGAGTACCGGGAGCTGGTGAAGGGATGCCTACTTTTCCCCTTACGTCTACGCTTTTCAATGCTCATGGTCTCTTTCGTCTATCGTGAATTTTTAATCCCTCATATTGCCTCTCTCCGCTTTTATATCCTCCTCTCCTGAAATTTCCAACCCCCACTTACCCTTTTAATCCACCTGACGTACTAATTCTGAGGATTTACATAAGTACTCGAAGGCTCTGTGAAAATTTGATATGCTGAGAGACCACTTGCACGGCTATTGCCGGTTTTAATCCCTTTGCTGGCCTCATCACTTGTCACGTCTCGTTCTAGAGCTGTACAATTGGAGATTGGGGCAATTTTTTGGTGGATTCTCTTGGAGATTTCGAGACTAATTGGGAGGCTATCGTGCCGCTTCGAATAATTTGGAGGTTGTGCTCTTAAAAAAACAATCTGACAGGCTCCATTCCACTACAATTAAAATTACTAAAATACTTATTGAATGTCACTATTTCTAAATTTCTTCACTAATGCGTGGCACCAATCGTGACAGTTATAAAAATCCTGACGGTTTTGAAATGATATTTTAAGTCACACTAGAGAATAGGATTGGCTTTTTTCCCCCCAACGTATCATGATTGATGTATCCATAAAAAATTCCAAAAAGTTTGATAAATTGATAATGCATTCTCCCAGAATAAAAGTTCCCTGATGAGACTCTCCAGAAGTCTAATCGAGAAATATCCGGAGTGGAACTGAAGCACCTGTTCACACGCCTGAAAATGTTACCTCAGATAAGTGCACTTTTACAGCCTTCTGTAGGAATACCTTTACATCAAAACCCAAGAGCACAACCACTGTCGCGTCATTCCAAGCGTTGATCCCTTATCTGATCCCTGCATTTCAACCCTTAATCGGCCAGTAAAGCCGACGATATAGTGGGTGGATCGTCTTCCGCTGGTTTCTATCCTCTTTCTACCTTTGGAAGACTTCAAAGAGAAGAGAGAAAACATTTCAATCCACTCTTGTGAAAACTCTTCTCCAGGAAATTACTGGCAGGTACTTTAGAAAAAACTGGCAAAACTTTTCATTCTTTTAATGCCAAAAGTTAATAAATCATTTCTGAACAACTTTTATCGTGTAGTATTTTTTTAGTACCGCATAATTTAAACTTTACTTTTGTTGTCGCTTTAGCAAACTGAGTTCGACGAAAGCTCTTTTATTTTACACTACATTTTCACTAGAACTAATCAAAGTTGGTGACGGCCATGTTATAATCCATTCTGCATATGCCAAATATTTTAGTATTTCGAATGAATCATAGATTGATAAAAAAATAAATTTTTATATATGTTTTTCTCAAATAAACTGTTCTTGTCGGTGTGATGTATCTCAAGGGCAATAAGAAAAAATAATCAACCCTTGCTTAGGGTGTTTACTGCCTCCCTCTCTCTAGAGAGTACAGTAACTCAGCGCCGAGTACTGCTGTAAGGATTCAGGGTCTCGTATAGGATATAGTGATCAATAAATTCGAGTTATTTTATCTCCAACGAAGCCTGGGATATTCTCAAGAAAAAGTGGAATACCCTCGGTGGAGGTTGATTTGTTTCAGTCGTTTTCTGAGTGTATCGATCAATGGTGTAAACATCCACAATCTGCACTTTTTCGAATTCCCCTCGCATTGCAGCGTTACCATCTACCATCAGTAACATTCTCAACAGCTAAGTGCTATTATCTCGCCTTCCCTATTTGTAACAATCATTGCAGAGCATCCTTCATCGTGTAATATCATCTCGGTGCGGCGTAGATTGCAATTTATTTTCCCTGTCGTCGATGTGAAAAAAACTGGCACTGAAGGTATTTTCTTGCAGTAGCGCAGTGGTAAAATAAAGTGAGTTTACTTATCTTCATGAGTGAGTTCCTCGTAAATATTGGTATCGTCATGTTCAAATTCCACGTCATGGTGAAGTAATGTTTGAATAGGAGTGAGGAAGGGCAATCCAAATGGTTCGTAAGAATATGAAATTGACTTCCCATTAACATTTGACTCCAGGTGAGAGAGTTTCAGCAACAAAATGTTTACCCCCTCAGACCAGAGACAGTAACACCAGATTTTTTGCTCTACATGAAGTTTGGTCAACAAATGTGGGGGGTGCGGATTGGATATTATTTGGGAAAGCCGGCAGGAAAACATCCCTAAAGCTCCTATTTTATCCCATCTCCTGGAGTTATCCTCTAATCAAACGATACTTTCAGCGTTCCACGGGTTCAAGCTCCCCATTAATTTTTTGTTCATTGGCTGCATGGTACCCGGTGGTCCATATTGTCGGGCTATCGCATTACACGTCCCTCTCCCCTATACAAATTGTCACATTTGAGTCCAAGATTTATAATATTTCATAGCTTTAACACTGAGCCCTTCAGCCTCCTGTCTACCTCAGATAAAGACAAAAAAAATCTGTGTCTCTATCTGTAAGAAAGCTATTTTCGTGTTTCCATTCATCATGCATGAACTGGGTCACCGTGATTTTCCTCGAGTACATCACTATTCCGTAGAAGCCCCTTACTATGTATTCTCCAGGCGAAAAATGTGAATATCTCGGGGAAAAAAAAAGAAATACCCGACTATCGTACATAACCAATGACACTTGTCTCCCAGTGGGGGAATATCTGAGTGAACATCAGATGCAAATATTGCGCAACAGAATATAAGAACGATGAATGAAGGGATTAGACAGTGAATCAGCGACTCGCAAAGCCATTGTGAGAGAAGAAAATTCGAGAACATAACTGAAATGAAGCAGAGTGTGAGTGAAGAAGAAAGGATGCTACATTTTTGCAATATTTATGGTATCTTCCTCTAACTTTTGTTCTTCCCTCAAGATTTTTATTTTTATTTCTTCTTGGCTGAAGAATTTTATATCGTGCGTTTTTCCTATGGCAAAAAGAATGGATGACAGTGCGATGGGGGGAAGAAAGATGGGAGTTGGGTATAGAGAGAAGAGCGAGAAGGTGAAGCGAATGTTTAAAAAAGTTTCTCCAACGGAAAGACGGATATTGCGTTTCCGAGTATTTTGCCTTGCCTCTTTCAACTTTTATCATCTGGACTTTTTTCAGTTTATAGTTCAACTGTGTGTTACTCCATCTCCTCAATCTTTGTCTTATTTTCCACTACATTTTTCTGTCATCCGCATTGTCGGATATTCGGCGGGGATCAAAGAATCAAGGAAATATCGAATAATCAGGAGGGGAAATTCAGTTTTAAAAAATTCTGATCCAGTTTGTATCCGGAGTCATTGGAGGCTGATGCATCCTCATGCTTTTACGACCACTCTTGATGGCTCATACCTGTCCCGTCCATCTAGATTTTACGGTGGTTTATCCGAGGACGACGAGGAAAATGAAGAATTACGATGGGAAAACTGAGCAAAAAGTGGTAAATAAAAAAAAAACGTCGTCGCATCGTAGATTCGTTTATCCTGATGTACTTCCACCGATGGTGGAGAGTTGGACATATACAGAGGAGTCAAAAATTCGGTGGAAAAAAAAAACGAGAACGCAGTGGTCTCGTTTCTCGAATTTTCACATTCTGCCGGGGCTTCAGTGCCATTTAGATGGAGTGTTTCAAGAGGATGAAAAATAAAAAAAAATCGAACAAACTAGTCGCGATATATTGGCATTTTTTTTGTCCAACAATTTTTTTTTTCATCGACGCCTGTCACGCTAGACAGATTTGAGTGCAACGTGTGGCCACGCCCGATTTTCCGGCGTTTTGCGAGTCAACAGAGACCGGCATTGCCTCCAGCGAAAATACTGATGGGGAAAAAAAGGAAGAAAACGAAATAAAAATCGAAGGATACGAAAAAGTAGACAAGGGCGGCAGAAAGCAAAAAATCCCCAGAGGGCGAACTGGAAAAAATGAAACGCAACGCGTTTTCAGTGGTGAGGTCACGGCTGTAGAATTAATTGGTCGTTTTCGTTGCGAGTTGCTCTCACGGCTACACTGGTACATACACATCGGTACAGAGTGTGCCATAGCGTTCAGTTAATTGGAAAAACGTCTATTCCGATCGTTTGGAGGATGAAAGAGAACCCATCCTTCCCCTGCCCCTTCTCACTGAGGGTGTGCGCAACTCCACCGTCAGGGGATGGAGTTAATGAGAGTGGATTGCAAGCAAGATGGCTTGAGAAAAGTATCAAACTTTTTATTGCATCCGAATGCCATGAGATTTCTCAGTCTGATCTTTCTCTATATCACAGATTCTCTTCAATTATCTTGATTTCCGATTTACCAGAACAATTTATCGTTCTTCAATCTAACGAATTTCGTAAAAAGTTCGGAATTAACGCAATTAAAAATGCCCCAACCTCGACTCGATGTCCACCTCAATCACTACTTTTTCAAATGTAATTTTTCTTCGCCCTCGTTTTGTCCGTGAGAATGAAAATTCAGTTACAAAAGTGTTCTTATGAATTTATTCAGCCCATACACTTTTACGGAAGATTCAAACGTGTTAATGAGCAATTCCCTGAGGGTTGTTAAACCGTACACCGCGATCAAGGGTTTAGCCGTGCGGTTTTGTCCTCCAATAATAATCCGTAAGAAAGGGTAGAACACGTTGGGGGCAGAAGAAAGAGACGAAGCCCAAAATGCACAAGAGTATTACGTACAAAAGAGTCAGTGGGTGCACCTAAGTAGACCCACCAACTGAAGAGGCACAGAAAGCTAATTATCCGCTTCGCCTAACAACTTTACCGCACGATAAATAACCTACCGGGACATTATACCGCGGTACCAACCTCAACATTTCGGTGGATATTCTCCTCTGCCATGCTCAAATATACTACGGTCTCCACTTTTATTTTACTATTTTTTTTTTACACTTCATTGCTTATTTTATCTCCGTTTATCGTAGCCAACACCAGTGCCCGGACGTGCTACAATTTCCCAACACTAAAATGCCTTTTTCTGATGATTCATGAGAAAGTGAGAGAGATGATAGAACATTATAACGGTATTGGTTCATTATTTTCCTGTTGTTTAGTTGATTTGGTTCCCTACTCACTGCACTATATTCTCGCGAATCCGCCCTGGCCACAAACCTATGAATCTTCCTCTGGAATAAATCCTACCTCGGAGAATTTATTCCGGCTTGACTGCTCACGAAGGTACCATCATCAAACTTTCCACAAGCTACAAATACATCACCCTAAAACCTGTCAGAGAAAGAATGCACACCCGTATACGAGAATTACTTCATGTTCCTGTGGAGTCTTATAGAAGAAGACGATCTGAGGAAATCGAAAGACGGTGGGTCAGACCTGTTGTGAGATTTGAATGACACCAAATGAAATGAGTGAGAAGTAGGAGCCATTGTCTAGCCGTTGGCAAAATCCCTGAGGATCCTGAAGGTCTATAAGTTTTCTACTTTTTGTTCCCTCAATCCCAGAGGCATACCTCTTGTCACCTACCAAATGCTGAGAGGATAGTGTCAGTAAAAGCCTCGTCTTTCGACTCCGACAAAAAGTTCAATGCTGATGGGACTATTGGTTATACCCTCGGGTTTTTGCTAGGGTGTGAAATTCACCGCGATAATTCTAGGGACATTCATTAGCTACTGCAAACTTTACAAGGGATAAATGGAACACAGAAAGAATTAAGAGACTTTTTAAGACATTTATCCTCGGGAGGATTAATTAAACATTAAATGTTTTATGGGGTAATAATGAACTTTATCACCACATTTTAGCAGCAAAATCAGGGTAGAGCATCAAACATTTAGCTAACTGGCCGCGAGATTTGATAATCACAGCGCCTCCACCACATGCCATGAATTCCCTGCTCCAGAATCTTCGATAAACTTGATGTAATATCCATGAGGCATGAGAATTCAATAACGCATATTATCAGAAGCATTTACGAAGAATTTTCAACTAAAAATTACATCCGATTGTTAGGGTATGCACTCATTAACCCAGTTTACGATACGTTCCGAGTTGATCGGTAGTGCCTATACTTTTATTTTATTGGACGATGCAAATTCCTGAATGTATCGGGGATATGGAACATCAGCCGGATGAACCCTGTGGTTACTCTCGTTGGTGAGTGGCCATGAGTCTTGTGGATTTTGTGAACAGTGTGAACAATCCCCTAAAATATGAGGAAGATTAAGATCTCATATATTTTATTAGTCCACCGGTATAATTCTGGTGTCTTCACCTGAATAGTCTCCACAACTTGTCATAATCGTCAGTCTGTCTCGTCAATTCTATATTATCATACGCGTATGGTCCCCGCTATTGTGCGGGAGCCATTGTTTTCGGATGCATCCCCTCCCGGTTCGTTTTTATAGCAACTATCTCACCCCTTTCGATTCACCCATGCAGTCTTCCTTCCTCTCTCTCACCATCTTTGGTCTCCTCACTTCTCCTATCGGTCAATGCCCCAATCCTCGTTTGCGTTCTCCAATTGCGTTTGCGCTTGCTAACACACCGCACCTACACCCCAGAAATGTGCGGGCTCAAGGTGTGCCATTAATGGCTCACCTCACACACACACACTGAGATTCGTATCAGATTTTCGTCTGTTGAACGTGTCTCCCACTTCCCATCTATCCCAGTGCTACCCGAGGTGAGGATTTCCGCGTCTGTTGTTTTTTTTCATCGTCACGTGGTACACTCATTTGTTTCATCTCGTTGAAACCCTTTTAGTATCTTTTTTTTTTCCGGTGGGCGCTTTTTTGGCCCCTTTTCAATGCCGATATCTCGTTAATCTTGCACGCCGTGTTGATTGCTGCAGTGGAATGTCCCGATTAATTCAGGAACTAGCGTCGAGAATTGAAAACGAGATTCAGAGAAAGACGTCGGAAAAGGTCTCGCCTACCAAAGACAGCTACTGTAGAATAATTGAATAAGATAGACTTCCAATCGTGTTTGCCATGAATTATTCAAATAGACGAAATATTTGTAGAATACAGCTGCCGTTATCAGATGCCCATGATATTTCGATCGTCAACTTGGTGAATTTTTATTCATTCGAAGTGAGAGAAGTTGCAACGAGCACCACTCAATATCGGCTACGAAAGAAATTGAAAATATGAAGTAAAAAATGTATAGAAAATTCGACGTATGTTTATTGAACACTTCCGTATTCCTTTGGAGTACCTGCAATAGAAATAGTTGGAAAGTGTGGAATGGGTACGAGAGATAATTTATTTCATAAATTTATGTCTACGGAGGTATAGAAAACAAATGGGCTGATAATATTTCGCTCGTGCTTAAATAATCCAGCGCCATTCCAGTCCCATCCGAGTTTAACCTCTAACGGATATTGTCAAATACTGCGGTGAAATCAAAATGATCTTCACTGATCCGTGAATCCCTCGCATGTCCGTCAAATGACCGGTAGTCATGAAAGTGACGCCGGCATTCAAACGCTTCATGCTGTCATCAACGGCAAATCAAGCCACTGAGGAATCCCTCGAATTGAACCGAAAGTCCCCAAAACTTCCACCCATAATGTACATTTACCAGTGGTTTTGGTTCTATGCGTTCATTGATCATGAGGCAATGCTCATTATCTAATAATTGCGATTACTGCGGATAACCAGTCCATGAATAGTTATCAGACCGAACGGATATGCTAAACAGACAACTAAATTTGCCATCTGTAGGCATTGGACGATTTCGGAGGCTTTCGATGTATATATTCGACATGCTGAAACTGGTGTGCCAAACCGTCTCACTTCAACAGGGGAATACATACACCTAGTGTGTTGCCTCGGTAACGCAAGAGAGGTATCGTTTGACCGTTTCACTACGCACATACTACCTCTCATACCTAAAACCATTTGCATATATATGTTCAGATGTACGAGTATATATATATATATGTATGTTTATATATATGGGTATAGATATTGCGATGGTGTCTCTCTCAGACACTGAAATACACAGAAGTACACTTTATCAACGCTGCGTTAGAAATGGTTTATCGATTACATCCATATCAGCGATAAATTCTAGATATTCAAACAGCTCATGGACCTATCAACGCGTCCTCGTCAAGAGGGTGAATATACCTGAATGATGATCAAAATAATCGTTGACTAGCCCTCGTACAAGTGGATCCCCATGACTAAAAGAATAAACGTTTATTCGGAATTGAAATTCTTCCACTTCACGAATCGTTACGTTCTCATGGCGATATTATTTTTCATTTTGTTACACCTGAAGTGGCTCTTTGACTCGAAATGCACGTCACGTTTCACTCAAAAAACCAAAATTAAAATCATTTGATCGTGTCGATAGCAAAACCCTAAATGATGTTTGGCCAAAGGCTATTGATCTCGTTCCAATAGTTCTTGATACCCATTGATGGGCCATGGATTTGACACGTTTCGCCATTCCATAATGAAAAGGCAAACATCAAAGCTCAAAGCTCAATAAATATACTGCCCTCTCTGTCTCAATCCATTCATGAGCATCAATCGGAGGCTACTGGCATTTGCAGTCAGCCTTTTCCACAAATTGATTGCCATTAAATCCCCGACAACACGAAACAACTGTTCACCGATACATGTCAATGAATTGATACCGCTACACGTTATCGTCCGAACAGCAGCGAGAGAATATTCCCGAAAGTGAACAATAGAAGGAATAAGACAATTTGTTGAAATAAAAATGGCGAAATGATATCATAACATGAGGGCTGCCAGATGGTTATTTGATTTTTTTTTAGAATAGAATGCACCATTGCAGTCTAAATGAGTTATCAATAATATCATTCAAAATATGTCAATCACTCGCGTTATCAACGTCCCTCCACTAATTGTGACAGCAAGATGTCAATAAAATATAAATAAAAATCAACAAGATATTTTTAAAAATCCCACCATCTGGCAACTACGGATACATCGTAGGGTATTCGTCCACATCAAATGGTTTTGTTCCCTGCGGGCGTTATATGGGCGTTCCTAGAACAATGAATACATTTAGCGTTCTACCGTGGAAACATGCACCAGGCCAACACAAATGCAGTAAGAAGTGATATACGATTTCCATTAGCCTTGTGTTAGCAGGTTTCCGTGCATCAGAATGACTCCTATATAACCTTGTTACATGATACTTTGTAGGGAAACATAAATCGTCAGAATTTTTTCCCGTTCGATAAATTATAATTTCATGACCCTATTTACTAGGGCTTCACTTTCAGAAATTAACTGAGATTTCCTCCATCATTAACTCGCCGCTTGCAGCGCTATATTTTTTCGATTTTCCAAATTACGCTGCAGTAAAAGCATCGAACTCAAACCATCGACAATAAAACAGCCCTTTTCATGCGAATGATGATCTTAAATCATCTACGATAATAATCACAACAGCAACGACGTATAATATGGCATATAATATGCAGAGGTTCATTCATACTCAACGTATTTCGCATGGTCATTAAATTATCACTGCAGCTTCCGCCAAGGAATGTCACTTGCAGTGCAAAAGTCCTTGTAAGTAGTTCACCAGCTTTGATAATTGAATTACAGAGACCTACAGTAAGTAGTGAAACCGTAGAATCCGTCTAATGCACCTGAATTCCCGAGCGATACCCGGAGGCACTCGCTTGCAGTTCCTTTGATGCAATTGAATGCTCTTACCTAAGACAGGTGAACTAGACTACTATTGATATACAAGATGCCCTATCTAGGTCTTCTGATGCCGTTCACCGAGCATTCAGCCTGACTTCGTATCCGTACCATCGCCCTCAGCAACACCTGCATGACCGGAGGGATACGCCCGTGTAATCCATGTCCACCCCTCGACCCTCTCGTCCCTCTTTAATACAGCCCCAGTATCCTACCCTCTTGACGTTCTGCTGCAGTTGCCTCATGTTTAACCGTATCATCCTCCAACGCCTCCTCAATAGCGCATCAACCCTTGTATCCATCTCCTGGAGAGGGATTGAAGGGTTTAACGATTCTATATTGCCTCGTCCATGATGGACGTCATGGACAATGGGCTCCATTAGGTGATAATTAAGGTGAAGATTATTGATGGATTACCCCGAGGGTGATACGTAGGCCCAACGGAATTTTTGGTAATTTGTCGTCAGTTATTCCGAGGTGGAGGGCATTGTAGGGATAAAAATTACTGGTAAATTTATTTAACTACTCCGTTACGACGAAACATACTCGTTCCTTCGCTCCGTCTTCTCAATAGTTCTCAAAAGTATTTCTTCAATATTTTCACGATTTATAACCCAATATTTCACAGCTAAAATTCGTAGGAAAATTCTCAGCGAATTCAAAGTATCCCATACGTGATTCCCCAACAGTACTCATGAGATCTGAATTTTTTTTATTCCCTCGTATTGGTAAAAAATGAAATAAAACGAATGCCACCCTCCTCGGCATGAAAAAGCAACAGGGAGACAACGCAACGAGATGAGTTTGTGGCAGGCGTGGTGGCGCGTGCAAGGCGTTCACGTAACGCCTGTGAATGGAATACCAAATACATTTTCTCTCTTTCCAGCATAAACTTGTGTCGGTAATATGTAGAGAAGGGGGAGGCCCGGTCTGAAGGTTAATAGTCATACAGTTCCATCTCGTCCGTCTGCTGCCACGTTTGTGACAAGATTTCAGAGCAATGGAGGTACCAAGAGACGGAGGAAATTTTCCCCCAGGAAGCTCCTATTTGGGGGAAAGGCAAACGGAGGATTGGGGGAGAGGATGAAGAAGAGAGCCATCATATCTGCATGAAATTGTTGAGTACTGTGTGCACATGCTCCGTTGACATTCTCTAAGGATGACAGGTGTCTTCACTACAATGTTATGGAGGAGCTTCTGAGCTGACCGACAGAAGCGACGCGCTGCATAATATTTCATCATTAGGGCTTTCGCCACCCTGAAAGTGGAAAGTTACACCGACGATAGTGGATTATCATCTCCGACGTTAGCAAGTTAACCATATCCCGGATAAAACTACAACCTCAGACGCAATTCACTTATCTCCACGCAATGGAACTTATTGGCTTTAAACACGTTATTTGTCCGCTGTGGAACGTCTTACTTCCTGTTTTTTTATCCAGCCCTATAGAAGTACAAAAGCAATAGAATTCGGAAGGAAGTAGAGCAGCAGAAAAAATTTTTTTGGCACGAGTTAACCAGTTTCCGCCATTGACTTCCTACCAAAATGAGTACAAACGCAAGCTGAAATAGCATTTAACGTCAATGCTACAGTAGAATGAGGATGAGAGTAGGCGGACACGGAATGGACTGGTCCGATGAAAGAAAACGACGTGCCATTACTCTCACTGATCGCCATGAGATCCACCTCCCGGGGGTTGCTGGAAGCATATACAGACTGAGAGAGGTGCCCAGTATCAAGAAAACTTTCTTTCTTTACCCCAAGAGCTATTCTACTTTCACATTACTGGAGGGGTTCTAGTGAGAGAGTTGGAAGAGAAGTTAAAAATCGTTGGCCCCTTATCTGAGTGTTCTACCTTCACATGGTGAAAATTAATGGACAGTGGCGAGGAAAAATTTTCTGCATACTAGAAACTGCACCCTCTAACATGTATTCTTGGTAATATCTGGAAAGTTACTCCTATTTTCATGAGAAAAGTCGCGTTGAATCTGTCCATTTTCTTCAATACCAAGAATTGAATTGAGTTTTCCTCTTATTGAAGTGTCAAGATAATATAGATAACCGTTTTTATTTCCTCCCTGTAAGACGTGTGCGATGGAAATTTTTTCTTCTGTATAAGATGTTCATACCTTTTCCCTCTCATCTCTCTTCTCACTTTCCTTTGTGTGTCCATATATCAGCCGATAAAAATATAATGTAGTGGACGTCGTGATATTCGAGAGGTCCTTAGATACATAGAATATACATATACGAAACGTGTACATCACTTTGGGCTGGAGAAAAGTGCCCTCTGTGTACCCAATTCCTTCACGTCTCGGCAATGTGCTTTCTCTCGGCTCTGCCATCGAAAAACGTGACGGCCTCCGGGTTGAGGTCCAGCACTCTTCTCTCCCTTCAATGGCATTACTCACCATCTCGGGATAGCCTTCGTCTTCAATTGATCGAAAGTACCAGTTAACACTCTGAGGGTTTTTTAAGTCGTAAAATAAATTTCAACAATGGGAAAAATCGACTTTCAGTTCTTTAATCCTTTTCCGATTTCCTCACTGATGAATGGCTGTTGTTTCCAATTGTTGTTTAAAAATTTCGATTATAGGGGTCCTCACAACGTTCTGAAATTAAAGACCTGTCAATGGCCCCCTTTCCGTCTTTTCCGGCTGATCATCTAGTAATAGTGTGGCGTAATATTTGAATGGCATCTCAACACCTCGAAAAATAAGTCAATCGCTAGTTCCCTACATTTATGCCCCAGTGAGATTATGCAAGTATCTATTCACATCCCCTGGTGTTCGTGAATCCGGATTTTCGTATCCGCACAGCGACTCACTTCCTTTTCCTCCGCTGTGACATTAATAAAAGGAAACTGAACAGCTAGAGGGAATATAAACGGAAAATTGGTCATACGAGACCACTCACAATGAATATAAATCGTCAAAGTGAATAACCAGTGAAGTGAAAGACTATCTGAGGTCTTATTATACTGGCTTCATTGAGAGTACAGAAAGTACAATGTTGGAAGTGCGGCAACCGGACGGCCAGGAAGGAAACCACAGAGATCAAAAAGACGTATCTTCCCTGTGTGCTAGGAATATCTGACGGGGTCACGGCGGATAATAGATAAGAAGGTACTCCTTCGAGAGGATCGACTGACACTTTAATCTCACGTAGAACACGTAATTCCGGTCCCTCCAATCCTCCCCCTGGCCCTTTCCCACTACCGCTTTTCTCCCTACACGTATACAGTAAAGAGGGCTCAGCATTCTGAAGCAATAGATCGTCGAGATCTCGTTCCTGGATTTTTTTTTCTTCCTCCTTTTACTTTTTCTCCCACTTTTCCTTGTTATTTCATTCGAGTTTTCTGCATGGCCTGCCAACTGCTCAACCGCCGTCTGAATTTCAGACCATTTCTTTTCTACCCATGCTAACTCCTGAGAAACAGCCACCCTCCCTCTCCGTTCTGGGTACGTATTTTGCATAGAATAGCACTACCACCCATCCTCATCTAGCGTCGATCTGCAGCTAGTGTAGGGAGAGGGGATGTGCACTGTTGCAACAGCTACAAAACGAGTTAGTCGTCTTTGTTGCTCACTCCCTTTCGCTCCCCTTCCTGCTCAGTGTTTCGGGCTCTGTGTTGCTCAACACTAGCACTGATCTTCTGCTTTTCATTCTCTCATGTAATGTGTGTGTATGGGCTGCACGAAATGTGCCCTGAGGCAAAGTGGTAGCGACCAAACCCCGGTGGAATTTCCACCTGTTTTCGGAATTGTCGGGGCCACAAGGGTTTTGGAAAAATTGGCTTGGAATTTTCTAGTATGGGGAGTAAATTTAAACTGATTTTTCGGCGTAATTGGATTTTTATTGGATATGGCAGGGGAATGGGGGAAGGTGGATGTATAATTAAGATATTTGCTCGTGTTAAACAAATATGATTTTTTCCCCGCTCGTCTCACATTCAGTAATTTATTGTAATATCCAATCCAATTATTATCGTGTTACGCAGTAAAGAAGCATGAAGTACTAAAAGTAAGTAGGTCATAAAAAAGATATGTCCTGGTGGAATTCTCACCTGTTTCCTGAATTATTAAGGGCGCAAAGGTCTCGGAAAGATTAGGTCGGAATTTTTTTCTGTTCCCCTAATGTGGAATATTAAAAATGAAAAATGTGAGTGAAAAAAAAATGATGTGGTTATGGATGAGCTTTGATGAATTTTCTCCTGAATTAATAATCAAACTTTGCCCCCTTATTGATCAAACTTTGATGTTGAGACCGGTGAAGTTCACCATTAGAGAAACTCAATAACAAATCACTCCTACTTCCAACCACTGAAATTACTTTTCCTCCTGCGGAAAATTCGATTTGCCCCGATACTTGAGACTCCTTCCGACCCATCCGCGCAATTATTACTCCTTTATAAAATGAAAAAAAAAAAAAGATGCTGTGATCCGCAGGACGCACCTTGAGCCTGTGATTTTCTTGACCCAATATAACTTTTTTTTCTAAATAAATCATCGTTTGTTTATCAATCAGCCTTATAAATTTCCTATCGAACGAATATGTCCTGCCCAAAGCTATCCCTTAATTCTTTTCCACTCTGTAAAATTTTCCGCAACGACAAACCACTTGGAGTACGTTCCACAATTTTCCCAGTAACTCCAACTTATCTCGATACTTGAGTCAACTCTCCCAACTATTCATCCAATTATTATCGAGTTACGGAGCAAAGAGGCGCGAGATAGTAAAAGTTACTAGGCCATAACAGAGATAAGTGACTGTGTTCTATATTTCTCGTGCAACAATTTAATCCATTTTGAAACTTTGTTGAATGTCTTAAAGACTCCTTAACGCTATTAATCCCACTTCACGCAAAATTTCTCAGGCATTATATTTTCAAGTATCTACAAGGGATTGTTAAACGCACTCGTGTCGAGAAGAAAACTATGCACTGGGAATGCAAGAAGTTGTTTAGCATGTTGAGGGGAGAGTCTTTCCTTCACACATAAACGTGTACCAGAGTTTAAGGGATGATGGTATCTTTCCGAGTAAAATTCCCACTTCAGTTGTACACGAAAGCTATACACCTTTGGAGACATTGAAATTGTGAGAGTGTTGAACGAGACCACGGGTAGTGTTGTGTAAAGCTTCGTGTTGCTTCATACAAGTGCGTTACTGCCTGCGGGTTAACATGAGAGTACATAACCACCACCAACTTCTCATCCCCCTCTCTCAATCTACCCGCGTCTTCCTCCTCAATTTTCAGGGAGAGACGTCGAGGATAATTCGTAACACCCAGCAAAATCCAATTTCCGATCTTACGCGTATTCATTTGCAGTTGCACACTCTGCCTACTAAATTCCCCGTGGAATGAACGTCTGAAGTTATCTGTATGTGAATGAAGGGGTGAACGTGAGTCTGAGATATCGTGGGTGGGGAGGATATTTACGATTTCATTCATGATAAGTCGATGATTATGTGCATCGTTGCTTTTGATTAAATTGTCGTTACCGATGTTGAATTCCGATTAATACATGTATGTGGTGAGCAGCAGAATATTTTAATTAATAAAAATTCATATATCTGACCCCTGGAGATGTTTTTACCCGGACATTGCGTACAGAAGAAAAAAATTGAAAAGCTGAGCATAGCGGGACGTTTTTCTCTTCGGGAAAATACGATTTTCGCTGTGTCAGGTAGAAAGGAGTTATCTATCTTCGTTTCCTTCTCTGGAGCCTCAACCGAACGTCAATTTCACGAACAGCCACACAGAGATGGATAACGTATGTTCGCGATTTACAGAGGAGTCAGTTTCTAGAATTTTTTTTGTCTTCTCAAAAGGTAAAATTGTGGTGAAAAATGGTGAGAGTTGATTTCTACTCACTGAGGAGGATTTTTCAAAAGGAAAAATTTATGCATTCTGTTTTATTGAAGCGTAAATTGTGAAAATGTTTTGGATCTAGTGAGAGGGATCCTTTTCATATAATTTCCGGTGTCTGACACTGATGGTACATAAAGAGGTAGGAGCATTGATGCCGGCACTTTTTTATTATTCGTGGACGTCTTTTACGTAGATATATATCATAAAATATCCACTTATCACATGGGGGTCTTCCGCAGTGGCTCTTCAATGCAAACACATAAATTTACCCCTGAATTTTTTTTTATTCGATTTCACTTCCCAAAGGGCAGTGAGAACGACTTGTGGATTTGAGACACTATTGATCTACTAAATTTTTATCTATATTAAATTGTGCCACGGACGGTTGGTTTTTATTTCCCGAAAACTCGATAAATTGCGATTCAGTTTTTCAAGTTTTTCAAAATAAATATTCTGAGCTGCGGATGTAACGGCAAATGTTTAGTCCCCACGCACAGAACTGATCCGTCGCACCATATATTTCATAGTTTTTTTATTATGTATTTTTAATAAATCATGGTAATCCAGGAATCATCTGAGTATTTATAATCCAATTGGCACATGCAGCTGTGTATTCCATCACGATCTTCTTCGCAATTATCAACTTTCGATTTGCAAACAAATTATTTTTTCCACTTTGTTTCACTCACTGTCTCGAGGCACATCATAAATTCAAGATTATTCCCATTGGAAAAAGGCTATCATTGAGATTTTATCGGCATACCATTTACCTGTACAAGTATTTCAATACCTCATTTATTTTTTTTTCAAGCCAAAAATAATCGAGAAGAAATTTAGTCGACAAGACGAAATGTTTCGTAAGTGGGACACCCGTCTATCCCGTTTGAACGAAAAAAAAAACAGGAGAGAAGGTAAAAATCGAGAAAGGACCAATGGGAAAATAAATGAAGTCGCTTTGCGATTGAAGAAGAAATGAAGTTCGATTTGAATTCCACAACCGTAAGATAAATTAGAAAAAAATGGAGCAGGTTAAAAAAGAGAATGAAAAATAGGAAATCAACTTCTTAAATAAATTCCAGACCTGCAACGATTAGAATCCCATAAAGAAATTAAATCAATCCCCAGAAATGTTTTAAAAAATCAATGAAAACATCTTAACAAACTCAAAATTTTCGTCCATAAAAAACCACCACTAAAAAAAATATTCCGTCTTTTTGAAAATGAATTCAACGTGACCTGGTGCCTTTGAAATCCCAATGAATAGATGATTATAAATCCTAGATTCACTGAACGATGCACCACGTCTATGTCATGCCTAGGAAGTCGGCGTTGCACTCTCGTGGGTGGGGGTAGACGTTAGGGTTCTTAAAGCTTCGCGGTTTTTTTCAAAAGCCCCTCACTGTATCTCCCCCACTTCGAATCCACTAGCCTCACCTCACTCCACTTCTCTCCGTCGACCTCCTCCAGGTCCTCACCCATTCGTTCCCCACTCCACTGCATCTATCTTCCCCACCCTCCTCCCCCATCGGGCTATCCTCCCTTCCCCTCGCCCTCACTGCTATCGACTATCTCACTCAGTGTCACATTCCCTCTTTGCGTCTCGAATGCAGCTCCAGCAAAACCCGACTGAGTCACGAAAAAAGAAAAAAAAAACACGACAGAAAATTGCACACTTACGTACACATGAATTTAACACATTCGTAAAACTCTAACTGGTTAGACCCAGCTGCACATTCTCCCAGTCTCCCAATCTATAGACGCAATATATATTAAACGTTATGGAATTTTGTGAAAATAAGTTTCACAATGTGAAAGTTTGCGCGAATAAAAAAAAAATGAGGAAAGAAAAAAACGAAAAAAAAATAAGCGAAGCAATAAATAAAATTGTCGCCATTCATCTTCCTTTGGACTTTAGATTGAGCCACATTAGAGTTGTGTTACGATGGCATTTGTCCTTGTGATACTGGATCATGAGGTCACAAGAGCACCACATTTGAACGTCTCCTGGCCCTCCAGAACGCAAGGGAGGGAACGTAAGGGAGAAGAAAAATAAGAAAAATCTATAAACGACAACAGGAGGAATTCTTGGGAAGAAAAAATATTGTATGAGGATGTTAAAAAATGCTGAATTTTTTTTTATGACATACGTCTGGCATCATCACCATGGTATCGTGCAGCATACTTTATGATGGTCGAAGGGATGAGTGACATTTTCCACTGAATGGACAAATACGTCAGCCCTCCTTTGGCAAGATATTCTTTTGACCCTCTCCGGTATTTTATTCTTCCCTGTCTCCAGGATGTTTGAATGCTGCTCCACCGAGGGGGAATCAATAAATATGAACTCCCCGGGTCTCATGAGACTTTCGTGATATTCGTTTGATGTTTAATATTTCCTCAGTTTACATCACTCATCCAATAATTCAAATCGGATTTCAAATTCCATTTCCGATCTAATAACGTCAGAGAGCCTGAGTGATTAATTTCGTCCTTTTCCTTCCATGGAAAGAACTGGTCGTTATACTCCTATCGATTAGATTAATCCAATCCGAGACATTTCTCAGTTCAATAAAATACCGTCTATTCGCATGTAAAATTTTGCACAACTGCCAAGTTTCGCCGGCGAATATAAATGCGTTAGTCTCTTTCAACTTTACGAATAATATCCCCTCGAGAATTTTTGGGTGAGATTCTGGAACACAGAGTGGGCCAACAGTCCACTGTATTTTCTCCTCCCTACTTCCGCCCTCTTCCCCCTTATTCTCCCCATGCGTAACAACCCGAAGAATCTGAAATCGATCACCAGAGACACTGCACTTTAGGAGTTGGTTCCGAGATTCTAAACTTGTCGATCGAACTCACTATATCAACTTGTAATTCAAGGGAACTGTCTACCAAACTTTCCTGGTTCCTCCCAATATTTTCAATTAAACCTGTGCAAACTTTATCATTAGAGCCACATTAAACGAAATAAATGAGTACATGAGGATCAATTCAATCGATTCAACAGAGAAATTACACATTCAATCGACTGAAAATCAGGTATTCGAATTCCGGTCAAAATACTTCTGGCTCGGGCCAATCTGTTGTGCACCAGATCCGGGTGATTCGAATGCAAACAAAAATAACGAAAGAAGTCGAGAGGAAATGGAGAAAACACTGCGATGGATTTTTTTTACTCCCAAAAATTCACAAATAGCAACGATAACAAACAACGAAACGCACCTCGAACCCCAATTTAAAACAACGAGTCATCCATTCTCGTCGATTCAATAATTCAGCTTCTCATCTCATTTTCGTTATACATGACTCCCCTATGTCCGTTGGCTGACACTTGCTTACCTTTACCACTTTACCCCAAGCTATCCAGCAAAAATGAGGTAGCAGTAAGACCGTTGGACGTCATTTCGTTAAATCAACTGAAAATTAGGAATTTGAATTCTGGTCAAAGTTCTGCTGACACCATCCAGTGCATTTTCCTCTCTCTCCCTCCCTCAGATCCAGATGATTCCAGGACAAAAGAAAGTAACGAAAAGAAATCAAGAGGAAATGGAGGAAACGCTGCCACGTGCATTTCTGAACTCATTTCACCCGAAGATTGCAATGTTTCCGGTGGAAAATTTTAGGTTTAGAAGGTACCCAATGGCTGGTCTACATGCTCAGTGCAATTTACCAAGCTTCAGAAATCCATTCTAGCCTGTCCAACGTTCTCGCTAACCTCACTTTCGCATTGCTAGACTCAATTCATGCCAAGGCTGACTGGGTGCGTTGCCCCCTATTGCCCGTATGCTGCCGTCACTGCAGAATACAGCAGCAGGCGAAAAGCCCCTCCCTCCCCTCCACCATCCCCTGGCACTCTCTCGCTCTTTTCACCTCCCACCACCTCCTCACACAGCCTCCTGACTACGACTTTGCACACAAACGTTCAAGCAGACATTGGTGCGAGCCTTGCAATTGCCTTAGACCTTAACCGCTGGTGCATACACACATAGTACTGCCGTTGTGCCCAATTCCCACTTTACCCCGCTTTTCAAACTACGATCCCGAAAGACGAGTCATGAAACCTCACTCGCCTTTTTCTTGAGGGGCCGAGGAACGAGAGGGGGTGGGGGACCTCCCAGCGGCATGCCAAAGCCCCATTGTGCCCATTTGGAATCTAAAAGTCCGGTTTCAGGGAGGTTTCCAAGCCAAATTTGAAGATTCAGGGGGGACATGGAGCTTATGGACGTTCGACACCCTGTCACTCTTCTACTACCGAATTTACAATGGAGTTGACACTCACTGGTGAATGTTAATGTCTGTAGGTGTTGAGGGGAAGTGAATAAACGACGAATGTCAGGAATTCGTGGGGAATTAATTAGGGTTGATAAGAATGGTTTATTATTTAGTCAGCTTTGAGTATCGATACTCGCTCAATTTCTATTGACAATTCCATGGAGGACAATTGCAACAACTAAGATGTCTTTTGCGTACAAATGCAAGATGCATGACTATCCTAGTTTATTATGCATGCGCACGAAATTGACGTAGCACGGAAGAAAGAATGACCTTCTTCGGAGGGATTAGAATGAGTGTGTTTGTGTGTAAAAAAAGACATAGCACTTTTTCCCTGGACTGAATGCAAATGCACGAGTGGTAGAACGAAGTGGCAGGGGGAGGAGGTGGTGAGAGGAATCAAAGACGAAAACTACATAGCACAAGTTTTCCAGAGAGAGTTTGTTCAAATGCACATTGTGCTGGTCTCAATAAGGAGAAAGGTTCATTTTTCTTTTCTTCGAACCTCCATTTATTTATTTGCAATTCTAATCACCCAGTATTTTTATTATATTCCGTCAAGGGTCGAGTTTATTAACGTACGAACTTTAATGAGTTTTTCCGCTATCTCTGTCGTCTAATTTTCAAGCTGAATTTGAGATTGAAAATATGACACACAATGAGGGTGAACTGTAATAACATTGTAATTACGGAATAATTCACGCGCTCATTGGTGGAACGTCAACGCGGAAAAATCGGAAAAATATACCTTTTGGTTCTGCCTCACGAAGGCGGAAACTTGTTTAAAAAACAGGCATTGGAGTTAAACGTGCATATAATAATAAACTTCAGCGTCAAAACAGCTTTGTTACTGTAATTACAGGCTTGTTAATTTATTCTTTCTCGTCTACTTCATCAGTGTATTTAATTTTTCAATCTCACTCTTTGCGGGAGAATATTTCCCGGATATGGAAGCACACATCCAATCATCCGGCGTTATAATGTTGACGAAAAAAAAAATAAATTGCGCTAACTAATGCGTAGGTGCTGGTCTTTGTGAGCATAGGCCCAGCTGGCAATGTAGATAATCACGTAAAAATAGAGGGAAAAAGAATTGTAAGAAGGGGAGGCAGGGGGGGGGGGAGGAGACAACAAGCGGAAGTGTGTTAAAAAGTTACAAATATAATTTAAAACATTTTCGACGACGTGGCCCACACTGTCGCCTATGTAAATGGCTGGCTTTCATGACCAGCTGAATAACTGATAGCCCACTCGAGCTGATTGTGCCGATGGTGCTGCGGAGTATTATAGCGTGCGGCAAGAGCGATGCATTTAATTCGTGCATTTCGGAGGAAGTAGGTCGCAAACGGAGAGACTCGGTGGATTAAAATGAGACAGAAATAATGTGGAGAGAGGGGGCTTTGAATTGAGGAGGCGAGCAAACTCTTGGCTGAAAGCACGTGGCGGATCTTGCTTCCGAGAAGAGACGATATCACTTGAAAACTAACACTGGAGAGTTCAAATAACATTGATGGGGTGAATAGCGATCATAAATACACCGGCCAATCAGTAATTTTTAAATAAATTAATTGTAGGTTTTTAATGAATTATTCCAGCCCCATTTGTTGGATTGAGTCGTGGGAATTTTAATGAAGTTAGCTATTGCAAAAACGTAATTTCATTAGAAGAAGTTTGGGAACCTGGGGCCGTGGATAGATTATCCGGGAATTTAGATTTTTTTACTTGGGATGAATGAACGCATAAAAATTTGTCGCCAGGAGATGATTTGGAATTTTATGTTATAGAGAGATAGGATCTGGTGATATGAGAAATATATGTGGAAGAGTTGTAAAGGATCGTGCTGGTTTTATGACAGCTCTTCAAGTTTTCATGCAGGGAACAAATTGCGTTTGAAAACTGTGGTCATCGAAAAAATTAAGCCGCCTACTAAACAATATAGGGAAATTCCTTCCGAAAAATCGAATATGGAACAGCCATTCGCATCAATATTTTAGAAAGGATTAACAATCTGTCGCAGCTTATTCTGCTGTTACGATCACTTATTATTTTCCCAATTTATACTGCATCATCTGCATTCGACACAGACCAAAACTCAATAAATTTTTCCCAACCAAACATTTCACCCAGCACTGCATGAAAAACTAATGCCCAATGGAATGCACTTGATCAATAACTGTAAAAATTTCATTCGCTTCGCTGCTACTGAAATTGAATGTTATTTTCATTTAGCCAGTGCCCGATTCATTATTCAATTCGCATTCACTAGCCTCTGCCAACAAACACATCGTGCGTATTTGGAGGTCATGGACGTAACACACTTTTAGCATTTTCCCAATAACAATGTGTGAAATGAAAAAGAAACGTTTAAAAAAATATACCAATTGGCTTTCATATTACTCACCCCACACTCGTCACACACCTTTCGTCACCCTGCAACAATTCAAAAATCCACTTAATAAAATTCATTAAAAATATATTATACGCTATAATATTCATTGTATGATTCACAATTCTTTTACACTCCTCCACTTTTATTACTGAAACGTCCAGAATTTTATTCTGACACTCAAAGGTGACAATACGCGTACTTCATGGTCTAGTCTATATAATAATAAAATATTCTATGGAAATAGCTTTTCTACTTTGACATTACCGAGTCAAATACGCTGTAGAAGACGCCCATTTGTGACTCCGGTAGAATTAAATTTTGCCGTATAATGAATTTTCGTTGACGCTGAATGTGCAATACCCGATAGTATTGTATCACGAGTAACCCAAACACTGGTAAATGTGGCTCATGTGTTTTTGTTATCTAGGAAAATTCGGCACAAGTGCATTTACCATTCCAGGAAATATCGAGAATTATGCACACGAGTCTCCAAAGCAAATAGAACTAAACTTTCGGTTGTAGTTTGTAGTGGAGTCAGCGTTTTGTTTTCCAAATGGAATTTAATTTATCATAGTGAATGCAGATCCAATTAAATATCAGGAAACGTACTGACATTCCTCCCATTGTTTCTAGATATGATTGAGTGATATTTTCCAGTCTCTGGGTTTCTAATAAAGTATCGAAACGCGAGAGTCACTCGAGTAATTAGTTTGCGGTAGATACCCCAGTTATTTATCTTCTCTCGATTCTGCATATCTCACTTTTCCTCTCGTTTCAACAAATGTGCAGATTATGCGTCAACATGACACATTGATTTTTCATTGTTTCGCCGTCACTGGCACGTACCATGTCGATGTTTGGCCGAATGGGGGAAGGAGGAGGGTGACGGAAAATGGGGGATAAAAAAGTGAGGGCTGTGGAGCACAACTTAAAAGCTGTTAATCGAGTTGGGAAAAGAGAGCGAATCCCAAACGCTTCATGTGTGTATAGATATCGAGGAAATAACATTCTAGGTGTATGGACGTGCTGTGATAATATCGGCGTCAGTGACCTCTACACATAGTCAGTGAAACCGCTTTTTTTTCCATCGTTTTTTTTTGTTAACTACGAGCAACAGGGAAATGGATATAGCGATGAGATATTATATTTTCGATACGGGCTACGGGTTTTTAAATATTCGATTAAAAGCTACGGCGAGATATCGAATGCTGTCAATGCGAAAAGCCATGACAATGACTTTTATGAACAGACAACCGAAGGTTGGACTATACTACTTGTGCGTCATTGCTGAGTAATTCAAACGAATTCTTTTTAAATGATGAATTGCCTAAAATTGGCTAAATTACAAGGACATTTAAACATTCACTTGCTTCCGCACAATCAATCAATGCCTCCCCTGAGAATTGATTTTTCCATAGTGACAGTTTCACGTTAACTTTGATTTCATAAAACAAATTGACCGCCCTCTGTCAAAAATTCAAGTGCTAATCTGCAAAACTTTCCCAACTAGTTGATGAAATGCATAAAATAATTTTCTCCTTGAATTCTCCACAAGAAGTGGCCTCCAGTATTTCAGGCACGTATACTTCATCATCGCCATAATTATCCAGTTAACGGAGTGAATAATGTTCCAAAGATATACTTCAACGTGAGATAATCGGGGCTTCTATTCGCAGCCATAAATTTTTCTCCCATGCGCATTGGATTAAAACGTTAGGGACTACCAACAACTACTCCCTGGGAAGCTCGAGCACCCTCAGCCTCCCGTTCTCATGCGATATTGGAAAGTTGGTGGTTATATTGCATATAGATATGTCCCGAGTTTGCCGTTAACCATATAGTTCCATCGAAGCACACCAAACGCGCCAAGGTAAACTACTAGTGTTCTCGCACTTGTGGTGCATCTTTTCCTCGAACCCCAACTTCTCATCTCCCCTAACCGTCCACCTTCACCTCATTTCCTCCCCTCTCGCTCCATTTCCTTTCTCCAGGGCCTGTAACGGGTATGGCCAAATGAAATATTCCAAGACTAACCGAATTTCATGGCAGGGAGTCGATGAAAATGCTATAAGACTCTTATCAAGTCTGAATTAGAAAATCCGTCGCTCGGGCCGAGCCAATCGGGTAAAAATATAATGAATAAAATGGAGGAAGTTAATTACAGATTTGTAATACTCCGGTATTCGAGGAGGATAAACATCATCAATTCATTCTAATTAATATTATAATTTTATGGGGAAATATGGCAAGTCGAATATGTGCAGCGGTGTGTAAATGATAACGAAAGTAATATGAATTCATTCTGGGTTTTCTGAACTTTCACAACTGCTCACATAATTTCATCCATGAAATTTCTGAAATCAACTTTGTTTTTGCTACGTTAGACTGTGCTGTATTTCACGTGCAGAATGAAGTTGAGAAGGTAGTAAGTTCACTTTGACTCATCTTCCCTTAACTTTATAAAGTTTCATCTTACGTTGAAGGAAGAAGAAGGGCAACAGAGAAACAAAAGCAATCTCAGATAACGCGTGATATCATTGCACCTTCTAAAGACAACGTAATGAGATGTTGTTGGAACCTTTGTGTTTATCTTTTTCCTCGGCTTCTCGGTGTATTTTGACTCGCAGTGGAGTATAAAGGTGGACGCATCCTTCATTCCAATGCTCGGGGCTTATTGTTGAGATGATTACAATAATATTTACGGCTTCATTATGAGAAATAATGACGAAAACATAATTTTGGATGAAATGTTTCCGACTTTCATCTACTCTTGGTGAACAATGTCGTTTTGTTGTGTGGTAATTAGGCATTAATTGCTCGACGAATTGCTGATGAAGATATGAACCAATGCAGTCCACAGAAATATCATAATGAGTGGTTTTTGTTCAACTCCTTACACTGTTTCTCTGTCGTATTTTTGCTTCATCACTTGAAGATATTCAGCGCACACGCACATCCGGCCAATTTCTTCTCCTTTCTCAATTTTCAAACGATCATTAAGCTTACCTGTCAAAGAACGGTATACCCTGTGGCTTTTTTTTTCCCCTCTCCAACCAGATACATTGAAGATGCTGTGCCCGTTTTGTCAGTGGCGCGGTAACTGCTGAATGTCAGCAGAAAACGTTTCAGTCGTTAATTCTCAATGTGCCAGGGTCAAGTGGTATTTGTAGAGTTTCAAAAATGAAACGTGGGCGGTTGTATGGCTTTTGTTATTCCCCTCGACATTTTCGATTTCATGAAAAATTTTATCACATGACATTTCACGTTAAAATTGCAGACTAATACTCGAGAAAATGGTCTGGACGTTGCGAACGGTCTAAAAAAAATTATGCTGACGGACAAGAAAAAATCTAACGTATTTCGTTGAGCCTTCCATAAAATATATATTATAATTTTAGTGGAGTGGATGGGTGAGTGACACCAGAAACCATCAAAAAATCAAGTACCAAAAAATTTACATCCACCCAAGTTATAATTCTGGATTAATAAAATCCCTAAACTATTCCACAACTTGAGGAGTGCATGGTGAGCACAAAAGCCTCAACAGCTAAAAATTATTACTCACCATACAAAAATATCAGCGGAATAAACGATCAATTTATTTTCATAATCTCGGTACCGATTTCTCCTTGAATTTTACCACCTCCCCTGTTCCTCGTAAAAATCACGAGTACCCAAATACACTTTCTACAAAACACACTGAAAAATTATTACACCCAGCGGCTCGTAATAATATTTTTTCCCCTCCTTCTGTCCATTCTGCGTAATTCCCTTCTCCCCAATTTTTGGGTGTCTTCAGTTACAGCCGGTGGTTACATGTACACTCTTGTCGATTTCACGATGAGATTACCCATCCCGAATTATCCATTCCCACGTGGTTCGATGACGAGGCAGAAAACCGCATCGAAGCAAAATATACCCCGTATCTTTCAAACGAATGCACCAAGAGCGTGTGTTATACTCGGCTATATTCATCTATGTGTGGTATTCGTATTTTACAATATGTGTGTTAGTTTCACTTTATACCTTGGGCTGCCTGCATTTGCGGGATGTACTCAGCAATAAATAGAGACCCCGGTGAAAAACCGGTTGGCGAGTGTTTTTGGATGGACCTGAAGGAGGCGAACATGTATCGTGCTTTCTATATGCGCTCAGGCCAGATTGCAAGAGATCCACATGCCACGGGCTTTTTCAACTGTGCACAATTTTTTTTTATCCCACAAACCGTTTCTTTTTCATTATTATTATTCCTTCAAACCAGATATCCTCCTCCCCACCTTCCCCCAAATTTTTCGAACTCGTATTAACGGTATGTTGATGATTTTCAGAGGGAAATTCATTGAATTTTTAATCACACAGGGGGCAAGTACAGACCTGCACATGGAGAATAATTTCATTTCTGTTCGTTAATTTTAATTGTTATAATCAGAATGGCTGTGAGATTTTGAGAATTTCAACCCTTCAATTGTTCTCAATTGTTTCAGAAATATATTGAAAGCTGTAATTACCCAACCCGTCAGCTGGTGATCTTTACCACAATTCTCTTTTGTCGCTCATTTCCTGTTTCCCATTGCACCCACGTTTCAACTTCGAGTTTGAGCCTCCTCCATCTCCTCCACCCACTTCATCGCTGTTAGACAGTTTCCGATATCACACCTGCTCAGATACAACTTCATATAGAAATAGTATACGCTTATAAGTGTTTTATTACCACCATCGGCAAATCAAAGCAGCAGATAGAGCCTCAGGAAGTTATCCCTCCAATCCTCCTCACGACGCTGGTACATATATACACATGTATATATATATCAACTTCTTTTCACGCTCGACACACCGATAATGTCGAATAGCCCTCTGAATCGGTGCTGCATTTCTCCACTCGACTGATTTTCCACCGAGAAAATACGATTCGTCTGATTTCAGAATCGATAGATTCCAAACTCTACAACATGTCCTTTACTTTTTCTCCCTTTTCCCCCTTTTATTTTCATTTCGTTCATCGGTTTTTTACTTCTCTCACTAAGTCGACGTCGAAGCACCTATTGTTAATTCGCTCACCCACCCCCGTTCACCCCCTTTCCGTTTCCCCATTGTCTTCGACAAATTGTAAATTTTTCTTTTTCCCGGAATTCCCATCGAAACAATAGGTTTTCTCGTACATCAATAGCCAATGAAATGGAAAAAAAAAACATTGAGTTCTTTTCTTCTTCAATTTACTCAACGCGACTTTTTTCCTTTCGTTCACTCGTTCGACAAAAAAAACGCGGAAAATCGGGGTGAGAAAAAAAGGGCCCAGATTTCCAAACGACTGGTTTCCTCTGTCATCGAAAAACCGACTCGTAATTGATGCAAAAATACGTGAAAATAATTTGCAATAGTTCAGGGCTCATCAGGAGCCGTCAATCTTGCCATTCCCCTGTGCAATTCATCGCAAGAGATATTCGCAAGTTGTATTTGGTCGTGTACAATCAAAAGAGACGTGCAATTCATGGTAGTCGAAGGAAGGCGTGCGTCTCCCCCGGACAAACTTTTAGCCACAAACGAGTGAGACAGAGTGATTTGAGATGAGAAGAGGAGGACAGCCAAGGAATACAGGAGAAAAAAAAAGATTCGGCCCAGGGCCGTCCTTCCATTCTGTCCATCTGTCTGTAAGAGAGTTCTGGTCGGGCGCGAGGCAGAAGAGGCCAAAAACTTCTCCTTCGGGGTGACTGACCCGCACGAGGGTTCATTGCACCGAGTGCCCGGGCCCTCGGCCGTTTTTTTTTTTTCTCCTCCGGCCCCTTCTACCCATTTTAACGCTATACTCCTCTGGTCAGCGTACCTAAGCCCCAGCGATTCTACTCTATACCCTCCTTTTTTTGGCTTCGCTCTTCTCCTTGGCCATCGTCATCCTCTGCGTGCCACCAAACGCCTGCCCCCTTCCCTCCTTCTCCTACGGCCCAATGGCCCCCTCCACGCGAAAATATACCCACCAAAAAGAAATTATAGTTATTTATCGTCGACCTCCTCGGATAGTCGGTTATTTCGCAGTAGTCGTGTTCTCTCCTGCTGCCCCTGCCCGCCTTCTCGATGATCGTTCCCCTCCTGAGGTCTTAGATGAGGGGATGTGGGGGTCCTCTGCTGTGTTGGCTTCTTGAGGGACCGCAGAGACAACTCGCTGCGGTAACGCGCGAGATGGGGATGTGCCACAGGGAAGAAATACAGTTTTTTAGTTATTTTTTACTCTTATCTTGTTCTGCACTTTTTTTTTTCTCGAGGGTTTTCAACATCAATCCCATGTCGCCATAGCAAATTCCCGAGCTGAGGATGGGTATTATGCAAATTATCATTTTCGACACCCGATGGGGGAATTGATAGATTTGCCTGCGGCGCAGTTCCGCATTTTATTTTTCGTTTGTTCTTATTTTTTTGGTTGAAACTTTTTGCTGCTGAGAACTCGGATGTTGTACAAACCGTAATATTCCCCTGGGTGCATTGTCCTCGGACTTCCTATTACCACGTGGCTCTTCATCGTTCTTCCATTTTGTTGTTTATTGTGTCATATTTTTTGGTTTATTTTGAGGTAGAAATACGAAAATTGATGTCCATGGAATTTCTCGCCCCTTCGTCGGAACAATTTTTCAGCAGTCGCCCTGGAGACATCATCCGTTTCCCTTTCATTCTCTCATTCATCGAGAGATCCTTTTGTACTCAATGCATTTTTTTTTCTCTTGGAAGTTTCTATATTGTGAGAATGACAGCTTGACGATAGTAATTTTTGGCTAGATTGCCACAGTCGGGGTCGACAGTAAACAGACGATTGTCTGTTCATTCATGGGCTTTTCATCGGTATTGGCAATTTAGGATATTTTAAGTTGGTTTTTAGGAAAATTCTTGATTCTTTACCGTGAAATCAACGAAAAATATCGCGGGTTATTACGCGATGCTTGCATGTTTAATTTCCGAATGAGTGCCTTCAGCAGCAACAGATGCTTTGAATGTTTTCGCATTTTGTTTCATCTGCATACAGCGCGTTTGCATGCAGTTAATTATCCGGATAATTGGGTAGATTTCTAAACTGTAAATATCCAGTAAGGTTTATTATTTTGATTTTCAAGTTTAATAATGCGAATAGGCATTGGGAGTCTATGCATTTTTTACGAAGTAATGACTCGTAAACAGACAGAAATGGACAGGAAAAATTATGGAACTATTCTGCATCTACAATAAGAAATTTCCTGACGATTTTCAGAGAAATGGCAAAGAAGAAATTGCCACGTGATTTTTTCCTGAAGAAATAAAATTTTACCGATAATTCTTGATTTATTGAGTCTTAAAATAATTTTTTGTCTACATCGGAGAGTCCACGGGCTGGGAAGCCAAGCATTACGATTTGCCCTGACGCTGGCGAATACGGAAAACACGGAGATGAACAAAAAAACAAAAGCACAAGAGAGGAAAAAAAATTAGCTACAAGAAAGCAACGAAATTGGTAGGCCAGAGTGAAACTGAATACAGATACGTATACAGAGAACTGGAAATGGGATATGGAAACAAAATGTACTTTAAAAGCAAAGGAAAAGAAAAATAAAGATGAAAATGTACCCCTTTTTATTTATCTGAAAAAAGAACAAAAATCAACTCGAAAAAAATTGCACTTGGCGATGCAAATATTTTATGAACATTCCGTATCATTTTTTAATTAGAGCCGTGTAGCTCCAGTAACGAATGGAAAATCTACAGAGTTCACAGTTCATATGTCGGTCCTTCCTACAATTTACGGAGTAATATCGCTCTACATAATTTAAAATCAAGCAATAAGGGCGAAATGGTTATGAAAGATGCAATCACTGAATTCCAGAAGCAAATAATTTATTACACACACATGTTTCGTCTGTTAAAAAAAAATCTCTCATTGTATTATGTTTCTGGAAACTAGTTCAATGTGTCAAGGGAGTTAAGAGGGACTTCGCAAACCCTACAGCCTAAATAACACGCCCGCGAATCCCTGCGGAGGCGACTAAAGTCGCAAGTTCCCAAACGGTGACCAGACTGGAGTTAAAAACTTTGCGTTCAATCCCTATTTCCATGGAAAGCCCGGGAAAATTCATGACACATTTTCATCTATTTGATTTCACTGGATACTACCAAATTATCCAAATTAATCAAATTGAATACGAATTATCCCAGCATTTCACGGAATACAGCTAATAAATTGCTGTAAAAAAATATAATTTGCCAGAATCACCCATCAAGAGTTTAAAAACTACATTAATTATTGTAATGGCTCAATTACCAATTCCCGGTCGGTTGCGATATCCCCGGTCTCTGCCCCACCACTTTCTCTCTCTCTCTCTCTCTCCTAAAATAAATCGAACAAACTCAACGTAAATTGCTGCTAACCGGAGATGTAACTAACAACCTGCGTAATTTCGCATGAATATCGAAAAACTCTGCGCAGCCTTCAAATCAATACTCAAAATTCTGACTGGATAAAATCCTCATCAATCTACCTCAAATTTCTCAAAAGTCTCATACGAAAAATCGTTAAAACTTCCTACCGCGACCTGAGATTGAAAACATGACAAACAAAAAAGTAATTAAAACCAAAATGACACTCTACTTGATTACTAAACAACGTAAATCCCTCCCTCTCCCCCTGGTCCACCTCTCGCTGCTAAATATAATCCGGAAAAACCGGGTCAGAGGAAAGTTTAAATTGAAAGGTAAAAAAAGCTCAAAGACCCTAATCCCGGACGTCTGAACGTATTCGGTAGTTTCCACTTCTATTTACGCCCCCCAAATTGCCTCGAAATTTCTTCCCTCTTTCTGTACCCTTCATGCCAGCCCCTCCTGGGTGAATATCGCTTACGGTAGGCAATGCCACTATCCTCATGTTCCCCACAATTACATATTTTTTTCGATAAAAAAAAAATATTCCTTTAAACTAGGAAATTATGTTGAGGGATGGAAAGGCACTGGTTATTTCTCAAGGGAGCAGTACAGCCAGCCCTTCTTGCAGTACCTTTGAATATCTTCATTAATCCCAGAAGCGTGGGAAAAATAAAGGAAGGCGCAAGGGGTGTGGGTCGTCGTGCGTCAAGACAGAGGTATGTACCCATGAGGGAGGAAGGCAAAGGATACAGGAAGTTGGGCAAACTCGTTTCACCCGTGCCCGCTCGTGGGCCAAAATTTATACCTCTGTCCGTTCTACAGTTAGGACTGGACTGCACCCACACAAATAAACTGGTATAATCCTAACGAGCGCTACTTCCACGGCCCGTCAGGTGCAACTGAGTTGGAAACGCAGGCGCATAACCCCCTCGTTTCTCCTTTTATCCGGAAGTGAAAAGAGTCGCTGAGGGTGGCTGCAAACAAACACCTCAAGTACATACCAGTTGTAAGCCTCCACAGCGGGGGGGTTGGTACACTGGTAGGTGGAGACGAATGGTGGAGAAAAGTGAGGGAAAAGCGTTTCGTATATACAGCGAATGAACCCAGAGGATATGCCCCCCCCCTTCCCCCACCCCTTTGCTGCCCGAAGAAAACTGGCCACGGTCCCTTTTTACTCGCAACTTCACTCGCAAACCTCCATCTCCCACCATTGTTTTTTCTTCGTTATTAATGACTCCCCCTGGAAAACTCTGGAGGACTCACTGGGGCTAATACAGTGCAAATTCCGAGCTGTGTAATTTACATTTATAAAAGCTAGACGCGGAAAATGTATATGAAGTTGTTTATATCGCATCAGGCTGGGAGAGAGACGATATAAAAAGCTTTTTTGATGGATGGGGAGTGTAAATTTTTTCGAGTTAATTCTACGTATTTTGTTTATTTTTAGAAAAGTCGGTTGAAATTCATAAAATGTCTAGTTAGACTGATGATTTAGATCTATTAAGACACGGAGAGAATTTTTATAGACAAATTTGGGGAAGGGAGAAGTATCTGACCAAATGGACTGATTGTGCCGTACTAGTACGGTCCTTTTCTCCTGTATTCATATCGCATCAAGATGTGGTCTGAACAGGGGAAGTGGAATAAAACTTTCGATGAATAGAGAACAAATTTTTTTAATTCTCAGTTTTTTCAAATGTTGGAGTTAAAATGCATGAGACCATTACCCCGCGGTATGATTAAATTAAATAGAGGTGTAGAATAAAACTGGCGCG
This sequence comes from Diachasmimorpha longicaudata, assembly GCF_034640455.1. Taxonomy (NCBI): domain Eukaryota; kingdom Metazoa; phylum Arthropoda; class Insecta; order Hymenoptera; family Braconidae; genus Diachasmimorpha; species Diachasmimorpha longicaudata. The sequence continues at coordinate 10,516,583 of NC_087228.1, read as the reverse complement.
GTCATTTTCACGCAATTTTTATTATTTTCTCGAAAAGTGTTGGAAAATAAGTTGAAGAAGATAGTTGATAAGGGCTGCCAGGAGCCAGGGATAAATAAAATTCGATAGACGAAATGGTGTATCTACAAAAATTCTAATTTTCATTCACGTAATGTCCTTAGTTACATTTACATCTTGACTATTCTCTCCCCCTTTAACTGTCGCTGTTAAATGCGAGAGTGTCACAAACGGTGGGGAAAAGTAATTTCATTTTGAGGGGCGAATATTTCGTACAGACAACATTCAACGAGCCGTTCTTCCGTACCTCTGCATCGTCCAATTTCCCGGTCTACGCCTCCAGTTCTCATGCAGTGTTAGTTACATACATGTATTATATATATTTTCGGCTTACTGGGGATGATGAGAGGCCATCATTGCGTAAAATATTTCGTTAGCTCGTAATTAACGCAAGGTATTTCAAAAAATTGGCCCTTTTTCGCTTTGTATAAGTAAAAATGTTCGGTGAAAAGTTAATGACGTCAGCTCTTGAGAGTTGAATAAATGTAATTAAACGTAATTCCGCTTGTGGTGGCGTGGAAATGTGAAATTTTCCTGAGAATAAATTTTTAATTAAACATCACCAGTTGAACATTTCATTCGATACGACAGGATTCCAAAAATGATACGTAATTATTATAGAAAATGTTTCTCTCGGTGGAGGTGAATAGTTTTCTTTCATTAAAAATATTGATTCTACGTCTATGCAGTTAATTTCAGATTGAAATTCCATGTCGACTGTCTATTAAATAAGGAACAAAATTTATATGCATTAGAGAAACGAAGCGGCAAATAAAGCTATTACTTTAATAACGTTGGCACGTAGAAGCCCATGTCCTTGGGCATAAAACTGTCCTCAACTGCGGTGGTACCCTGCACTTATCCACCGCTCCCCAGTGCTCATTTGACCCAGCGTTCTGAATGAATTCATGGAAACTCAAGGGGTGTGGGATGCTACCTCCGAGGAGGGACGGTAAAAATAAGAGCAGAAGAGGGGATTGGTAGAGAGCTGGGTCACCAGCAGATGAGTCTTCCGCGTCTTCCATATCCCCATCCTCCTTCCGTATTCCTTTAGTTCCTACTGAAAACACTAGCCTCCATGTTACATTCGCAAGTCACAAGCCCCAGCGAAATGCTTTTAATGGCAGTCGTTCTGTATTACTTTGCTCCCAAATATTAAGCCGAGCTGTTGCTGGGGGGGACAATAGAGAAATAACGGAGATTCAAACTTCAGATTTTCATTCATATTTGCATGTACATACGCGCCCTACAAACCCCTAGATCTGACAAAATACATTACAAATGAAAATTTGGGAGAATTTCTCTGTTGAATGTAGGCACTTGAGTAATTGGAAATGATCATCTTCTCAACGAACAGCTCATACCACAGCGAACGTTCGTAACTAGATGGGAATTTCAATCAAAATTTCTGAAACTTCTGACGAATAGAAATTGTAAAGCCTCTGACAATGAAAATTATAATTCTCATCAGCGAATCACAATTATCCAGATGGAATTCTCACGCTTCATTGTAGTCATCTATATTAATGCCAGGCTCCCCAGCAATTACATGCGTTAGTAGAGCGGACAACTCCAAATAGATCCATTTGCTGTTTCACTTCATGAATATCAAGCTTGCATTGAAGGCGTTAACTAGATCAATCCACCGTGGACTTGTGGCCATCTGTTGTCTCAATATGCTCTGATTGTCGTAACGTTGAGGAGCTTGGTCTGTCCAACACAACGTCTCACCATTACTACCACCTACATTTCTACCTTAATTGTTACCTCATTAGGATTGAATGAATATGCAGTATGGTAATTTTACGAGTTAATCCGCCACTGGGATAGACTGATTTTTACTCGTCCACTTGTAAAATATGCCTGCTCGACCTTTCGCATGCTAAGTAGCCTTTGGGCTAGTTGGTGATGTACCATTTTGGGACATGACCTAACGGTATCCGATAACCCCCCAATTTCACCACGAAAAAAAATTGATTTTGATGAAATGATTTTCTAGGCGGTCAAAATATTATCGAAAAAAAAAAATCCGGACTATTCTAGAATTGAAATAAAACACGTTCTTCGGTGAGAAAAAAATCTTGAAATATATTTCTAGATCTGAATAATTACGGAAAATTTTCATAATTAATTGAACAAATGTAAGTTTAACTCATATAAGAAGTCCTAATGGGTCTCCGCGGATTCGGCTAATTTTATATTTATCACATCCTCTCTTATTTGCCACAGTGAGCCTCAATTTTCAACTATTATTCCTTCTTCCCCATCTCATCCACTCCCTCGTCACCTCATCTTTCATTTAATCCCGGGAATTGTCTATTCGCCAGAGCGCCTAGAATCTCATGAGGGATTACCTCGTGACCTCTTTTTCTTCACCCAGCTACAGACGAAAAGCCCTATTCCCCAATTGTAGCGCAACGAGCGCCATTTTCATGTCTTCTTTTTCCCCCGTATCTTTTTCATCTTCCTCGGGTTCCTCGGAGAAAGAGGAAAAACGGAAAAAAAATTGGCGACTTAATCATTGCATTGTGTGGACACAAGACCGAAGTACGTGATATAGTTGGAGTCAGAATGAGAAGGTAGTGTTTGTCTCCAACGTGAGTTTCGCCTGGTTGGATTGCCTTGATAATGAAAATCTTCACTAGAAAGTGAAGCCCCGGCCTTGGGAGCGCTCACCGCAGCCATTAGACGGCCTCCAAATGCTTGGAAAGTCTATTCCCCATAAATTCGGTCAAGTTCAATCTCTAGAACTCCTTCATACATAAAATACACAACTTCTTTTTTCTATGATAAAATTTCCCTGATAAGAATAAATAATATCTCACTTGTGTAACTATTTTCTGGAATAATAATATTTATCAGAAAATTCCCTCGATTCATCGATCCCTGAAAATTATTTAGCTCGTTTCATTAAATTACTCCGGAAACAAATCAATACAAAGCAAATGGAATTGCTGATTGGTTAATTCAATTCATCTACAAATTAATGATACCATTTCTACTTCTCACCTCACCCTCTATCCACCTTTTACCCCCCATTGTTGGAGCAATTTATACACGCTAACTGTGTTACCTTCGTTTCTCGATATTGGATTAAAATACCAATTGGTTTTAGTTAGGTTGGAGATATAGGATTGCCTGATAGCTTGGCGAGGCGATCAACTTTATTGCTCGTTATGTGAAAGGTTTCACGTTCACAATCCGATCGGATAAAACGGTGATTTAACGATTGGGAATCTTCATCAAATCGTGAAAAACAACTCCAATTTGTCCTCAAAGATGCGTCAAACATAGGCAAAAAATCATCGCTCGTTGATTTTTTTTCCAACATCCGAGAGGTGGAAAAGCAAAGAAAGTAGTAAAACCCAAAGATGTCAGACTATCATTTTTTTTTATCCTCGCTAGAAAATGGAAGAAACAATTGTTCGTTGCTTGGACTCTCCACAGAATAATAATGGAACAGTGGTGAGGCGCAATTAGTTATTAATGATTATGTCCTCTTAGTATTCGGTTTGATTATGCGAACATCCGCGAAACCGTTTAAATCTTTAATGGAATCAAATTGAAATGTATGTATCATTCCGTCGAGACGTATGGACTAAAATAAATTCTGTTATAATACCGTTGGTTCTCCTGCGACTCAGATTTTTGTCGATTTCCGATTACATCCTAAAAGTAGAATATGTTACGCCCGAGACCAAACTCGAATTCAATCCCCACCTTTATTCCCTTAACGTCCATCTGGATATGGTGACTTCGATATCAATCTGAGTTTTGGAGGGGGATTTCATTGCCGCAGGTGATGCGCTGGGATTTGTGGTAGCTGAATTTCGTATTTGACATTTGCATTCATGAGTGAAATACAAATGGAGCGGGTTTTCAAATTTGTTTTAATACTCACCGCACGATTTTTTTTTTATCTTCAAAAATTCAACATTCGTGGAGATAAGGTGACAAGGTTGCCATTATTATTTGTCATTCCGGTTTAATCCGTAATTATGTAATGATTATTCCATGTGACCTCGAAAATCGAAATTGTCATCGAATAATGAATTAATTCATCTCAAGTCTGAGCTAAGCGGTTTTTTTTTTAAAAGAGGATAATTGAAATAATATTGTGCAATGAACAGGTTCTTGTTGGTCACTCATCGCGATCATTAAGCCCGCGAAATGATTTTAAAAAAATGTAGAATTCACATTAGAACGTCCAGACAGTTCATGGCCGAGTTGCGCAATCCGGAGAGGTAAAAAAAAAATCATACAACGTCCTTCCGGCTATTCATCCCCAGCTAGCAATGAATAATGACCGTCTGCACGCCGCGAGGCATTAGAAATCAAAAGTCCAAGGTCATAGGAACAACTCAATGGTCTAGGTAATATTGAAACCCTCCTGGGATGGTGTAACGTTTGACCGTCTGGCACCTCTAACGGTATAACCTCTTGCGAAGGTTGTCGAGGGACGAATCATTTCAGTAGACTACCCACAACTATTTCTGTGTCGGTTCGAAGCTATCAACGATGATAAGTACATGTGTGTATACTTGTACAGCGAGATAAAGTGACGACTCCACGAAGCATATTGTCAATAAAATAAAACTGGGGATACACAGAGTTACTTTTTTATTTCTTGATAGTTGCATGGAAGGATGTTCTTATCACGACAAGAAATTCTATTTGTTCATGAGAAATTATTTAACATCCGGATGAGAGAATGAATTAGGGAGGTAATTGCTCAGAGGACGTGCGCGTGAATCTTAATAATTACGTGGATTATGTGAAGATGTGTTGGCGGTGCAGCATTGATGAATTTCAGCTTAAGGGGATAATAATTAATATTTGTGATCAATTAAATGAATCAACTAATATATCCCGTGGACTTTCAAACGTCGGACAACCGTCTGACCATAACATTCCCCTTCTCCTGAACCCCCCGAAAGCCTTCAATTTTTGTCTGACCATTCTAAACCCCCTGCCACCAATTGCGCAACCCGTCTAGTCTAATAGTTTAACTGATGGCCTTGACGTGTCACTAACCTATGTTACCACTCGAGGCCCTAATGCCTGTATAGTCTGTCCAAACTCACTACGCACAATACAAACTCAATCCCGTATATTTGCGCCTGACCCTCCACCAATTCATCCGCCAATCCTCATCGTCGATCGTCATTGCTATGACTACACTAATGTTATTCCAAACACACTGTGCCAACCAAATGCCCAGACTTCCGTCACTGCCTAACCTTGAACTAGCACAAACAACCGGTACCCATACAAGTGCAAACCAGTTTGTGACTTTTTCTACTTAGCATGAGAGACCGAGTCTTGTCTATGAATTTTAAACGCGTCCCTGGTTGCAAAAAAAAAAAATTTATCACTTCATCATGAGATTTATCTTTGGGATGACAGCGTGGATGGCTCTACTAGTTCATCAGAGCTGTTTATTTTTCTTTTTACATTATTTTTTTTTTTCTCTCGAGTGAAAAGTTTTCCGGAGTGTGACCTCCTTTGGCGGAAGTGAGGGAGCACTCTCGGATTTTCGTTGTAAAATTATGTTGCCCAAGGATAAGAACGCGGTGAGGAAGTCAAGAAAGACGGCAGCAGAGGAGTAACAGAACTGGAGGGGGAGAGGAATCGAGAAACTCTCTCTTTCTCTCCTCTCTTTTGTGGTGTACTCTAACAAGCTGGCGGTCTACATAAAAGGAGAGCTCATGGGGCCCGACTAGACTTCGCCCTATACCAGTGCCAGGAAGTTGCACAGACGAGACTCAGATTGCAGTGCCGACATTTTAATTCCGATAGAGAAGCCGCGCGATTTCTCTTGTATTTTCTTGTATGTGTGCGCTTGAAATTCCGGGTGACATGGGTAAAGTTGGTTTTAGCAAGTAATTTTATCAAGAATCCTTGAACTACGCAAAAACAAAGTGGATGGAATAGACCCAGATCCCCTGGTACTGGCAGAGTCTCGATGCTTGAAATTACGTAAACGCCCCACCCCCTCAACCACCTCCTTGAACTCACTGGAGATTTCGTAAGCGAGGATCTAATACCACCGACCGGTTTTGTCTTTCGGTTATTTGGTTTTCTGTTGCTGCATTTCTTGGTGAGGATTAATAATGCCAGAGGTGTCAGGGACACGGGAACGAGGTGCGCGTTATGATATCATCGGGTTTTTTTGTCTCAATAATTCGGGGAATACTACCAATATCGCCAATATGGTTAATGAAATATTTGGAAAAAAACATTGAATAAATATAACGTTATTGGACAATTGTCCAATAAAAATTAAAGGGAAAAATAATTATTTTTCCCTTTAATTATCAATATGTCACGACTGCTAATTTTCACAGTGTCTCTTTCAAAGGAAATACATTAACAAATGACTACCAATTTATGAAAATGTTTAATCAGCGCTATTGAAACTCTGTAAATTACAGGTAAATCTGCTTGAATACGAGCACGATACAGCGGGGATTATCCGATAATAGACAATGACTGTTGGCAGATAGGAGTAACACAATCATTTCATAAATCTCGGCGGATTTTCAAGATTATTTCAAATATGTACCGTTCAATTGAATTGATTTCAATTCACTCCCTACTTTGAATGGATAAAATGAATCTCAGTATTTTTGCACTCTCACTTTCTCATTTGCGAAAGTGCTTTCTCATTCGGAGTTCATATTGCCACTGTCGAAGCGAGTGAGAAAACAATAGTTATTCAGTGAACAATGTTGATATTGAAATGAAAGATCGTGGACAATTTGTGAATAACAATAAAAAAAATTATTCAATACGGAGAAGTCCATGATGAATAATTGATGAATGCAATTTTTTTAATTTGCATATGTTCAATAAATTTATACTTTTCCCAAGTAAAACGCTGTCATATTGATTCAAAGAAATTTCTTGAACATAATTGACTAATCAGATGAAATGTGCCAGTTCCCTAATTACGTTTTCCGGTTGTGTCCCGAATTAATCGATGATTAGTACGGAATTTATTGGCCGTTAATGCAGAATTCATTAGGCTAGTGTGCAGACCACTGAAGGTCGATAATTATTTGTCATTTCTCTTTTTTTATTCGCAATCCAAATATTTTAAAAAAATCAATAAATATTTTAAACCGTGTTGATGCGTATGGGAAAATTTGTCCTGATTTTCCAGAAAATTATTCTCTCACTGAGAATAGTTAAGTTAGTTGGAAATAAATTAAATTGTTCTCTATGAAACTAAGGAAACTATAAATTATACAATTTACATGCACGAATCATACGGACATCGGATTCTGCACGTACTTTAGTGCATTAGGGCACCGCCGGGTGAATTAGAGAGCAACGAGTATGACATCGACCTTACTCAGCTAAATAGCTACAGTACAATTGCACTTCGGAATAGACGAGGAAGAGAGAGAGGGCCTCTGTAGTCTCGTGACTCCAATATGTGTCTATCTATTCGTGCAATCTCATCGGTCGATGCCCTAACACGCTGCCATTCACTGCGTATTTTCAATCTGCAAAAGAGCTTTGTGAAGAGATGAAGAAGAAAGCGTTGAACAGAAATAATAAAAATAGAGGGATTTCGAGCTGTGTCGAGCTGTTTGTGGGCCTTTTTATTCTATATCGAGTGTAACGACAGTGCATTGGTAAATTAGCATCGCATTATCAGGAAAAAAATCAATGTCAACGGATAAAATTCCCGTGAATTCTTTACGAGTAAAAGTGCGATTGAAGCTCATTTGCACACCCTCTGTGGAATTGCTTGGACGAATCGGAAAAAGAGACCAATTTAATCTGTATCTACTCGTTGTAATTAATTAGATATGTAATCGTGAAATGTAAATTTCAATTCAGTGGCTCCATACGAATGAAAAAAAAAGGAAAATTCACGTGCGAATATTCTGCAGTTTTTAATAGATTGAACATGGGAATAATTCGGTGCTGAATATTAAGCTTTTGATTGGAAATTTTAATGATTCAGGGAATCCTCCCCTTTCCGCTGCTCCACAATTTATTTTATTTAAAATTTTTACCAGCCATGAAAATTCCATGCGCTGCTATATTTTCAATAATATTTTAATTAATTCCTAAGCGAAATGAAATTATGGAAAATTTATGGCTTGTTTTTGTTTCTTTTATCAACGTCAATACTTTGACAGATGTGACATTGAATAATCGCAATGGGAATTGTTTTCTCTCCGCATTTTGGCGTTGATGTGAATCTCTACGCTGACGAGTAGAGAGTATTGTGTAGGAATGAGGAGAAAAATGTGGTTTGCCTTAGGCAGATATTTGTAATACTTGTGCGTGTGATCTCTCGACTCCATGATGGTCCCCCTCCGAATAACCAGAGAGGTGAAAGGCTCTGCGGTGAATATAGGACACACAAAACTTGTCTATACGTGGGATTCGCAGCGTTTACTTTGAAATCCATTGGATATGGGAGTTGTAAAGAAAGAGATACAAATTTGTGAAGGTGGAGCGGATGGTTATGTATGCAAATACCTCCAGGAAATTATAATTTTCGGAGATGAAGGATAAGAAATATTCATAAATTATGGTTTATTTATTTCTCCCATCAAACGTTAAATTTAGAACGCCAGGAAATTATTATTTTTTAATATTCATAGAAGATTGAATAATTATCATCGATGTTTTTCATCCTTTATCGCTACAAACGCAATCATATCATTCGCCAAACCCCTCTTAAACCACCTATTTATTAATGTCAATTTTGCAAAACCCCCGCGATCAAATACTTCATTTCATTTCCCGTCGTTCTCACCCTCCGGCATCAGCAATAAAATTATCGACAAATTGTTTATCCCCATCCACACGATAATACAAAAAAAAAATGATATCGATTTCTCCCCGGATCTATCCAGCCGACCACTCCTCCCAAGTACTCGAAAGATAAATCCACAATTTTTCTCGTTCTTCGAATCGTGGAGAATCCGAACAGTGTGTATTGTATAAAATCCCAAACCCTCTTTCCAAAAACTCGCTCGTACTCGTTTTCCTTCTCAGTTCTGGATGGAATCGTAAATCCGTCTCAGATCTTGGTTTGCCAAGCTCACGAATTGTCACCACGTCTGTTGCCTGGTAAACTTTTCTTTAAAAGCTGAAGCTGTGGATAGAACAGGGACCGAGGAGTAGGAGGTATTCGCGGTGGAGAGCACTTGAGGATTAGTGGCAAGTGTGCTTTGGGATCGACCACGGAATTGAACTGCCTTACTACTGTCCTCTCTCTCTCTCTCTCTCTCTCAGGCCCTGTCTTGCTGTTCACTCCCTCTGGGAACTTCTTAACTTTGCCAACAAATCATTAGCTCATTCAATCTCTCGTTTCCCGCGGCATACATACCCCTTGGTGGAGTGCAGAAGACGCTGGCTGCACGTATCGAAACTCTAAAGTACCCCCTCTCAACTTTTCGTATAAATTTTATTGCCATTGTGTACAATTGAGTTTTCATCAGATGTGTATTTTATTCAATATTCCTGGCTCACATCCATTAAACAGGCAATTATATCATGGATACTGTCATAAAATTATTCTTATATAGAAATGCACACTCGGAGTCTACAGGTGAATTACGCTGCTCAGAAATAATTAATTATTCCATTGCAAAGAATCGAATAATTATTCGGCTATTGAACGGATTCGCATTGAGCAGGGGTAACATGCACGTTTTTGGTTTAATCATTGCCGGAATTCAATTTAAACTTCATTTGGCACATTCAATAGCCATCGGGCAATTTCTGCGCTGTTTATGAGTACTGATATTTGAATTACTCACTGAATTTCAACGATTCATTGAGAGCTCGCATTATTTTAAAATCCTTTCAACTATCATGAGCTTTGATTCACCCGTAAGAGGAACACAAATCCAGTAAGTGATTATAATTTAATTCATTATCAAAGCGTTTCTGAAATTTTTCAGTCGGATTGGAAATTCTGGACGATTGGGTTTTCCGGATGATTGAGTTTTACTTGAAATTTTCTAAGAAATTGTCTGACCATGTGATGTCCATAAAATGCATATATTTTTTTCAATCGCGTTTATCCTCGGATAAATATCCCTCAAAAAGAAATTCCAACACTCGCAGTCACCGTTCAAAGCCTTTATCAGAGAAAGCCACGAGGTGGGTTCCGTGTGCCGACCAAAGGCAAGATCAACGCCCCTTGGGTCAGGGTCAGTAGCCTTTGCCACTCGTGTCTCGTATTGTGCGCGGCCATACTTTGATTATAGGTCAAAAAAGGCATTCCAACACATTTTTCATTTTTACGAACAATCCAGTGGAAAAAAAAAATTCACGCAACGGGGCACAATCTGCGAACGTATTTTCCATGTAGCTTACAGCATGGTAGGATTAAAACGATTCCCGGATTGTTTTTACCCGGTGTAGGATTTTGATGAACGACTTGTAATCGTTGCCCTCAACACTGAAAACCTCCATTCGCCGATATTTTCCCATCGGCTAATCTGATTTTTTTTTATTCACCTTTTTCTGCATTTGCTGTACAGTTGTAAATAATTCCACTTACAATTGGACGATCGTTTCGTGTATCATTTTATTTTATTTACTTCAGGGATTACGAAAACAATGAGAGAAAAGACTTTGAAGGAATCAGACCCGTTATCATCATTTATCCATCTGCACAGCAAAGTTTAATACATCCCCAGAAATTACGGTAATACGAGACTCATTATTAAGCTGTTAAAGAAACACTAGAACCCGAGATTGTTACAATGCTGATGAGAAAGGCTGAAAAAACCTTCGCTCCTCAGTGAGAATAACATTGCACCGTTAGTTCCAGACGAGAGAGCCCACCGGACCGGGCTATCCTTTTCTGGCCAAATGAAGGTAAAGAGTTGAGCGTGTGTCTATGCCAGTCTCTAATTCATTCGTGACTGGCTTGACAAACTACTGTGGAAGGTTCAACATTCTCCATGTTACCAACAGTTCTAGTAGAAATACCGGTTAACCTTGAGACTAGTCTGACCGCTGTCTAGACTTGCTACTAATGTCTAACGTCTAACGCATCGTCTACCGAGTTTCTACCACTCTCACTATCGTTCTCGAGTAACCGCGATGTGATTATCTTATTTGAAACTCGAAGGGGAATTCCCTTTTACCGGAGATGACGAATAGAGTGTCTTTCAGGTTCTTTTTTCGGATAAATTGTGAATCACTGATTCGAAACTGTTTAAATTTATGCAGTTTAAATTAGAAATTTAGAGAGTGAAATCCCGGGAAACTAGACACCTCATTCATAAACTCGAACATGAATTTCTCAATTAATCAAATTGCAAATGCCGGCAATGTCAGCTGCGTGCAGCAGTATCCGGAACTTTTTGGCCGGCATTAGAGGAAGCTTCAACACCTGGCCACTGGGACAGAACAAGAGATGAGGGGGCGAAGAGCAGTGAGGGTGTGAGGGGGTTGGGGGTTGAGTTAGCACGAAATGAAACAAGTAATCGCCATTAATCCTCGAGGGAGTGGGAGAGGTTGCCACGACGTGGCTGAGAGGGCGTGCAGAAGGTAATTAGAGTGGAACGTGATCACCACGAAGCTCACGAACTTCAGTTCGTTCAGAGCCACCGCTTCTATGCCCCATCTCTTCTCACTGTCGCTACTCTCTATATGGGTATAACGAGGTGACTTTGATAAGAAAGAGATAGAGCAGTCGATGCCTCAGCTATAATTTTTTGGATGCTGATGTTAGGCCAAATGATGAAGTCTCAAGTTGTCTGAGATACTCATAGAATTGATAAACAATTGTAGTTTGATCGATCCAATTATCTCCCGGTGGCAGAGGAATAAACTAATACCATAAAATGTAATAATTCAATATCACTTTTCATCCACAATTTTTCACAGATTGGAAAATTCCCTATCTGTCGATATTATTCCACTCCGTTGCTCGGAAAATTGATTTATAATTACCACCGTCTAGCAGCTTTTCTCTCCCGTAGTTTTCCCTATATTTCCTCACTCCCTAGTATTTGTGAGTGGTGCCCCGACGTTACTGATGAACCATTAATGAAAATTCCCGGCGTATCGATCGATCCCCAATATTGGGGAGTTTGTTGGAGCCCCTGAACGAGTGAAACGGGGCTCTATGTGTTTTGACAGCTCGACAGGGTAAAATTATGACATCACGTGCTGCTGAGACCATCAACCCATACACATACACTCCACTCAGTGATAATGACTGTTATATCCGGGTGGAAAATTCACCGTCAGATAACTTGTCCCATTTGTTGTATCGCATTTTCATTAAAATTATTCTCAGCGTGTATTAATGGATATTAATAGCCCAAGAATTCACCGTTGATTTTCATTCAGCCATCGCGATCATAAATATCTCATTTCAAATTCCAGTTTTGCCGCCACAAAGATTACGATTAATGAGCCGACGACAAGTACAAATCTAACTGGTGAAAAAAAAAATTCAACGAAGAAATCAAAATTACTGCAGGTCATTGACCTCAAAAACCAAGTGTGGTATATTCTTAGAGATTGCGTCACTATGCGAATCGGTCATTCAGGACGTCGAGAGACCCAGGAGTATCTCACGCCTCAGATCCATGAATAACTTATTATCAAAAAAAATGTGAGGTAGAAATAAAAATAAACCTGAGATTAATTGTCGCAATCACAAAAATGAAAGACTAGCGTTTTTGTACTCCCTCTCCGTCGTAATAACGCACACTCCCTCCAACCCCGTTATACTTCAGCCATCGTCTCCCAGTCGACAGAAACTAACAAAAGAGAAATACAGAAAGAGCAACAAAAGAAAGAAAAACTGAAGAAAATTGTCCGGATAACTCGCGAGGAATGTACGCCTCGCTGGCCCTGGATACGTCTGGATAGGAGGCAAGACTAGTGAAAAAACTAAGTACAGAGAGAAGAGTCAGTACGGCAAAAAGTCAGATCAATAAATGAAATAGGGAGACACGATGATACACGAGGGCTTCGATGTAGAGAAATCCGGGAAACAGGTGAAATAAAAACAATGAGAATATCGCGTATGAAACGATGAACGTAAAAAATAAATAAATATTCGTTACTGATAATTTTCATTTGCTTTTTACGTTATTGCAACATCGGTGGAGAATTTTCAGTGTGTGAAATACTCCTAGAAACTTACAGTTTATTTATTATCGAGTCGAATGAAAATATGAGGTGAGGTGTGAATAATTAATATTGGAAAGCGTGGAAATGCCACAGCTTCGAATATTTTTCGTCTGGGGCTCAGGGGAAAACGTGAACAGATAGATTTTTTGCTTATTCTTTTATTCGGGGACTACGAGGATACGTGTACAATCCCACCTAACGGGAAATGGCAGTTTCATATTTTTTAATTCAGTTCGAGAGTAAAAAAATGTTTGTATATCGCGTTGTAGAAGCAACTTATTTTTTACGCGTTGAAAACTACTTTTCTGCACTTGTATCGAAATATATTATTCGGAGACTTCTCCAACTATTGCACTCATTACTCTTCTCTTTTTTTCTCTGCAGAATTTTCCGAAAACTAAAGATTTTACTGCGAAAACTTATCCCCATGGTACTGGAAAACTTCAAGGAAAGATCTTATGAATTTTAACGGCTGAGAGGTATTCAGAATGGCAAAGGTAGGAGGAGGTGAAATATTCACCAGTAATATCACAGCTGTTTCGAAATTACCCGGCATTTTCAAACATCTCCATTGCAAAAAAAAAATTGCCTCGCGTCACCGAAGGCTGTCCTCTGATTGACCAGAGTCAGGACAGAATAAATTAACAGTTCAATACCGAGGAGGGAGTATCGCCTGTCATGAAATGGCACATCAATGCCACCCTCCGGTATTGGGAGAAGTAATCTCCCTCTAAGTAAAGCAAATGACTTTTAATCTGAGCTCTTGGCACACGGTCAAGTCGTTCTCTCGAATGTTATTTCACGTCGCTCTGATTGTCTTCTCCGCTTGTATTCGCGAATCATTATATCCGACCGGGAAGCAATTCCCTGTACCATCTGAAATTTCCCGACCCGTGATTCTCCTGTCTCTGTTGTCACTGACGACTGACAACGGCGTTATGAGCGCTGCAAGTTGTATATACAGGGGTTTGTGCCGTCCAGACCCGAGAATAAGGGGAAGAGCGAGGCGCCGGGGGGCCGGTAGGGGCAAGAGAGAGGGGGTGCACTCCTTTGTGAATGTCTACTTCCGCTAGACTACCCACTGGGGTAACGACAGCGACGAAGACGTCGACGGATGCGAGAGTACCGTATATTGGCGTATATGCTCACAACGCCTCTTATAATGTGCCATCAGAAAAGGAGAGGAGGGATAAAAAAAAAAGTCGTGAAAATATTTCTCTTCACTGGTGGCATGATGAAAACATCGAGTGGCAGTTTATTGGTGATATAAAATGGAGTAAAATAAATAATTGAATAACAGGAGTAAATGAATAGGATCGTGGAGGTACCAGTTTCTCACATTTCTCGCTTCGCTTGCTCTCCTGTCTTTTAATCCGTAATTTTTTTTTATACGAAACAAAGTTGTCTTTAATTTAGATGATATTTGTATTCGAATGTAGAGGGGAGTCTTTTTTTCTTATTTTCCATAATGGTATATCTCGCCTGAAACGAACCCGTGAGTTCACTTTACGGTACGAGCGAAAGTGACTGATGGATGTTTAGAACTTGAAAATTTTCTCGAAGAACTGTTTAAAAAATTCAACTTTAAATATATTAAACACTGGTTTACACAATCCGTCATGCTGTGTTATTGATCTCCCCCCCCCCTCTCCCCCTCTTTCGGTACTCATGCATCATTTACCCACCCATCATATTGCACTTCCTGCCCACACGGGTGTACGAGGTATATTTTCCTCGAAAAATAACGGAGTTTATCCCAACGATAGACACTCAACTTTATCGCACATTGCACTCCGTTTTATCATGAAAGTAAAAGTACTTTCATCTTCCTTTTCCTTCGGATTTCGACAGAATCAATATTTGATGTTTAGTGGATATATATCTCCATGCTGGTGGAGTGTCAGTAGTAAATAAAACTCGTGTTTACCGATGAAGGAGTTGATTGATGACGATAAGATGCGTCATCGTGGGAAGTTAGATATAATACTAGAATGTATAAATTCTCTAATACCCCCTGAATTAACAATTTTGATGCTTTAAAAATAATTTCCCCTCGAAAATATTTGAAAGCTGAACTGTATACAACTTCCTGATTAGAGCTATCACATGTGGGTGCTATTTTCACAGCACCAACGACTAATGATTTGGGAATTGTTCCACCGATTCGTGGGTTAACCACAATCGTTGACAGGGGGTGAAGCAGAAAGGAACAATGAATGTTGTGTGTACGCTTGGAAAATGTTGAAGAGCATGATGATACCCTGGGATGTACCATTCCAAATTTGAGTATCCAATTCAGCCGATCCCCATGTACCAGACTGTGTGGAAACATCAGTTATTCAGTATTCGTTCCATCGGAGAAAAGCATTTTGGGATAGGATCATTATTATTCACGTCAACATTTTCTCTTTCATAATTTTCTCCATCTCCCTGTTCCCCTCTCCGGAATTTCCATAAACCAGGAGGTAGGGTGAATGTGGAGCAGCGTGGGCTCTTGATACGTCTGTAATTTCGATGTCGAAAAATTGAAGTCGAGCCAATCACTGGAAATCATCGGGATTGAAAGAGTAAATTGAATTAAAACTTTGTTCCGTAGCGATGGACTTTCCACTAGCACTCAACCAGCGATTAGTTAAATTGATGAAACACTCAGTCCACTCAGCGAGGCACGAACGCCATCCCCCATCCACCCTAACCCCCGTACCGTTATTACAGTGAGGGTGGGCATTTTTAGTTACACGTCTGTATAGGCAAAGACCCATGGCAATTCTACGATTTTACGTAAAATCGAGTAGAGATGAAAATGCCCGTAAAGCACGTCTGCTCTGTCATCATGTGGTCTCTTCCACATGAGAATTTATCCCCCTCAAGTGCCCTTTATACCCACCAACGTCCCCATACCTTGGAAAATCTGCACAATACCATATCTCGCAAAATATCTTGTTAACTGCCCCATTGAATTTAAAATTGAATGTTCCTGTGATTTTCAGCTTGTGAATGAACTTGACGGACCGAGGTATATCTGTGAAACGGAAGTAATGGATGAAGTGGCACTGGCAGCGAGTAACCATGAGTACGCTTCGCCTGGTAACCACACAAGCAAAAACGGCAACGGCAACATTATCACTCTCACACTCAAGAATAACCACCTCATTGTCGAGACTGAGGAACGAGCTGTGAGTATATCAAAAGTGTGCAGAAGATGAAGGGGTGAAAGGGGAGAGAAAATGGAGGGAGAGAAAAAAATAAAGTTGGAGAGGTGAACGGGTGCGCCCGGGGCTCGACTAGAAAAAAACTTTGTGGCGTAAAGAAATTGGTGAAAATAGAATGACGAATGGGGAATTGTATAAATTTTACTTGGGAAAAAGTTCCAGGTACGTGAGAGGTGATAAAATGCCGGGAAATAGCTGGGGTAGAATCAATGTATTGAACAGCGAAATGAACGAATTAAAGAGAGAAACAAAATTATTATCTGGATTGCGAGTGGGGGTTTGCACTGCACATTTGCACTGCACGGTAAAATCGTAAATAATTGAAAAATTTTTCAGCTCCTTCCTGTCTTTCCGTGCAATAAAAAAAATAGTATTGAGCACCAGTAACCTAGAATCACAGCTGGTGCAAATCAAGCATTTCCTCCTTTTCCTTGATAATTATCCAATTAACCGCGTGTCTAGAGCTCATAAACTTGAGTGATAAACAACACGAAAGAGAATAATGACTCAATCGCAGTTTTACACTCAATAGCCATGAAAACAAACGACACGTCGCGAACAAATGAGAATACGATATATATATCAGGATCGAGAGTTTCCTCTCGGGTTACGGTTAATGATCGTAGTCCATTTAATCGTCAACTAAAGTAAAATAAAACGTGAGTGGCCGTAATCCGAGAAACACTTGACAGCATGAATACTCGTGTTTTACGATTTGCAAAGTACAATCGTCTGATGGTATCAATGCAACAGGTGTATTTTTTGGGCTTTGTCAAGACTTATTTTTACATTAGTACGATGCATTCAGCCGAGAATTGAAGTTGAGAACAAGGACTGGGGGGAGGGTATTTTAATGCTAAAGACTCACGTAGAACTTTTGAAAATCAAATTAAATTTCATCGAAAAGCCCGGGTATATCTTTTTGAATGGAGCTGCTCCAGTTCGCCAGTCGTTTTCCTTTTGATAGTGCAAGAAGAAGGGCAAGTTCCAATTATCGAACTCTTCCAGAACTCGTTTTCTTTGCCATTGAGAAGGTTACTAGGTAATTCTCCATCTCCGCCTATCTTCCCACTCATGCAGCTGGCAATGTTGAAAATGGTGGAGTGAAGAGAGAGAAGAGGAAGTCAAGTATATTGAGAGCTCATCTGTAGCTGGTGATCTCCCGGAAGTTCCGTGAGTCTCTCTGTCTCTCTCTCGTCGACGACAGAATAGCTAAACTATCGAGGAACAACGTAAGGGCGTGGAGTCGCAACGGGCATGGTATGAAGCTTTGATGGTATCTGCGGTGTGTTTGATCGTTTTGGTTTCTCGATAATCGTTTGGGGGATTCGTAAACAGATTTGGGAGCTTTTTGATTGGATTAGCGAGCTCGGTGAACATTTATCGATTGTAGAGATGATTCTGTGGCTGAAGGGAGGACGTTATCCGGAATAACAATTCCTCAGTTGATTGAATGAAGTTTTTGAAAGGGTCGCTTTGGTAACGAAGTTTGGTTGGCTTGTGTATCGAATTTTCATTTTATCAACAATATCAGGGAATCGTTCACTCGGTTGTCGTATTAGTGAAAAGCTCCGGAGCTTATTGAGAAGATGCGAAATAGTTTGGTGGTATTAATTTGCGGCAATTTGTTTGTTCTTGTACAGTAAAAACGAATCTGGGAATTTCTGAACTTGTCAAAGTATATACTGTTGGCATAGATACATCATTTGAATACATAGTGATGGTGAGAAATTAAGTCTCCTCTACCATGAGTTATACAATCTGAAACTGAGAGAAGACTTACTCTCACGGGATTTTCTTGATTCCCAAAAGCTGCCTTTCATATTCAACTTTTCCAACAGACAAGACATCTGTGACTACTATAGAGCATGTGTAACTGTCACAGAATGTGAATTGTGAATATATTCTCGTCACAATGTAGATACAATGAGAAAACTTAAACTGTAAAGTAAACTTATATTCATACTTCTTCGTATTTGGTCGCTGCATATTACCACATTTTGCGCGTTGACTATTCAACAATTCCTTTCTTCGTCTATGTCCACAGATTAAAAATTTAATTGACTACAATACTCATGACTTTCATGGATATTAAATCCCTTTTTACGCATCAGAAAAATTCGGGCAAACGCATTCGCGAATGTTCGCGAGTTTATCAGAATTTATGTTGTAAATTTGCACTTTAACTCGTTTAATAGTCACGCAGTAACCTACTTTTCGCATTTTTGAGTGATATAGACCATAAAAATGTTCATAAACTACAGTGCAACCAATTGATGTGAACATTAAATTACCCAGATTGAAAATGTACTATATTCTCCTACCTCATGGTCCCGAATTTTTTTCAAACTGTCCAGCGGTCACCCATCCACTTAGCGACATCACTTTGTCGTGCTTAATTTCCCCCAGCTCAGGTCTGTCAACTGTGACAGAATCCACATCCCCAAAGGACCCCAAGTCTCCGTTGAGCACTACCTCTTTTCTGCGTTCCTTTTCACGTGTAATAAAAAAAAGGATTACTCCCTTTCCGTGAGCTTACGATAGGACGAGAATTATTTTACCTCCTATTCGTACGGCCCTCAGGTGCAGATGCTCGTAAACTGCCTTTCCATGACTTCATCCCTGGCGGCGTTAATTGGCTTCTTTATAACTGGAAGCCAATTAACGCCATTCTGTTTTTCTTTCGCTAGAATTTTTTTCTTAAAGTTCCAAGTCTACTTTGGTCGTGTAGAAACAACTTGGTCAGCTGGTAAAAATACTCCCCAATAAATGTTTGACAATAATCAACCATTGAATCGTAAACAAGACTACTATTCAATGAATTCGTCTTGACTTAGAGTCTCATGAGTAGGAAAAGATCCTCCGCTATTTTTATACGAAAAAGTCACGCTTCTGAAAAAGATCGCTGTTATTTGGTGATTCCTCAGGAGATGCTTGGTATTCAAAGAAAACTTGGCTACTCCTTTCACAAGCCACTTTTGTTGGAGGCATTCACGGTTATTTGCGCAGGTTGTGTTGAGTCTGGAAACTATTGAGGATACGTTGGATACTATAAGCGACAGAGAGTAGGATAGAGACACGATTGTGGTTGGCGTGGCCACGAAGAGTTTGAAGCCTCTTTACAAGGCTCCCAAGGCACCTCTGGAAGGGATGTACCAAGAGTTAACTCCAGACATGGAGTTCTGGATGAAACTACTTCTGACTTACACAGCCCCGGTAACAGTAGGGAAATTGCTGTTGTGTTGTATTAAACGTCAGAAGGAATTTCAAATGTTTTTCGTACGCGTCTGCTCTTCTCTACATCTGGGCTCTCGGCAAATGGTGAATTTCTTACGAATGAAAAACTGGTGAATACACTTGAGTAAATGTCAAAGGTCACCTCATCGGGAGCCACTTGCAAAGGAGGTACATCTTCGAAATTCTCTCGAGGAAAAGCCCAGGGTGAAAGGTATAAACTGCATGAAACACGTTTGCATAATATTCATCTGGCAGTGTTCCAAGATACCCTATTTGCTCGCCACCCCTCTACCACCTGAATATCACTGGGACTGGTGTATCTCTCGATTCAATAAATACATATTTCGGAGTCTGTTTATGATCTCCTTTACAGTTGGAATAATAACTTGAGTTTATCGTGCATCTCCAGATGACGTTCTTTGTTAAATTATGATGAATTGTGAGATGCTGCGGGGGATTCTACTGTCTCTAATATTGGGTGAATTCATTCAGAGGTTAAGTTTTTGTTTGGGAACGGGGTAATAACTGTAGAGTAGAGGTAAATTGCGAGGGGAAAATTCAGCTGAATTCGTGTAATTACTTCGATTATTTTTCCCACCCAAATTTCAGCCAATAGAATTGCACCATTTGTTGATATTTTGTATAGCCTACCTCGAATATCAGCGATTATTTTTCCCATCCAAATCTTGGCCAATAGGATTGCACCATTCGACGTTATTTTGTATAGTCAACACGGTATTTCAGCGGATATTCTTGAAAATTACACTGGAAATTTTGCATGTTGATATATATAAAAAAAAACAAATGTTGAAGTAACCCTCAATTGTATCTGACAGATTAAATGGCAATTCGTTGAAAATTATGTCTCATGGTGCAATTCTATCGGCCAAGATTTGGATGCAAAAAATAATCCCCCGAATACCACTCGAACTTCGAAATTATCTGATATTTCCCTCAAGGTTCCCTGCAAACAAATAAGCTCGTCAAGTTTTCCAGAAAAATCACTCGCGCTTCGCGCTCGTGATTTTTAAACTGGAAAACTTGACACGTTCATTTGTTTGCAACGAACCTATCGGGAAATATCCGATAATTTCGGAGCTCTTGTGGTATTACATGCGATAATTTTTTGAATATTTTGGTAAACAAACGACACTTAACCAAATAAACCTCTTTTCATGTCATGGCACAATTCTATTGGCCGAAATTTGGATAGGAAAAATAATCCCCTGAATACCACTCGAGCTTCAAAATTATAGAATATTTCCCTCTAGGTTCCCTGCATACAAATGAAGTCGTCAAGTTTTTCAGGAAAAATCACTCGTGCTTCGCACTCGTGATTTTTTAGCCTGAAAAACTTGACTCCTTCATTTGTTTGCAACGAATCTATCGGGAAATATTCGATAATTTTGAACCACTTGTGGTATTATATGTGATTATTTTAATGATCACAGGATTTTAATGATCAGGTGAATTTTAATGACCATCCCTGGCTTCACTCAGTTGGAATATCTGATTTCATCATCGCCAATTATAGAATCGATTCCAATTAATTGGGACTTCAAATTCCACGTCATTGAAACAATAAACAATAAATTTTTTTTTCGTATTTGTATTTGGCACACAGGATCCATATAAACTGTTACTGCCACATAACAAAATTGTCCCACAACTACTTCAAATGATTGGAAAAAGCCGAGTGCTCTCCTCGTTCACCCTCTCAACAATAACGATGAAAAATCCTCCATAATCTTCATTCCCCCCAAACTGTCACCTCCCAAATTCTATTCTCAGGTGCTTCACCGTCAACATTCTGGAATGCACAATGTACCTGTATTCCCCTGTGTAGATTTTCCCTCCGTGCTAGGAAAGTCGAAACGCAAACCGGTATAACAATACATTGCGAGTCCCCCATGTGCCTCATGCCTTAATTTTTTTCTTCCAAACTCACCCTGAAGTCCCGGGGAAGTAAGAGTAGGTTCCCTGCTGACGTGGAACGTGCTTCGATAATCTCCGACGATCCCCACCAGTGCCATAAAAAGCCCTCGTAATCTTGCAACTCGACGATGTGCATTTGAAAGGTGAAAAAAAAGCCTCATAAAACTCACGGATCGTCGTCACGCTCACGTTTAAACAATCAAAGGAGTAAAGAAAATTGTGGAAGTTTGTTCCAAGAAGGGAGAGGTTCAAAGATGTCAACTTTATTACAGCAACTTGAGAAACTTCGTTAGGAAGTAAACCAGATTAAATTTGCCTCCCAACGTTGGTTACAAGCTAACAACAATCGATATATATATATATATATGTATATATATATATATAATATACATATATATACGCAAGACAGCGGGATAAAGGATTTTCATTATGAAACTGCGCTAACGTGTTAACAAAGTTTCAGTTGCCACCAGTGGAAAGTCCTTCAGGGGGTGAGAGTGTCTGATCGAAGACACTAGAACTCTCAAGTCTTGAGGAGAATCCTTTTGATTATGCTGGTTGTAATTAGATGCACATGGAAATGGTTGACACATTTAGTCAAGTTTCTACGAGAATGTTTTTCACCCAAAGTTCAACGACTAAAATTCATTATTCGATTTTCTCTCCTCGTTTTTCGAAAATGTCTCCAGTTTCAAATACCACCATCGACACAATTACAACGTCCCATAAAAAATGGATAACAGCTACATGACCAGTGCCAACAGGGCCGAAAAATTGAAGAAGAATATCACTCGATCGAGCTACACAATAATCATCTCTGAATATCCCCTCGACATTATTTAATCATCAGTTCCATTCCCCAATATTCTCTTGGTCGAATTAATTTTTCAGCGAACATTCACGGGACTCTCTTTATTCGCTATATTTCACTTAGATGAACTTTAATTATCCCACTATTAATACTTCACATCCCCCTACGGGAAGGATAAAAATTGATGAAGATCAGAAAACGAGGGGGTGGGACTGAAACAAATACGGAGTGAAATACGACCTCAATAATCTCCATAATTAACTAGGATCGAATCACAAAATTGAGAGTATTTCTTTCAATAAGTGAAGGATCAGTGTTACCGAGTGTGTAATTCTCTGTCACCAGTTTACTGACCGACTAAGTGGATGCAAATTGCCATAGAAAATGGACGCACATTCGCTTCCTATTTGTGAGAGAATTATAGTCAATGTGAACTCGCATATAATGAATGAAACCCTGAATACATAAACAGATTAAATTTAATATTGATTTTATTGGCAGGTGTACGGGAATGGTATTGTCATACTTAACAATTGTGGCTAATTGAAATTATTTAATTTTATATGTAATTGAGATATCTCCCCAATGATATTACCGAAGTGAAATTTCCAATAATTTTGTCCATACTTATTTCACTGAGTATTACATTTATCGGTGGACTCTTGTAACCATATAAATTCCATCTATCGATTTCCGCTTGATTGAGCGATTTGATTTGATTCATTCTGCTCCTATCGATGGAGATTTTTTATTTAGAATTGAATTTATTGGAGAGACGTTATTGTCATCGAACAGGCCACTGTAAAAATATCAGAAGCTGAGCTTTTTCGGTTTATTTTTTGAGCTTGGAATAACGGTAAATGCGCTTTTTTTCCCGGTTGACCAAGCACATTCCACTCAAAATCGATTGCCGAGCTCATAGGCATCCGCGTTTCGCATCGTTTCACAGGAGTTCAAGGTCTGTATCCCTTTATTATCGGGATTTTACACCAGTAAACGGGAAATTGACGTGTGTTAACGCAATAGTGATAACGCGTCACTTAATCTCACATAATTCTGACCAGTCATGCCGCTCACCATTATCTCCACAGCAAACCCTTGAACGAGAAGTTCACGCGCAATTGTGGTAAAACGCCATTTGACTGAATACCCTCGAGGTTTTACTTGAGCTTTTGTTACGTAATCAAAGTAACATCAACTGAAAGTTCAATTAATTATCGTATTTTCATGCTAGTGACGGGTTAATTTACTGGTGCGGTGGAACAGTGACATGGATCAACGCTAACTGCAGGGAATTACCATTGACCGAGGATATATAGACCTTTCCTATTTCCCGTCATTCACTTTAGTCAGAGGGGAACATTTTGGGAAAATCCCAGAATTTTCTGGTTTCAAAAATACCTTATTAAAAAATCCTCTCACCGAATTCCTGCGATATGCCACACGCGATAAATGATTTGAATATGTGTGGAATAATTTCAAAACCAGGCGAAAATAAATGTTGAAGTGGCCCTCGGGCTCTGAAAGGGATTCTGATTCTTGCATTTACCCTCATTAAAATCCATCATATATTTTTATCCCTGAATTAAAAGATATCCTCGCTAATGATCACGGCACTCTCGCTAACCCTCGATCTGATCTTCCGAATCATGAAATTACTTCGACCTTCCTAATCCAATTAATCCACACTAGCGTAAACTAGGTGTCAGTGGTTTCCGTGAATCTCAGAAGATCTGCGAGACTGGAAATGAGCGACGTATCAGCTGGTTAGCCATTTGCCCCGTCACCCCAGCCCTTCCCTAGTTTCCGGAGAACGGGGTCACGAGAGTAGATCGATGTCCTGGATGTCAAGCAGAGTGTACCACTAGTACACGCCATAGCTCCAATGGTGCACTCTATACAGGGTGTGAGAGAGGTTGAACGGTGGATGAATCTCGGATGACCCCTGCAGGCCATCTAGAAGAGCGATAGACCCTGGTTAGCGAGGAATGAGCTGGTGGAGCGCGCATGGGCTGTGGCCACCTTCAGCTTTAACCCACAAACCCGTTACAAGGTGGAGACGGGAGAGGCTGGGGGGGGGGGAGGGGGGCGGTGGGTAAATTTCTTACGGATGGTTAAGACCGATAAGAAGCAAACTTGATAGTACGACGTTAGAGGGTTTATGAGCTTTACTCTCTGCTGATAGTCCTTCGTGTAATAGTGATAGACGTTTGACAGGGGAAACTGAAATTTGGCATCTGGGAGACTCTGCACTGTCTTAAATTTCATGATAGAGCTAAGCAGCATAATGAAGTACATGCTGAAGTTGTAAAGTTATATTTCATACTCAGCAACTTCCTTTTAAGTCTCATTTGATGAGGATCGTTTGTCTAGAGGCTAAAGTCACCACTGGGGATTCTTTGTGGTTGCAGGTTACGATGGAGGATAACTCGTTTGTCGTTGAGGTACAGCCCAAGTATATAAGAGATGAGGTGGAGCTACATGTTGGATCCACTGATGATGTTACTAGTGGGGTCACCGATCAACAGGCGCTCGTTCATCGTGAGGAAATCCCCGAGGACCATTCCTCGGGTAAATACGAGTTTTATTTTACTCGGGGCCGTAATAAAACAGAAAATTACCTACATGACCTGATGATGTAGTTGCCGCAGTGCTAATTTTTCCACCCACTGTCCCGACCAACTTCTAGGTTTTTGATGATTAAAAAAAATCTGGCTGTCATCCCTTTTAGACTTTTTACTTTTATATAGTGAATATAAATTATAAACAGCGTAAAACTAGAGTCGCTTTTTCAGATGTCACTGAGTAGCGGTCATTTTGTCTGCAAATTCAATGTTCAAGAGATTGAGAATTCAGAAAAGGTATTGCATGACTTTTCAAAATTTTCAATGTTTTTCAATGTCGTATGGGCCTAGAAGTCAAGAATTCCTTGAATTTTCTTTCGAGAATTTTTCCTCCACATTCGGAAAAGCTGTTATCCTTAAATATATCAAACTCCGTCGAACTTTCTTCACTATTTTCTTTGGTTACTCAAAACTTTGACTATTTTTCATAATCTGTCACCTCGATTTCCCGACGACCTGGATGGAGCAGCGAACCATTACTTACAATGAAGTCAATATTAATTAATTGAATTTTTTTTTTATTCCAGAATTCCGGACAAAATTATTTGGCAGCACGAATACTGGGCTTTCGCAATCCGACCTATCAATCTCCAGTCAGGGCTCCCTGAACCGTGGATACAGATATGGCAACCAAGTTGAGTACGAATCCGGGCAATTTGGTCACACACTCTATGGGAATAACTACCAGACAGACATTCCACCGGGTAAGCCTGACGGCTGCAAGTGGGTGGAGTTTGATAAATCACCTGACACCGAGAAAACATTGCTCAACGACACCAAAGCTCCTAGCTTCGACAAAGAACCCGATTACGTAAGCAATTTCCACGGCCTTTGCTGGCATTAAGTTGAGAATAAAAAAATCTTGGTCTGTTTTTAATAGATATTTTTCCAGGATAAACGCAACAACATTGATACGTCATTAGATTCAGGCTCATCCCTGGAACATCAGGATTCAACAGACGCCAGCAACTCAACTGACACAGTAAGATCGAATCCAAATCTCCAAGTAAACGGTGCAACCCCAAATAAGTTGGAAGGTATGGAGCGAAAGGGTCTGATTAACGACTACGACAAGTTGGATTCCAGCAAGCCAGTGATAACGGGAGCACTTCTGAAGGATGAGGGAGTAGACGAAAACTGTCACGACAACAAGAGGAAACTGGGTAATGGTACATTGTCACCGGAGCACAGAAACTCAAAGTCACGTGAGCAAAAGCCGGAGGGCAGTGTCTTTGTTCCATGCCACAAGAGAACTAGTAGTATCCCACCTCGGCTCATCGAGGATAGCCTGGATATCGATCGTAAAAAGGGTATCGATATTTACAGTCAAATTAAAACCAGTATTTTGCCCGGTTTGAGTCCAAAATTTGAAATTCTACAGAATGACGTGAGCCCTATTGACGAGAAGGAGAGTTAATCCTCAAAATGATACAGTACAAAGATGAATATTAGAGGGTAAAGAATGAGGGATCTCATTCGGATGTCAATGAGATGGAGAAACTGTCAGGGTTTACAAATTGGCAAAATCTAGAAAAAGCACTCGGCTTGAGGTAGACGTTGTTACCCCGACAATGTACCACTGATGACCATGAGCGTCTGGTTTTCTTGTCACCGGTTTTTGGGCTCTTCAAACTACTGAATCCCAACCAGTGACATTTTGCGGTGAGAATTAAATGGAAAGAGGGGTAACACACACATGTGCAGGAACAATTGGAGACTAACGAACTCGGAGCTACGTGGCTGTAGCATTAATTCTCCTGCATCTACGTATTTTGACTGAATAAATCAATGACGAGGACTGAAATTCACCAAACACAATTTCACTATAAGAAAATGTACAATTTTTTTTTTCTTCACTGCAGAATCATTTCTCCATTTACTCGAGACTGAGGATAAAAAAAAATAACTGAACAAGATCGTGTCGATTCGGTGAGGAAAGGAATTTGTATCGTACCTATTTCCGTTTGCAGATGAAGTTGAAGAAGGGGAGGAACTTTTCAATTTCCCTACCGAGTGTCTGTACAGACACTGGAGGTCGATATTTGCACAGGAGAAGTGCTCATTTCAACTTTTATGCTTCTCTTTTGTGAGTGCATTGGAACTTGGTGTGATTATTCTGGAGAATTTTCTCGTTTGAATGGAGAGGTTGAAGATGATGAAGAGACTTGGAGATCTTGGGGTTGATATTGGCAATGCACTTGTGGGTGTAATGAGTACAGTATCTCAGTGAAAAAAACATTAAGAGTGAAGTGATCAATTAATGAGGACTGGACCAATGAGGCTTCAAGATTATTAGTTACCTCAGCCAGATTCTTATTTGATACTCAAAATGTACTCGACTGTGAAGGATTTTTTTTTCATTCGTTGGGTTGAGAGGTCTCTACTTCGTATTTTCTAGGATAAAATCATCGGGAAAGAGAGTTTTTAATATGGATCTCATGGGTCGCGGTATGCAGTGCCAATTCCACGGACATTTTGCGGAATGACGTAATGATAGATAAATTGAATGTTTGCAGCTCGATTTTAATATTTATATCTCTGTTCTCGAGTTATAACTGTGTTATGAAAAATTCAAATTTTATACGCTTACGTTGTATGTTAACTAATGATTGTCGTTGTTAATAATCCAATTGTATGTGTGATACTATCAATGTTTGGCCCCCATCGAAATATCATAGGAGAATTTATCCCTTTGGCTTTACCGAGTCTTTTAATTTTCATTTCTGTGAGATAGTGATAAAAAAAATCCCTAGAAGTGAATAGAAAATTCCCAATAACTAGAAAAATGATCATTTTCGTTGCTAGATAACAAATTTCATCGTTGAGATTCAACATGATACTGTAAATTTCTTTAGCGCATTAGCTGCACTCGATTGATTGTAAAAGCTAGGTGACAATTGGCATTACTTGTACGGTAAATTATTGTAATCATTAGAAGTAATTAGTGCTGAAACATAATGCAATTGAAATAGATTTTATATAAAAGCCAACAAATCATTGAATGTGTCATGTTATCTCTCACAACTATTGTAATCTTTACTCGACTCTTTATGCCACTAAAAAATAAAAAATTAAAGAGTTTTTTTATTGAACTAATTAATTACCGATTTATTTCAATCACCAACAAGTATCCATTCGCCAAGAAGTTAGTAAATAGGATAGAAGATTTTATAGAGAAGATTGTCAATCGTTCTCTCTTCTATGTTGATAAATTAATTTTATAGTTGGGTAATAAAATTTATAAGTCGAGTGGAAAATTTTTGTTAATTGCACATGTCGAAGTAAAATCATTCCCTCATCATCAAACTAATGTCACTCAACGAGATGTAAAAATCGACTCATTGATTTTCACCACTTCACTGCGGAATTCATTATCACTGCATTATCAATCTCTCATCTTTTTCCACTTGAGAAAATTCCCAATGAAGTAACATAAAGAAATGAATTTCGACCAGTAAAATCGTTTTAAGACAGTAGACTAGCAAAGTCGTGACCTTAGACCTGGAAATAACTTTTCATACGTGACAAAATGAATCGAATCAAAGTAGATTCGTATTTGTGGACAACCCCAGGTAGTCACTACGCTAAAGTTGGGCAGAATAAGGTCACTGCACCCGGTGAAAATTGATTTCAATAAAATCAATGAATGTATACATCAACGAATTCAATAAAATCAGTGCAAACAGCTGTATATATTATCCAACTTATTAAATATTTAAATTGGCAAAATCAGTGTTTCAAATTTTTATTGTACTGTCTTGTGAAAGAATAAACTCATTATTTTCAATTGCAGTCGATATTTACGAGTGATAAATACCTTTACAAGTGAATTAAGGCCTTGTTGATGAAAAATTCACTAAAGAAAAATGACAAAATCGAATCAAAATGAAGGAAAATTGTCCTAAATATTCAAAATTAGTAACAAATTGTTTGCACGCCCTCATAAAAAATGCTCTGCACACATGGGCATCAGCAATTGGACCATGGCTGTCCATAAATATTACAATTAATTGAATAAAAAGAAAAGGATGCAATTCAAATTCTGTAACCGAGCCGTAATATATTCACGTTATTCAATAAATCTATCGATACAACGTAACTCTAACACCTAGATTTAACCAATTCCATAGACTGGAACGATTTATAATTTATCATGTAAGTTAATGAATGAAGAAAGAATAAATAAATTTAATGAACAAAAATATCAACTCGGTGTACTCCCAGATCGCTCCCCATTAAAAAAAATTCTTCCTGGATATTTCTCCCAGAGATTTTTATGTTTGCTGAATCCTTAAATTTTAAATTGAATTGGTTTAATTAGTCCCCGATTATTTTTTTATTAGATACATAGCCCTGGCAACGTATAAGATACTTCTCTATAAAATACCTCGTACTCTGAGTTGACGACTACCTCGTTTCTCGACAATTTTATCGCCTCCCGAAAGTTTATGTCCCGAGGGCTTGTTATGAGATACCTACGGCCTCGATCGTTTTTCAACAGCAAGAGAGTAATTACGAGAATAAAATGGTGTTAAGGATCAAACAGAGATCACGAATTGGACAAATCAATCATTTTAGTCGTACGAATGATGGGGAGACAAAGGCATGCCAAGGTATTGGTTTCATGTCGAAGGAATCAACAAATTCACTCAATGGGGATCGAAATAGGATAAGACAAAAATGAAAGAATCACGAAGGGAGGAACGAAGCGAACCCAACTTCTTTTTATTTTCATCAATAACTTACGCATGGAAGAATTTAATATAAGAACCCGGTGCTTGGCTAGGAAATTTTATTACACGACTTTATAGCTTTTCGATGATTGATGTTGGATATGTCGTGATTTTCGATACGTTTCATTTGCATGGAGCCATTCAATGGAAACGTATTCATCGAGATATTGTTCACAAGCTGATTGATCCTGCCTAGTTTCTCATTCAAAATAATTTTATCAGATAAAAATCCAAATATTGCATTTTTCTCCCTCTTAAATAAATCAGATCGGCCTGGAAAATTATCAATTTTATCTCATCGGTCGGTAACGCTTAACAGTTGGTAAAATCAAAATCAACCCCTAGACAAACGGTACCCACCCCCGGCGCATCTCAAACGCTCCCACGGTACCATCGAGCTTTTACCACTTGTTGAATTGAGCTTGCGGGGGTGCTTTCCCTTATCGCCTAGCGCCACCTCTACACTCCACCTAAAAGCAAAATCATCCCCTATCGATATACCACGCCCCCTGCAGTATTACACAAGACGTATCACTTGAATTATGCATGCGCGTTTTTAATTCGGTAATCAATAGTAAAAACCGTTCGCCCATCTCCGCCCCCATATTATACCCCAGCAACCAAATCCCACCCCCTAGTTTTATCTCCCCGGGAGGAGCTAGACTGTAAAAATCCCACATCAAATCCACCCAGTAATTTGTCACCCAAAATTCAATCACTGCAAATAATTTTTGAGTATCATCCCCATTCCCTTTCTCTCAACTCTTCAACATTCACATAAACCTGTAAATATTCGTAATCACCCCCCCATATTTTCGTTTCATCGAATAACATTTTCATCCCCAAAGAGGCAACAATATTTCCAATAATGAATGCATTAATTCCCTGGAAAATTTTCCCGAAACAAATAAAAATCAGCATGATAAACTCTGCATTGCGGATCATCATTCTCCCCCCTTCCCCCTACCTCCCTCACCACCATCCCATTATTTCATCACTATATCCGAACCAGCGGTACATGTATCTCATATTCCATTGATTATGCCCATTATCATTCTTTCCATTCCTCTCGACCCTCTCCCCATTCTCACCCCCTCCACGAAAAAAATAACAAAATTCTCCTTTTGTGGCAATGTTACTGCAGCAGAGAGACATTTATTCGACGATTAGTGAAGATTTAATTACTGAGTCGGTAAACTTTTTTTTTTCCTCGGGTACAGGTGGAAAGAGTGACGTGATGAGGAGGCCCAGCGGGGTAGTTGTGCGGGGCAGAGGGGCGGGAGGGATGGGTGGGCAGGATAGTGAATACACCTATATCGTCGGAAGGGAATTGTGAAAGCAGGGAAAATGTGGGCGTCGGTGCCTACATACAGATACAACATTATGAAAACACGAATGTACTTTTAAATCAATACCATAGCATTGTGGAATGGTGAGTACCCCCTAGTGTTAAAGGTGGAGATGGAGCGTGGGGGTAAGGGTGGCAGGGGGGGGGGGAGGAGGAGGGTGAGTGGTGGCAGCAGCCACCGCTGGTGCTTTTGTATCTATATAAAACTGTTGTAGGGGGGTTACTCTCTACCAGAGAGCAGCCGAGAATGAGTGAGAGAGAGTGAATGAGGGATGAGGAGAGCCAACGGGGATTGGTTACATCTCGTAACATTAACCAATGCCTAACGTTCGTAAAGGTTTATACTACCGGTGCCACGTTCCATTATCAAATACTGGGACGAACGGTGTATCGGCTTTTTAACGTTATACATACCCACACCCTTCTCTCTATTTCACTTTGTGCCCCACCACTTTTCCTCTCATATCGCGGGGGATTTACGGGGGAAAGGGGGGGGGGGAGGTGAACAGAAGGGGGAGTGGGTGGGCAAGTGAGGAGGGGTTTACGATCGGGTGTGCAGGAAGGTATTACTTTTGACGGCGCGTTTTACGCTCGAGCCAGAAGCGATCCAGAAGGGCTCAATTTTCGAAACAGTCGATGCGGGACAGGAAAAAAAAAAATATTGCAAATGAGAGGTGGTTGGAGATGTAAATGGGTGAGGAAAAAACGGCTGGACAGATTCACTGATCGATGGGGCTCTCCGGGGATATCGTTCATCAATCATAACGTTGTAAATATTGACTGATAGTGGCAATCAATTTTCTTTTTTGGGGGTTAATAATGGGAGGGAGGGGGTTTAGAGTTTTAATTGGGGAGGATTGGGTTAGGGGGTTCAAGGTATTTTTGGAGGTGACGGTGGAACTCGTTGGATGTTTAATGGAAGTCAGTGACTAGGGGGAATGCTTACAGGTGGGACGAGGGCGATTTAATTAGATGAATCTGCAGGGGTTTTGATAGATATGTTATAATTACACAGCAAAACTTTATTTTCGGGTCTCCGATTTTGCCCAAAAGTTCAATCTATTGTCACTCTGAATTATTGCCCCATTCTTATTTTTAAGAGAACATTTAATAAACCCATTCATTGACTATCGTTATCGACTGATTGATTGATTCATGAATTTACTGTACATAACTGTT
Source organism: Diachasmimorpha longicaudata (assembly GCF_034640455.1). Classification (NCBI taxonomy): domain Eukaryota; kingdom Metazoa; phylum Arthropoda; class Insecta; order Hymenoptera; family Braconidae; genus Diachasmimorpha; species Diachasmimorpha longicaudata. Next base: position 10,484,310 of record NC_087228.1, on the reverse strand, counting down.
CATTGCATCTTCTTTATCAACAAGAGTAGATTCATAAAATTTAATGACAAAATTTTTTATATCGAACTGTAATACCTTTTTTTATGATGAGTGTTCAATAAAAGATTTGATCATTCATTTGGGAATTGGAATATGGGGCTTTTATTCGGTCATCGGTCAATTGCAACGCGAGCTTTTTCCAGTTCGCGTCGTGCCACATGATTTATTCCGGAAGTGGATTCGGATGAGGCAGGGTTTTATTGTCGGCTCGACAAGCTACAACCACCAGGAGATATCGCATTCAAATTATCGGATGGTGAAGTGTGTGTGGGAGGGGCAGAATGGAGAGACACACCGATACTCTATCCAGATTCGCTGATGCGTACTGTATTCTATGGTTCATGTGTCAATTTTCCATTCGCTTGAAAAAAAATAAATCGAACAAAAAAAAAAGAATAAAAATGGAAAATCAAATTTCAACGCATTCCACTGATTTCCATCAATATTGTTGCCATTTAACCTCAATATTTTTCCACAATTCAGTTGGAAATGGGTGCGAAAGACAGAAAGAAAAATTATTGTAGAAATAACAATTTAACAGTTACCTCAACCAATCTACCACTCTCCATTTATCAGTGCACAAGTCGAATATATTAATGGTCGAAGTGAATATTCCAACAGTGCATAAATCTAATTTTACATTCAATCCAGATATCACTGATCTCCTTTGTTCCTTTTTATTCACATGAATAACCCACACTAAGTTACATAATCAATGCAGATAATTTTAATTTTCATATACAACGTAGAAAGCAGTAGATTGAAAATTTTCCAATTTCCCAATATAGAGCACCTCATTTTAATTTTACATAATATGCAACAATATCATATGCAAAATGACGGCTCCCATTATAATTTGAATTTTCATCCGCCGAGACTGAGTGAACGGAATCATTAATTTCATCAGCAGTGGAAAAAAAAATTTAATTCCATTTGAAATTCAATCCTAAAATTCTTCAATCATTCATTTTCCACTGTTCACGAAACAATATCGCAATTGAATTAAAAAAAAAAATCAATAGAAAGCTCAGGATTCATTGAAGCAAGTAGACCTGAAGGGAGTGCGATAATTAAATGACACGTGTGCAACAAAAAATTGCGTATGAATTCCCTCCCAATTTTCGTCATGCCCTTGACAATCTTATCCCCTGGATTTCCTCCGGCCATCGGGAGTCCCTGAGAAAACAGGGGGGGTGTAAGAGACCTTTGAATGTGTTGACTGGTTTTCCGATATGCACACTGCCTCCGTCATACCCCCAAACATTCACCCCTATTTCCTTTACCCCCCCCAGGCCCTCCCCCTCATCCACTCCCCACACCACGTCGCGACCCCATCCCCTTCCTCGGTCGGTTTCATTCTCGTCGTCTTCCTCATTCCGTCCTTTTTGCCTCTCGCTGCACGAGAGAGTGTCCCACACATACGCGCTTTTCTCGGTGTTTGTAAACATATGCCAGTGAAAAGCTCTACACACACCCCGATAGCACACTGAGGGGGCATGCGGCCACCTGTATGCTTTTGCCGGGCGGATTGAACCTTACCTGTTACTCCGCCCTGACTGTATATGCGCTATTCGCTGCAGAGGAGAAAGAGAACGAGGGTAGGCGATGGGGGAAGGGGGTGGTGAGGTGAGGAGACAGGGAGTGCCGGAGATGCATTTGAGTGCAAGCGAGGGTGATTTCAACGTGACGCCGAGCGATCGGAAGTCTTCCGGTTTCCGGTTCACTGCAGACACCTCGACCACACGATTGTCAGTTGTAGATGGAATGTTTGCTGAGGTTTCGGGGGATCGTTTTAACGGAAGACATTTTAAATATTTAAGAAATTCACGTTAAAAAAACGTATTTAAAAAATTTGTGAACAGCCTCTGCCCCGTAAAAAATATCATTTCCATTTCAAGGGGGGTGAGAATCAAGGGTTAAGCAATCCGGCCCCGGACACTTCCCATTACCTCGTTAAAAAAATAATCTCAACCCCCTCCCAAAATCTACCAGGTTTGTAAGCCCCCAAAATACCATTTAAAATTGATATCCATAATAAACCCACCCATCATTTTCATCTCCACATACCTTGATAAAAAAATTCCCATTTTACAGGCCGATAAAATGTAACCGCACGTCAGATTGAAACCTCTCATAACAAACAATCGAGTCTCCCATGTAACCCCCTCCTCTTCACCACCCTTCCCTCACTCATCCTTCACTTATTATCGATACCATATGAAAACGTTTTCAAAAGAAAAGAAATGACTCGAGAGAACCCGTCGACACGTATATACCGGATTTTCATGGAAAATAAAGACGCGCGAATAAAGGGACAAAGTGAGATGGAAAATTGTATGTTTAAAGAGACGAAAGCAACACGCAGATACATTGAAATATTAACATTAAAATTGCGGTGAGGAGGGGAAAGGGAGTTGACGGGGAAGACTCGAGTTTTCATAGTCGTGAGGTTGGTTTGTATTTTGTAAAAGCGATATTGAAATTCCGTCATAAATGCGACATTCGAGGGAGACCAGTGAGGGGGGAGGGGGAGAGGGCGCGAAAGGGGGATGAAGGAGGAGGGATGAGTGAGGTAACCCAGGGACGAGATGCGTACTATTTTAAAACAGTTTGGGGTAAAAGGCTGCAGAAGGGTTGGGGGGATGGCCTCAGGGGGTCTGAAAGCACGTGGTGCCACTATTGATTTTAATTTTAGTGAAAGGGGTGGAAAAATTAGAAGGGTGGTACGAGGGTAAACGCAAGCCAGCGAGAACGAGAGACAGCTCGGAAGCCTCGAGAAAGAGATGGAACGATAGGGGGGGGGGAGGTTTGAGGGGGTTGAACAGTTTCGCTTTCATTTCCCTCTTTTGCGAGTCGAGTGATGGCGGATGGCGAAACGAAGAGAAATGCGGGGGAAGAGGAGGGGGGGGGGCGACAGGAACATAACACCGAAGGATGAGCGAGTTAGCGAGTGAAGATGCGAGTGAACGAGAAATGGAGAAAGGAAAAATTGTGAGAGGAGAATTGTAGAGGTGGAAATGCCTGTCGCTCGAGAGGAAAAAAAGAGAGAGTGAGACAGTGTGAGTGGAAGTGGAGTGCAAACTCTCGCGACTATGTAAAACACAGCATTACCACGGTGCGAGGCACTTCAGTCATTGAAAGAGCTTTTCTCATATTTACTTTTTTGTTTTTACCGATAATTTTCATTGTTAGCTTCACTCGGACTTTACGCATCGTTACGGGGGATATATGCATTGGAGCTTTTTTTTTTTTTGTATTTCACTCGTTTCATTGCTCTCACCCATGTGATGCAGGGTTATTCAGTCAGTGAAGGTGTGTATGGGTTACAGGATGAGGTTGGCTATTGAAGAAGGGTAGATTAAAGGCTCGCCCTGATGGCTCGTCAAAGGAAACTATTAGCACGACAGAAATTAATATTTTATTATTCCCAAGGTGCTGGGAGGGTCAGGTTTATACGGCTTATAGTTTTTTCTGCTAAAAATGTCCAAAAGCTCAATTTCCGTCGAAATGACAATTTTTTTCGTTTATTGCTTTCATAGTGATTTATTACTCTCATTTTTTCAATTTTTCAGGATCCACGCGATGAATCATCGAACCAATACCTTTGGAATATCAAACCGAAAATGAAAAATCAAGACAATATTGCGATATTGCTGAAATTGCGGACTTGCGTTGGAGTTTTTATGGAGAAACATAAAAACATAATAAACCAAGTGACCTAGGAGAATTGTTTAGAAGGAATCGTTCAGAATTCACAAAAGTAGGAATTCTCTTACTATAAATACTGTCAGCAGTCGAAAAATTCTGGAATTCGTCATGATAAAAAGCTGTCAATTATAATGTAAAATGCTGAAGAGGAGGGAAAAAATTGTAAAACATACGAAGGGCATTAGTTGATTAAAATATAAAAGAAGAGTTTTTGCGAAGGGTCGGAATGAATGAATGAGAAAAAGGGGACGGGGGGGTAGTTAGAAACGCGAAGGACTGCCGCCTTCTGCCACCCTCGATCCACCTCTCGTTTTATCCCACTTCCTCCTCTTTTTTTGCTCCCTTCTGAGTGAATACAAATGCGGAAGAGGGACGCACTGAAAGAGTGTAAGACATAAATATATCTGTGTATGTAAAAATGTAGCGGGAGGTAAAAAGGAGGAGGAGGAGGAGGAGGGGGTGGTAGGAGGAGAGAGGAGGCAGCGAGCCCGGGAAAAGAAATAATCTGCGAGCTGTATTGACGTTTCTAGTCTAACTCTGATTGAATTATGCATGAGGTATACTTGCTCGGGTTATGGTGTGTTGGAGAAACCTCATACATTATCGATCCTATGATCCAGCGCTACTGTATAACCTACGGTATGACGATATATTCGGATGAGATTTAGAGAAAGGGAATGGAATAGCTCATTCTCGAGACTCTCGCTGTCTGTCAAAATTCAACTTTACATGTAATCATTCGTCTACCAGTTCAATGAACCAATTGAAAATGATTTACAAGTATTTCTTTTGTCTGAATTCCCTTCATTTTTGCTTCATTATGCCTTCTAGTCACGTTTCAGGAATTAATAACTGTTCAGAAGAGAAATGCGAGCTGAATATTATTTTTTAGACGTGAAAGTAATTTAGGAGTAAATAACAATATCCACCTGGAAGTGAAATTCATCACTTCAAGATTATTTTTCAATTCAGCTATTGATGCTGCCACATGTGCCAGGTGGGAGAATTGCTTTTTTTATTCCCTCAATTTCTACACAATCCGTTGGCTGATAGGTTCCAACTGATACGAGTGATTAATACTGACAAAAGTTTGATTGCTGAATGAATTGGATTGGGGAATGCCTCCGAATGATTAGAAAGCCCTCATAATAAAGCCCTTTGAATATCATAAAATGATGGGGACAGTTGTTTCAATACTTGTCATAATTCTCCATGAATTCACCAAAATCATGCAAAATATTGCCGCCAGTATTTTGATCCACATTAGTAACTCGCTATGGGAAAACAAGGTCTATGTGCCACACTATAATAATTCCCTTGTTTGCTCGATAGAGCAATTTCCCTCCGGACTCATGGCAAAGCCGGAAAGACTATGCGTGTACACATATAACAACAAAGAGGGGTCGAATCTTTTTTCCCCCTCGAGCAGTGCGTACATCTAGACTGTATGAGTATTCTTCGGTGTATGTAGAATGCAGAGAGGGTGGAATAAGGACTAGGTGAAACACACTGGGGCTATGTTTTCTACACAACAGTTGAGCGAACTAGAGAGGGAGCACGTGCAAAGGCAGCACAACTAATACTCGCTCCATGATTCCCTGTCGAGATACATCAAACGATCCTTACCCTGGGTTAGTATCCGTCTTGGTAATTTGACGTGCTACGAATAGGGGAATCAAGGGCACTTAAAAATTGGAAAATAAATATTAATTGGAAAGATTGAGGAACTGGCATAGAGAAGTTTTCTAATCTCACGAAAACAATTTTTTTTCTTCAAATTAATTACCCATTTGTTCAGTAATTGGCTCCTGTCAATCATTTTACATTTTCCATCGCTAGTACACGGTCTAATTGCCAAAAATGATCATTTTTTTATAAACTAATTGTGCATTTATGAAATTTGGGCTCACAATGATAAAATTATTATACAAGAGCGAAGGCCATGAGGGGGGCAAAAAAGAGGGAAACATAAAACAGACGGCTCTCGCGGGGGGGAAGAGGGGGAGGTGGGGTCTTTGCCATTAGAAACGGGCGAGAGGGATTGGTTGAAGGTTTGTTGGAAAAGTTGAGCCCTCTCAGCGACCCAGCCAGAGGCACCCTCACTCATTTTGCTCTCTACCGCTTTTCTCTCTGTGTGTCCGCTGATGTACCCCAACTCCACTACCACCCCACCATTTTCCTCTCACTCGTTCCCTTTTATATTTTCATAACTAATCTGCGCGGTGCGTACTATTACGCTCTCCGCACATTTTATAACTTTATGGATTTTCCTACTCTCTGTTCACTACCCCAATCCAGTATAATGCCCCCCCTACTCTACCACCCCCTCGCGCGCTCGTATTTTCGTTGTCTCTCTTCCGTTGGGCTTTGCCATTCTTTCGCTGAAAACTGTGTGTGTATGTGGGTGTGTGAGTGCTGTCATAAAGTCATGATAATAGAACACTAGACTTTGTGAGATGGGGGCTATAAAATTTGTTTTTCAAAAATTTTGATGTCTATTTATTTCTCTGAATGGGGAATCGCACGATTTCATTTTCATTTTATAGTGTTTGTTATCAATGAACGCATGATAAATTAATGAAGAATTATTTTGATGGATTAGATGATGAAAAAAATTCAGAAATTCAAAATATCGGAAAGATTGTATATTGCTCACAAAGTAAGCCACCCTAAAATTGACTCAACTCAGACCGAGATGACGTAGACAATAATGACAATAATAGAATTGAAGCTCGTCAAGTGTTCCCCAAACCATGGACATTGCTTTCGAAAGACGCTAGAGAAGGTTTACGCATTTGCAATGCGTAAATGAGGAAACGAGACGTTGGAGTTTATTAATAGTAATAATGGGGGAGCAAATTGTAAAGAGGGATGTCCAGTGGGCCGTGATGCAATAGGGTTCGTCGAAGGGTGGAGGAAAAGGTGACAGTCTATATACGCAGGCACACACCGTGCGATGCGTGAGAAAATGTAGATTACAAGTTTTTTTTTATCCCTTTTAATATCGGTCCTTTACTACTGCAGAAAGCGAAGAAAAACATCTCCGGCCGGTATAAAAATAGGAAAAATGAGGCAAGCGCAGGGCCGCTTTATTGGTCGAATCTTCATTTTTTTAATTAAACAATTTAAATGGGGTAACGATATACAGATATTTAACAAGAGAAAACCGAAATTTATTTATTAATATTTTAAAGTCAAATCTCTCGAGGATTATTTTTTTTAGGGCTACAGTAAGAAAATTGCGACTAGTTCATGAATGACGAAAACTGCATTAAAAAAATACCAGATAGATTACTGGGCAATCATGGTATTTTGATAGACTCGGGGAAACATAGGTGCCAGCGCACAAATTTTGCCGACACACTAGAAGAATTTCTCTCGTATTTATCGCAAAGAATTCGCGGACTTCAGCGCAAAATTTCCGTCGCTGACCAGTAAATGTTTGTGGCTTTAACAAAATGAGCCCATTTTACCATGATGCACAGTAATCCTTCCTGAATTTTTTTCTCCGTGTGATGATGAAAATTCACCAAATAATTTGCTTTACGTAATTTTTTCGCAGCCATTGATTGCCTTCCAGGCAAATATACCCCTATAATCGCATATTAAGAGCATTCTCGGGGAAATATCATGCCGGTACATATCAAACCATTTCACCAGTACTGAAAACCAGAGTCAAAAATTTCCACAATTATGAAGCTTTCATTCGTAATGAAAAGAGGAAAATTGGGAAAATAATGGGAGGGAGGGGAAGTAAAAAATGGTGGAGTGTGCAAATGAATGTTTTTTGGTCCTTTGGTAGAAGGCCGGTGGTGGCAAGCGGGCATGATGAGAAGGGGAGGGTGAGTTGGAAGCGGATTTGCGGAATTTGATTATGCATTAACGCACTTATACATCCCGTGTAACTGCGCATCACCCCCACCCAAAGCTAGTGCTTTTTAGGGGGATTTTCAAAGTTCTGTGCGAAAGAGAGAAATGTGTATGAAGAGTGAGAGAGATTGAACGAGTGGTTGGGGAAGGATAGAGGGTGGTGGAAGGGGGTGAACCGATGAGGAGATTTAATTCCTACCACCATTGCGCGAGACCCCCTCCGGCCCCTCCCGTACTACTACCACCTCGTCAACCTCACTCTCTCGTCTAGGGTAAAAAAGAGGGATCGATACTAAAATGCTTTAAAATTGTGGGATTTTATATCTATCGACGCGCGCCGCGCGTTGGACTGCGCGTGCTACTGTGACTGGCCAAACTCAACCTTCCACCAATCATTTTACTCTTCTCTTTCCATTCGCTACGATTTTTTTTCCTCGATATGAGCATCGGTTTAGTGGACATTAGAATTGATGAGCAATTAATGAGACATTGGGTAATTAAAAATGTAATTATTTTTGTAGTTTTTTTTTTCTTCAAGTGATGATGATTGGAGTAATAACGAAATTCAATTTATTTGGGAGAATTAATTATTGAGAAGGTTTTTATTATACCCGTTGCAGAGAGAATCGCAGATGAAAGTAATTAAAATTAGTCATTTTAATTGAATTACTCAGTCCTGCATTTTTCATTAATCAACAGCCTCATCATCAAAAATTGAGAGAAATGATCATTTTTAATTGGTAACTATGAAATGTTAATTACGAAAATGATGATGTAAAATTATCTCTTCGCATAAAAGACGTTGACCCGATGCAAAGAAATCCCGCTATAAAATTGAATTTTTCCCAGCTTGATGAAATAATTTATTCCTCCTCTCCTCAACCAAAGAAATTCTGCAGTAAAGCCCATTCGGATTCCTCCTCAACCCGCTTCCACTCCCCCTGCATACACATCCACCCTTTCATTCCCTCATTCCCATCGAAGAATGAATTCTCCAGTCTCCAAAGACTGTCTAATTTTTTTTTTCGCCCTTGTGAGACCCCAGAACACGACTCCAAGCCCCCGTCAAGGCTCGGCCGTGTGTACCCGTTCGAGATTACGTACGAATCCACGAGGTACATGTAAGGGACTCACAACACGTACAAAGAAAGGGAAAAAAAAAATCTCCGGAAAAAAAAGAAAGCACAGAGGAGCAAAAGAGGGCGCGGACGTCCCCTTGTTTCATTCCGCTTTTTAATAAGGACCTCGTTTGGTACTCTAGGCTTTAAATAGATCAATACCTACGTACTTCATCCCTAGCAACGAACCCCAACCTTCCTGTCCCCCTCTGACTTCCTCTCTCTCACTCACTCTCTCCTCTCTTTTTCTCCTCCTGTGCCCCCCTACCTATTGCCACCCTCGCATTTCTCTTTTCCCTTTTTACCCTGCGGTATAACTAGCAACTCCACCTGTCTCCCTCTATCATCCACCACTATCCTCATCATTTATCGCACTTTTTCCCCCACTCTTCTGGTACTTTCAACTTTCCATACATTTTCCCTTTTGGTTCTACAACCCGAGCACACCGCGCAACCCCCTTCATCCACCTCACCTCAATTCCCCATCCATCCCACTCACTCTGTAATATCTAGAGGGCCATCCCCATCGCTGATGGGAGCAAAAGCTCCACCTCTCTCCCTCATTTTTACCACTCATCTAGCTCACCCTCACACATTCAAACCCCTCCACTAAAAACACTAGTTCCCTCTTTATCCCTTTTTTCATCCCCTTTCACTCGCTCCGGTCCCCCTTTTTTCCAGAGCTTTTCGACCACACTTTCCGCACGCTAGCCCCTCAATCCCGATCCATCCCTCCTCCCCCCCTTTCTTCCACAGTGTGACACACGTTTTAACCTCGCCCGATCGCTCTCGCCCTCCGTCATTTTTTCTCTATTTTTCCTCCAGTTTTTTTTTTTCAGCCCATTCGAGTCTTTTTTTTGCATTCCCGTTATGTTTTATTTTTTTTTTTTAATATTTTTTTTTTCCACCAACACTGCTGCGTGAATGAATGGGAAATGTAGGTAGAGGCAGTGGCCGTTCACGTTTTCGCTTTCTATACGGTATATAACCCCGACGAAAAGCGAGAGTCTCTGGTTCAACGTATACGCTTGGTACTTTAAACCGTATGTAAAGTGTACACACACCTCTGTCACTCTCACTCAAATGCAATTGGCCAGAGTCACACGTGATACTGTACATGGCGGTAGTTTCAAAACCTTCCGGGTGTATATAGGTAGTCGGTGTAGGAATCCTCGGAGTATCAGCGTGCTAGGGGACGAGGACGACATCAAGAGCATCAACAACAGAAAGACCCACGGATCTTCGATGATGACCGATGAGCGGATATGCAAAGTTATGACTTGATATTCTATATTAATTTCACGGCAATTGAATTAATTAATGAATATTTTCCCGGTTGAAATGAATAAAAAAATTCTCTCTATTAATTGGCCATCAATAGAATCAATTAATTAGATTTTTTTTTCATTGATCGGAAAAACAAAAAGTACGGAAAAATTTATCATTTAAATTTATTCCAATGACTGATTCAATTACGATGATTTCATCCATTCTCGTTTCATTCTTTTTCCCGTTTTGTTTCGAGGGGTGTTAATGCACTGGGGAATCTCCAGTTCTCGTCTCTTCCCCCAACCCCAGCCTCCATTCGACACGCTGGATAGATTTTTTTTTATTCACTTTTTTTTTTCCAGAGGCGAAATTCCAGCGGTGGCAATGGGGGAAAGGGTGATTTGTCAACCTGACCCCGGGTATATCCCGAAATGTATATATGTATACATGGTGGGAGCGTCCTTGACCTATCGACGTCTCTCGGCCGGAAGTTGAGGTCTCCACTGGTGTACGAAACGCAGACATCGTAGTGTAGGTCATTCTATTGATGGCATCAGACTACCATCTTCTCACCCTTATACTCATATTCTTGTTTTTCACCCTCGTGAAGATTAAAGTGACATTGTCACGTAGAGAAACTATCGTGTGAAATTTATACTGTACATGATAAAAATGTAACAAAGGAAAATTTGAAAATTGCATGAGCGTTTTTGTCGAAGATATAATGAAATATTTTTGCATGGCAACTGAGCACACGATTTCCTCCTCCCCCCCCGCCCCTCACCCACCATCTCTTTCCATATTCGAATACGATATGTATAGTTTGCATATACATTTCACCAGGACCACTGTAATTTCCGCGGGTCGCCGCAAAATCAATAAAAGAAACATTACATTGGCGGGCTTGGCAGTACCGCGAGGGCCATGGGATTGGATGGGACGAGATGGAACGAGTCGGAGTTTTGTGGCGCGCAAGCGTTTTCGCGTTTTAGAGGGTATGAGGATATATATATTTTTACGTCTCTTTCTTCGAGAATGGAGGTATCTCTGTCGGGTGGGTGAATGTCGAGGTGGTAGCGTGGTGGTATGATGGAGAAGAGGTTTGGGATAGGTAAAAAGGAAAGCAGCCCAGGATTCTTGGGAAATATATGACCCCTTTTTATGGGTTAGAGGAGGACGGGATTTTTCAGGCGGGGCTCTCATTGTCCAAACTCTCAGTGAATCAAAATATGTTTTTTTTTCTATGGGCTTTTGGGAGGCCCAGGGTGAATAAAAAAAATTTCAGGGAATCATATCACTGAGGCGGATGAATGTAAATATCATCATTATGTCGACTATTAAATGATGACTATATAATTATGAATTGTTGAAAAATTCATTTAATTAGCAATGGTCCATTGAACCCCGATGTCTGAAAATTGCCACATAATTTGCGTCTCGGAACATCTCTTACCCTTCATAGAATATGAAATTACGTAAATAATCAATGCCAGAAATACGTAATGAGTGAATTTGATTCTTAAACAGATGTACGCGTGAGACTGACTACCCGATTATTTCGCACGATTTGAATCGATGAATCGAATCGACGAGAAAACGTCCGACAGCCATTCATGTTTCCTCAGCATTGGGGGAAACGGTATTGAATTCATCGGAGACAGGGGCTTTGTTCACTCAAGTATAGAACCAGATTCTGGCTTTGGGTCACGTTTCTCAAAGTGCACTTCTAAGACAAAACTTTTCAAAGAATTGCCCCGTTTAAATTCATCAATAATACATAATTACGAATTTCTCCGGGTCGAAGATTCCGTCGTCTAAATGTAGCCCCTCCCACCCTCATGTCGGAATGACTCATACATTATGAAATTTAATTTCCACCAGTAATATTTCAGATCATCTCGTTCATTGGATCGTCCGACACATTAATTATTTTCAATCTTAAGTTATTAATCCATTATGAAATTAACAATTTTCATAATTATTGTGGCCTGATAAGTACATTAAGAACATACGGGACTTGGTATGAATAATTAAATGTATTATGATTGAAATACGACAGTAACGTTTTGATAATCAAATTTCACAAAAGTCCAATCTCATTACATGAGTCATTATATTATCTCAATCTTTTTCTCCTTTCACAAAAATATTAAATTCTGGTGAGACAGATTTCGCGAAAAGTCATGTATTTTTAATTTCACATTTTCATATATTCTGAGTAGTCTCTGCACTGCCCTCCCCCTCCCCACAGTTGCAAAAGCACATATGTAAACCTTAGATTTTATATTACGTCACAAAATCCCCAATCTCCTCGAAGTATATGAAAAATCGCTATTTATTTCATGTTTCAGGAAATAAAGTTGTGAGCGAGATAAAAAATACTGAGGGATTACATATGTATAAAAATATATACATATGCATTGCCCGCGAGAGACTAGATAAGCTAATTAATCGCAGTAACTTATTAGGAATAATTACACTAATTATTTTTATGACATTTACCATTACTCGGATTTCGCAATAACGATGAGATAGATGACTATTGATTCAATGGATTTAATTAGTCATGCAATGCTCTCAAAATATATCAGAATTCCACGGAGAGAAGAAAATAACAAAATTACAATAAATGAGAAGGACTAATAAATTCTTTATGAAGATATTAAATATTTCTGAAGGTGTAGATTACGAGAAACTAATAATTTGCAATAGTCAATTTCTACAACGAGAAGTGGGGAAGAACCTTCATGCAGTTGCTCTCCCGACAATATCTAATTTTGTTAGATGCCATGATTTTATCTCGCCGCTTTGTGTTTTACAGATAGCACAGCGTGTCTCGCTTCTTTGTACAATTTGCCATACTCTTCCAGAATAATTTAATACGGCAGTGGAAAATTTTGATGCTTTTGTTCACATTCTAGTCTGTTACTTCCCTGTTCACGCGGTATTATTCATTTTGGGAGAAATCTCGTACTGAGAGAGAAATTATTCGCACCAAATGTATTTCTTCGCCACAAGTATTCAAATGGAGATTGCTTGCGAATCTCTGGGACTCATTTGTCTCGAGGGGAAAACATTTTTTGGGTCGGATTTGGGAGCTTTCAATGAACGAGTCTTCAATGGGAATCTAAGAAAGGAGCAACGCTGTCATCTTCAAAGGCAATAATTTACAACGCATCTTTATACGAGACATTTTGAATGAAAAAAATAAAATAAAGAATAGAAAATGTCCTTGGTCATTTTTCTATACTATCCTATGCATAATTTATTCATTTCCATGAATTAAATAACAGTTGTTCCCTTTAAAGGCAGTCTGAAGGTTTTCATAAAATTTCATTGGGTGACTTTCGCCTGCAGCAACGGTGCATCAAGGACCACTCCTTGTTTTCTCATTGTTGCAGACACCAAGGTCAAATGGAGCATAATACCGGACGGAAGGCAAACCGTAGTATTGCAAACGACTGCACTGTCGACTCGCGGAACCGAGTGAGCCGGGAGACAACCTTCAACCCTCCCTGGATGATGCAGTTGATGTTATGTAATACCTTACTTCCGGATGCCAGAGATTTTTCATTGTTTTTTTTTTTTAAATTCGCAATTCCACTCACTTTCTCATTCATTATTTGGCCTGAGTGCAAATGTTGCGAATGGCCAAAATATCGGGAATAAAAATAGGATGAACGCGTTGATGGATAGAACTATTGATGATATTAACAAAGGGGCTGCACCGGAAGTGTAAAGGGAAATTAATGAAGTGATTTCCTTGGTCGAAATTTTGGCTACGGTAAAACCTTGGCGACGATGCAGAAAGTATGATATCAAGAAACCGTCGTAGACCGCTTTTATTTGTACTAAAAGTCAATAAGCTGTTTTATTTCCATTTTTTATCATAAAGAAAGTAACAGACGTCTGGGGCTAGTTATTTACAATGAGCTGTGACTGCACACGGACGACAGGTTTCCCTTATCGCGCCAAAATTATCCCATTCCAAATCTCCGATAAGACTAGGCATCGCGTGTATCCACCCACATTCACGCAATACAAAACCCCCGCGTTACTAGCATCACTTTGGTATATTTTCGCCCTTTTACGCATGTGTAATTAGCAAACGGGTCGAAACGGCTGTCGAATTATACGTTCATATTGTTTTTCGGGGGTTTTATCGTGTATTGATCCAGTCACCCCACCCGAATACATTAAATAAACATTAAAAAAAATTCATGCATTATCTCATCCCAATTCCAACCCATCATACCCCTCGACATATTCTACAATAAAAATCGAGTATGAAATTAAAAATACCCGCTACCAATTAGCGTCAAAATATCGAAATGACCGCAGCATATGGATCGGAATTAAAGAAAAATACTTTACCAATTAAAATCACCCACTCGCGATTGTAATTTTTTCGGAATACAAATTGCCACGTAATTAATCTAAATTTAGCAAAAAAATTTATCGAAATTTTAATTCCACGCGAAGCTTCTGCTTCCAAAAGTTCATCTCGAAGGGAAAAAGAGCCCCTGTCTCTATACGAACCCTAGAATTACCCTCTCATTGACGATCATTACGTTAGATCTATGAAATCAAGTAATAAAAATAGTTGAATGTCCTTAAAGTGCATCACCATCGTGTCAAGTTGTCCAGTGAAAATAAGAATTTGCGAACCACTGAAACTAGTTGCGGAGTGGATCGTGAAGCTCAGAGCGGAGTCGAAAACCTCCCGTGAACCCTACTTACCCCCCACCCTAGCCCCCAAAACACTTCTTTTATCCTCTTTCCCTTTTTTTTAAATCCGTTCAGGCTCACACAAATGCACCAATACCACGAAAAAAGTCCGGTCTCAGGATGCACAACCTGTACATGCACCTAAAATGCCTGCTAGCTCTCTCCCGTCATCCTCACTTGCCTCCTCTTCCACTCGAGATGCCCCAATCGCTCTCCCCTCTATCCCCAAAAACATGGTGTACCGCGTTGCTAGGCGTCTACCTCTCGTTGCTAGGGCCCTGACCTCAGTCCTCCCCCCCACCCCCTCTCCATCTCCTCCACACCCAGCCACCGAATAGTCCCAAAATGCATCGGGCCCGACAAGACATTCCCTTCTAACCTGATGCAACGTTAACTACATCATCCCCACCAATGATTCCCCACTACCGGGGCTATTGGAGCCCTTCTTTATCCCCTCTCCACTAGTTGCTAGGTCCACTTGCCCCCTTTTTGGGGACTAGACGCGCTGCGCAAGTGCCGAAATCCTTCTCCCCTCTCTCACATCGATACTCCCCACCGTCATTCAGGTGCAATGACCCAAATACAATTTCATCATGCGATTTATTCTCGATTTTTCCATCTTTCTCATCCTATGCTTCTATTGACGATAAAAACTGAAAAAAAAAAACAGACTGACGACTCATCTCCGATGCACATCTCTCGTCTTTGTGCCCATTTGTTTCATCCACAGAAGGAAAATTTCTATAAAATGAAAAAAAAATTCAACTTCCCGACATTTTGAGTTGTCCCTTTATTTTCCATTTGTTTCAACTTTCTTGAATATTTTTTGTCCGTCACATCGGAGAAAAGCCGCCTCCGAGTTGACTTGTTTCAGTTTGAATCATTAAAAAAGTAACCGAGCATTATAAATGACGAGGTTGTGTATAATTCGAAGACTCTTGGTTTTTAATATTAAAGATGGTACATAACATTTGATATAACCATGTACTCCGGTTGTATGCGTCTTCATGCAACTCTTTAAATCCCCCCTACTCCCCTTCCCATGTGGCTGGGGAGTTGAAATATTAGCGCGTTGGGTTTATTCGCTGTGGAGTGGCGGAGGTCTTAACGAGCATAGCGCCATGTTGATGAATCGTTCGATGGTACTGGTGAAATCTGCCGTTAGTGTGCATTTAAGAAACATCTTTTTATCAAGCAAAAAAAAAAAATAATGAAGAAATACCCCCTCCAACCCCCCGTTTTCTTCACCATTACAGTTAGCTTTCACATTTTTATTCAGCCAGACTCGAGTGTTTTAGCAATTAAAATTTATCCATGAATTTTCATAAATAAAATTATGGTAAATCGGGCTGACCGGGGCCTTGTGAATAAGGGAATGACTTAAATATTTCGGGTGAAATCGCAGTTGCCGGCCCTGCCTCTTTGCTAGAATCCCTCTCCTCTCGGCTCGTACGTGTTTTTCCGTATGCGTATGAGTGTGTAGTTTTTTTTTTCTCTCCTCCTTTCTTTATTTCTCTTCCTCTTATACCATGACTGCACCTAAATGCACTCTATCCCCTCGATTTCCCCGGCCAACAGCCCGCACAAGCCCCCTGCCCCTTCCAACCGCTGTCTATCCGCCTATTTGGGACCCCCACCATGCGTCCAATGAACTGCCGAAAAGTGCAACGGCCTAAATTCCCGGTCGGGGAAGTGGCCATGGGCCTTGGGCACTTCCCCCACTCACTGGGGTCCGGTGCAACAACCTAATTTCTAGAACCCTCCCTCGTTTCTCTCTACTCGACGATGGAGCCTGACTCGCTCGTCTTCTTCTACTTCTCCTTTCTCCACTTCTTCCCGCGGCATCACTCCCGCCCCTCGTCACTAAGGCTGAACCGTCGTTCCTTTTCTACTTAATGCAATCGCTAGGCAGTTTTCGGTGGCGCCGTTTTTTCATACCCCCCTTTTTTTTTCCACGTTTTATTCCATATTTTTACATCGTTTTGTTCTTAATGGCTGGCTTTTTTGTTTCAACTTCGCTGCAATCGTCTCCGCTTACTAGCGACAACGGACGCAACATGAGAACGAGGAGAGTCGATATATTATGGTTAAATGTTACTGGAGACAACAGCACAATTGGGCGAGAGACGAGGGATTTAAAATTGGAAGAATTATTTTGTCTACACGAGAGGAACACGGCTTAATACTGGCAACGGTTACTCGATTAATCCCTGATATTTTAGAGAAGAAATAAAAATTCGACGTTGTCAATAACAATCAGAGACTTGAGTGTATTTATTGATTTTATAAAATTAATTTTTCCCAAACGGAATGAAATATTGAGTTAAGAATAGAATAGGTCGAGCAGAGTTTATTCCAATGAATTCTTCAATTCTCCATCCCCTATTTCTCATTGTGCTCAAAGACCACTGGAAATAGAAAAAATTTTTTTGAGAATTGCAATCATCCATTCTCTCTCCCTCAGTTAGAAGGAAAATTTTTGTGTTATCGCGTGTTGAAGTGAAACATGCGAGGCCACTGGTACTGCTAATTCTCAACGGTTCAAAGTACAAATAACTACCGAGCCAATGCAACCCAAAGGTACATCCTTTCTTCACGCACCCGAAACGCTTGCATTCACGCTTGGCTTGTGTTTTTTCGGTTCCCTCATTCTCATTCGAGTTCTTTTTACGGGGTATATAACATTTCTGCATATGCGTATACCATCGAAGGACAAAGCTCTATGCGCCACAACCGAAATTTGATTCTTTTGAATGGAAAAAAAAAAGGAGGAAAAAATGGAGAGAAGTGCAGTGCCAAGAACAGAGTATTCCTCGCACCGCTGAGTTCTCAGTGTCTCTTTCTCCCTCACTGTGTCCTCTCTCGTCGTTCCTCAACGTTGAGGATCAACGCCCTTAAAAATGTTCTTTTGAGCAACGCGGGCCTGTAGTCGCGGGACCACCTGCCCACGAGCTCAGGCCGCGGTGTATGTATGTACCCACCCCACCGTTTTTTTTTTTTGCTTTTCCCGAACGTCATTGGGCACCGGCCCCGCGTACATTGGCCCCTGTTGACTTAGCCACTTAGAATCTATATGCACGTGTGTATGCAATGGCTTTATGTATTTTCGATCGCATACCATTCGTATTCACGTATCCTTTGTCCTTAGTGGTCATTCAACTAGACAAAATCATCGATATTTATAGACTCCTGTGTCTTGACCAATGAACAATTTTATTTAACATGAAAAATACTTGTAATTTGAGTTGAGCCTAATTTTTGTAGACAATTGATACTTGTTTCTCAGGTTAATTTAACATTAGATTGAAAGCTTATTAAAATGCAGTTGAAATACTCTCCTCAAAGAGGGTCAAAGCTCCCAATAATAAGTGATGTTTTATTCGTCGAGCTGATTTGCAATTTTTTTTCGATAATTTCATAAACGTTTAATGTATTGAACCCAGACATTGGAGATTTTTTTCAATATGTGTTATTGATGACCACAAAACGTTTTTTATTTTTTTCATTTTTCATTTATAACGTAATTTTTGCGGGTGCAAACCGACAATTGCTCCGCAACTGAAAGCACCCAACCAGATGTCATGTGATATCATAACAGTATTATGAATATCATGGAATACGTATTGAACGAAATAACAAACCGCTGACGGATCAACAGCAATTGCATAAAAATTGTTTCCACTTTTCCCTCGCTAGGCAATTTTTCAGCCCATCATCCATGAATTTTTCCTCGATTCTATAATAACTTCCATCAAAAGCAATATATTCTACTAATCAATCAATTTTATATCGAAATAACCAATTTTTTAGTGGCTATTAAGCACTAGTTGCATTAATTTTTACTGAATATTCCCCTCCACGAATAACTTTGTTTATCGTACTTCACTGAACACCGACAAACCTTCATTCTCTTCCATTCTTCGTAAATCATTAGATTCCTGCTGACTCCCGTGACTGTTTAGGACCTTCTGCCCCCCCCCTCCCCACCCTCCCAAGAAATAAATAACCCCTGAATCCCTCGTCAAACGTAAACATCTCAGAAGCCAAAACGTTCCCGTGATTTTGTCGTCGAAAAAATACCCCGGGGGCCATTCAAGCTACAGTAAGTGGCCATCGTGGTTTTTCGTTGTGCACAACGAAAGAAGCCCAGGCATTGGCCCGCAAAGCGTTCATCGACGGTCTTAGTTAGGTGCAACGGCCTCAATCTCTAGGGCCGAAAAAAAGAGTTGCTCGCTCCTCTCTTTATTTTCATATATTTTTTTTTTTTAATTTCACCACCATGCGTGACCAACGCCGTGTGTGCGTGCAAATGCTGGTTTTCGAGGCTAACGTACGCTCTTGTGTGTTGTGTATACCTCAAACTCTTCTCTTTTTCTCTCTTTATGCCGCCTCTTTTTTTTACGTATTTTTTTCTTTCTTTCAAACGTATGTATTGGTTTCTCAGGCGTATTGCGTGTGCATCAGCCAAAGAACTCGCGCGCAAAACTTGCCAGGATGGCCCACCCGAGACTTTATTTTCAGAATGTTTGATTTTTGAACGTTAAAGAAATACCCCCAAACAACGTCTCACGCTGGCAGAAGGAACACTGCACTGTAAACTTGACGAGAGAGAAAAAAAAAATCTTAATTTAGGAGTTCCTTGATCCGAAATTAAAAAGTAAAATTTTCTATTGACATCACAGGGAGTATTTATAGCCGTATGACCACTATAATGACAGCCCATTAACTAGACTGCCACTAGACACGGGTGGTAAACCACAATGACCTTGTAATCTGCCGTATTGACTAGCTAGTACATACTGTTAATTGCAGTTTGATTCCATCATCGGATGAGATGCGTTAGGTAGGCGATGAGCGTTATCTCACTGTCGGTGCGGATGGGGATTGACGTTTCAGGAAGGGGAGGCGAGCCTAAATTATTTACCATAATAGTATGCAACATGTCCGAACAACTCGACATGCAGCACCACGAAATCAACGAGAAAAGACACTAAATATAGGGTATCAGGACTGTTATACACTGTTACAAATATCTGCAATTTAATAAACATTTTGATAGGAACTCACCGGAATACGTACGATAATGAATTCAAATTGAGTTACCGATACTTGAGATGCAGTTTACTTTGTATTTGTGACCAAATGTGGTATTCGTAGACTAGATATCCCAACGTTTTACCGAAAAAAAATGTTAAATTCCCTGTGTGGCATCTATTGTTTCAGTCGCATCCTGTCTGGACGTGGATGCCATCCCTTCTCATGTGTTCTGGCCCGATGGAAAGATCCAAAACTCTTTCCTCAGATCCCTATCTTCGCCCCCTTTTTTCGGTACTTCTGAATATGACCGTGGGGTTTGTAGAAGAAAGTCTTTCTCTCGTCAACGATTTTATTTGCATCTAAAAGCGTTCAACTCCTTCGGTGGTCTTCCCACGCAAATCAGCCATTTGCAAATGAGGAATTGAGATGAGTTCAAACGAAGAATTCATTATATTTCTCATTTACATTTTCGGAAAAGTTGAATGCGAAGATGAAAACAGTTTCATGAGTGATTAATTGAATGGAAGAGATGAATTGATTTTCCCCCTTTGTTTTAAAATGGCGGATTATTTTTCAATCCATTGTTCAAGAATAAGTGATAGATGATAGGTGTGTCTTAATCAGAGAATTTTTAGAGAATGGAATAAACCTCTATTGCTACCCTCAAATATTTTTACCCTCAACTTTGTGTGATCTCTACTTTCTTTGCCCGAGGAAATACACGAGAAGGATGTTGTCAGATTTGGAAATATTTATCTTGGATATCGTCTTCAATTCCGAGTTCATCTATTTCCATATTAGTATGACAATCAATTGGTCTTAGTACAACGTTATTTTCACCATAGCCATCACCAGCTCTTGAAAAGTAATGACTGAATGAACTTTTGAACTAATTTTTGGCTAAATTCACTTCCATCGATATCCATGTAACATACATCGGCACTCTGATTCACCTACCAACATCGGCTTTTCATTCCGTCTGACTTGGAATAAATTTCGAATTCCTCGCAAGAGTGTAGACGGGCATAGGCCATTTTAGGGTAAAAAAAATAACTACAATAACCCTTGTATCGAGAACGCTTCGAACTGGCTCTTCTCTCTTCGAGAAAAGAAAAGGTTTCATTACCTAAGGGATACTGGTCAGTTAACTCTTCTACGTGGCAGCAAGACTCATCACTAATTAACTTACATTAAAGATTTAATCTATCCCCACATGATTTACGTTCCACAAAGATGAAGTTGTGATGGCGGGAATTCCCAGGGTGAAGTTACGACAGCTAATCCTATTTGCCCAAGAGTATCGATTTCCTATCTCTAGTTTTCGTACTTCTTTCGAGCAACGACGAAATGCGTAATGAGAATCCAAGACCTGCTTTATTTAAATTTTTAAGCAAAAAAAAAGTGAATATATGAAACCACTGGCGTCACCACGATCGGATATCTCAAAAAATTCTAAACTTGCGAATTTTAGTCTTTCGATCCCCAACACCGGTTGTACCTCGAAACTCGACAAGAATTATAATGACCAGAGAACAAGAAGACCGGTAGATAAGTCCGGACATGGGGGAGAGCCGACGCAAAAGACACTGGTTAACATCTGTACCTCATTGTCCCTCACATTCCCCCGTCCCAAGACATAAATTTCCTCATTTTACTTATTGACCATCCTCCCCCTTCCTCTCCACCGCCCCATCAACCCCACCAATCTGTGTTTTGATTTTACCCCATCGTGTGGGCTGTATAGCACTCACTCTGTCTCTAATGTATATCCGGCAGTGGTGAAGGGACTGCGGTAAGAAAGAGAGGGACAATGTGAACGATTTTCTCCAATTTGTAACTCGTCAAACTGGAAATAACCCGTGACCTCTCCCGGTTTGGTTATAACATCGAATGGCAGAATCAACTGAAAATTATATGTCACAAATTGGGTCATCTGTGTGCTATACGAAAAAGAGCGTTATAACCTCCAATAGTAGAGTCAATCTATCCCACTCTATGACCCCGTCTCCATCTCCCATGAAAATCCACCCCTGCCATCCCACCCCCCACCGCCCACCATGTTATGAAACATACGTATATTCAGAAAATACATGCGGAAAATTTGAAATCGCACACTTAACAGGATTAGCATTTTATTTACGTAATTCAAACAGTTCCTATCCCCCGATTTTCCCTCGCGTTTATTTCGATTTTCAGTACAAACGAAAATCATCCGAGAACGATAAATATTAATTATTTTTGTTTGCCACTCTCGGTATGGCATTAATAACATTTTCCCGGGGTTGTTTTCATACGCCAACCAATCGTTGAATTCGTATTGTTTGTCATTATAAAAGGAAAAAATATAAATAATATGAAAACGTGACAGTTTACGCTGAAATTCATTTGAAATATAAGAATATTAAAATAAATATTGAAACACTCCAACTAAATCGTATAACAATTACGCTCGGATTGAATGTAATTTCAACAAACAATGTTCCATCGGTAGGTAAATAATAAAATATGCTATTTGCAGTGCGCCGTTGCAAAACATGAGATTTTAATTACGAAAGTGGACCGTCAATGTTGCTACATTGTCATATTTTGGATAATATTTGCATTTTTATATTTTCCCGGTATAATGTAATTATTCTCATTAAGTACGGAAAGGAAATATTGGAATCCAAGAGGAAAGTCATTAGCGTTGATTTTTTTTCATTTTTATAGAGCCAACAGTATGATGATGAATTAATTAATTTTTCATTGGAATTAATTGATTCAACAATTTTTCAACGTCATCCACAAAATGCATAAAAATAATTGCATTTCTCATGTTCTGGAAAATGATAATTAAACGAACCCTTATGAAACTCCGTAAAAGCCACAATTTTCGCTTTCAAATAAATGGTGATCAACGTGGACATGGAGCATTACCGCATTTCCATATTTTTTCTTATGAACGTACACATTATGGAACAAATTTTTGAAAGCCTCGACTACTGTGAATTTTTATTTCATGTTATTTGCAGTACAAAGCACAGATTGGATTGTAATTAAAAGGAGCGTTACAAATATTACGTCATGGAGTATTTTTCGTAACATTCATCCCTTTACCATTTTCATCATTGAATTCAATTACTAAATCCCGGTGAAAATATGGAAATTCAGTCATTACCGATGATTATTATTTTTTTGTCCAGCGAACGAATTTATTCCCAACAATTTATTCATTCTCCGTTATGTTATCCAAAACGTGTAGAAAATAATTGCATTTTTTTTTTCAGAAACGATAATTAAACAAACATTAATGACGCTCCGAATAACGAATGCAAATTTCTCCCTTGAATAAATGATGGTCAATACTGAAACAACTGCGGCCCTCGTTTCCACATACATGTTTGTATGTTTTAATATATTTTAATGAATTATTTATTTTACATTATTGGCACACCAATGTAAAAGATGAGATTTTCAATGCTCTTACATTCCGTATGTATTTTCAATCAATAATTATTATTTTTGCTTTATCTTTAAATTATTGTACTCCAGAAATTGATCATTAAATCATTTTTTTCACATGGAACGAACCCACGAAAAATACAAAGGAAGTTCACATGGGTAACCTGCTTATTGCATAGACCGAAAAGTGACTAATTACAACTATCGTAACATCTACACTCCCCGTTATCCCCTCTATCTGTTCGTTCACCTACCAAAAAGATATTCGCCCCGCAAACACCCGTTAAAAATTAACAAACCCGATGCACTTGCTAAAAAAAAAAACAGAATTAGCAAGGATGTGCGTAATAATCATGTATTACATTGGTGAATATATCGTGCACGTCCGGGAAGACGGATTCCCACAGCATTATAAACCCTAGTATGATCAGATATTTTGGCCGTACTATGGACACTAACCGATCATTTCCGTTACCATCTCCGGTTTTGCGTTGGAATAATAAAAATCAAGGAATTCACGATGACACAAGATACATCTGACAATGATCCGATAAAATTTTTATTTATTGAATCAGGTTCTGTAATTTTTGAAAAATAAAAACGAAAGCAAAAATCGCCAAAAATAATAGGCCGCACAATTTGATGACCGCGAAAATCCGTATTCCCCACCGCAAAGAAAAAATCAGACAGAGGAAAAAAAAATTGAATAAAAATTAGCTACCGAAATTTTCGGCTGGCTTTTGCATGAGTCAACGGATCAGTCAACAATTGCGTCAGCACAATCAGGCGTTGTACATTGAGAAATATTTAAAGGAAATCAAGCGCCGAGTTATCTGGGCCATGCGATGTTGGTCATTGTTCAAAGTTTATGACAATGTGGATCCGCATAATTTGCACGACTGGTGGGAGGAGAAGGTCGAAAAGCAAAAATCTGCAAACGTTTATGCCGAAAGATAAATACAATTTTTTTGTTATTATTATTTTTCTCTATGGGCGCAGTCAACAGATTTCATAATGTCCGTTGCATCACTGGATAAAGCGTTATGCTTATCCGATGAATACCCAGTTGATTGTGGCAGGAGACACGGAGAGGTAGAGGGAAAAAAAAAATGAGAGAGGGAATGGTGATGGGAAGGGAATGATTCTTGCTGAAGTTGCACATGTAGTTTTTTCGTCGAATAACGAAGCACGACGGACGATTGGTGAATAGGGCGTAGAGAGGAAGAAAGAGAGAGAGAGAGGCGGGGGAGCAAGGGTGGCTGAATGTATGCAACCACCCACATGATCCAACCACTTTGCACTTCTCTGTCCACCCCTCTGTTTCAAACTGCAACGCTGTATGCGTCACGTGTTATGCTCGAGGCGAATGTGTGTGGAGAGAGGGGTAAAACAAGAGGAGTGCGAATCGTTTTAAATGGTCGTAGGCAATGATCGAGGGCGACGGAGCGTGCGTGAAAATCCGATCGGATGAAATGAAAAAAAAAATCCCAAAAAAAAAAAATTAAACTGTGAGGGAAAAAAAGAGAGAAGTGACTTAAACTCCCGGAAAATTGACCAGATGCTGTGGCCCCATCGAGCTGATTAATTCGAAAAGCATCGGATTTTTACGGGGCTTTTATATTTTTCCGCAATTTTTCCTTTTTTTTTTTCACCGATTTTACTTTTCACATTCGTTCAAACTGTCACATTTGAAATATGTCGCCCCCGGGAATTGTGATATTGACTTTTGTTTCACGACTCGGTGCGAAATATTTGGAGTTTCACGTAAACTTCCGGTTGAAATATATATTTAATATTTTTATGGGATAGGCGAAATGTTTGTTCCTCGCGCTGGATCCTTTTTTAAAATTTTTTTTTTTGCAACGGATGATTCGGAGAGCTGGTTGCAATTAAGTGAACTAGAATGGTCACATGTGAATTTGAAATGACGACGGGATGGCAAGAAATTGCCACCGGTGGTCCACGAGGAGTCAGTGGTAGAGAAAGGCGATTGACAGTGACGCATCACATCCCCCAGAGTCAGGGAATAATGAAAATCTTGACTTATTTTCTTTAACATCGAAAAAAAAAAAGACTGGGCCTTTTTACGATGACTCTGACTAATGAATGCAACTGGTCAATTAATCGGCGGGGGAAATATAAAGAAGAACGCAGCTAATGCCGATTGCAATTTATTTAATCAGCAGAATGGAAAAATTTCAATTGTAATTTATCAGCGTAATTTGACGATGGAAGATATACAGTTACCCAACTCTATGAGGAAAGATAGACTCGTGTGTCCATGGCGCATTCTAGGTGGATGACACACATAATCGGAGTAGACAATGCACTTTACTGGGGGACATCCACACACATTTTCAACTAAACCTGCAGTACGAGGCAGTTTTTTCCTTCTTCAAGGAGCTATAAATGTTGTGTCATCATAATTCATTTTGTATATTAAAACGATGGATGGAATGACGACTTGTGAAACTTCGTGGAATTTCAGCGACGCAATGTGACATATTCCATTGTAAAACATTACGGTTGTTACATTTTTAACTATTGATTCTTCAGTTTTCATTTCTCGGGTATTGAACGACCAGCGATCAAATTCATTGGAAGTTCGGCATCGAAGAGGGAGGAATATCGAATATTTTTCAAGTAATGAGTGAAAATCAATGGAGAAGACAGTTCTCCAGTTTCACGTCAAATTTCTAACGTTAGACCTCCGTTTTTAATATAATATCGATAGAAATAGATGAACTTTTCGTTGACACAAACGGATAGATAATTTCTACTGACCTTTTCCTCTAATTTTTCATGAAAAATTGCGATATAAATTACTAAACGCTCCGTATTTATTAATCGCAGTGGTTCTCCCCATTGACGAGTGGTAGCAGCAGTTCCACACGAGTAGAAAGGGTTGTATGGACAGTAAAAATAAATTTTTTCAAATACTCGCAATTTAAAATAAACGTCATTAACAATATTATTTTCTCTGCATAATTTTACCCCCTTCGGGTGAAGGGAATGAACGCTTTGTTTTGCTATTCATGTTCTCCACATCTTCCCATGTTTTTGAAGGAATTCTCAATTTCATAATTTTTTAGAGTAGCCTAGAGGCGATGAAATAAAACGAAACCCTGGAATTTTCGGTTATTGGCACCTCGAGGGACGGGAAAGATTTTTGAGTGTGAGATTATCTAACACTGTTGAGTTGGTGAGCGTCACGAAGGGCTCAGAAATCGCCAGAATGAAACAGGGAGAGATATGAAAAGAAGTATCCATGCTGGGAGGAAAAGGTTTTTTTTATCTGTGTGAGTGGAGGAGTTACAGGATGCACGAAATGTAGAGGGGGGAAGAATAGGGCCCCGGGGTGGCTAGTCCTCTCCTTTTCGTGGTTTCTGGGCCCACGAAAGCCAGAGGAGAGGGAGGAGGAGGAGGTGGGCCCATGTACCGAAGAGGGAACACGGCATTTTCGGGCCCCGCAAGTTGCCTCAGTGGAGAGAGGGGAAGAGGTGGGAAGGAAGAGAGTTGGAGGTGAACGTCCAAGGGGGCAACCTGTTCGGGGTTCATGGCCCTCTTGGACTGACTAGCTAACGCTTCATCTCCCGGAGAATCTGCTAGCAAGGGCCGCATCGATCGTTTCTACATTGTGAACAAAATTGTTCGTGTAAAGATTTTCTGGTACCATTTTTCTTTTGACGAGACCCAACAAATAGGTGAACGTTCAAAAAAATGCAATTAAATTAATTTACATTAAAAATTTCATAACCCCAATCAACAGAAATTATTCTCCTCTGGATTTCACCCCTGATGCCACAAAGAGTGAATTATTTAATTCATCATTCGATAAAAGTGAATAAAAACACGACCACAATTATTCTCCCTACTAATGACATTAAAAAATTGTTCTCTCGATTTAAATGGCTAAGGGGTTGTCTGCGTGAGAAAGGATTAATATAAGTAAACATGATCAACCACTTTCTGCGTCTCGTAGATCAGGAATTCAACTCAAGGGTTGCGGCGACGCGGCTAGTTTTCGATAGAATACCGGTTTTGTTTTACAGCGCATTCGCACCTGCGAGCATCTGCACTCTAAAAAATATATATTCAGTGTAAGAAAAAAAAAATTGCGAAATATATTATTTTTCGTGTCCTTTGAGAGGATAGAAGACAGCATACTGCGATGGGAGGGAGTGTAGATGTGTGTAAATGGCAGCCCACAACAGGACGGATGTCGTCAAGGACATTTGCAAAAATCGACGCCTCTCTTTAACACCACGGTATTAGGTATAGTGCAGTGATACTGGTCTAGCCACAAAGGCATTATTATAATTTCCCCACTGTTTTGTTCTATTATCTCCGATGTGATTCACTTAACTGCTTGTACGTGGAATAAAACTTTCCCATTTCTATTTTTATCGTTTGTGCAAAGAATGTCTAGCGAAATGTGAGGCCACGAGTTGCGGCCACAGTGTGTGGGATTCGTCATATATAATGTGTATTCTGCCAGACCGGAGTATCTTATCGTTTCTTTCTATGTGTACACGAAGACTGAAGTGGCGTTGTGTGCGGTTGATGCACTTGACGAGAAATTGAGAATAAAAATATGCGCTTATCGTATTAGTTCATTACTAAAATGCGAATTGAATGTCAAACCCCTGTTCTCAGAATTGAGTTGAAGAAAACAATAATTTTTTTTTTCCAATGTATTAGACGGAAAAATTCCTGCCTGAAGAGAACGATAGTTTTGATTAGTTTTATTCAACTGCAATTACTATGCAGGAAATACTGAAGTAATAAAATATAAACTACGTGAAGCTGTTGATATTAATTCCTTAAATGATATTTTTTTCATCTGAGAGGCGATATATTTCCGGCATTGTTCAGTATTTCCATAAAAGCTGCCTAATATGAGCATCAAAACTCCACTTATTGTAGTTACTAGAACGGTGCGAGCCATGAAGAGCATTCGAGCGGCTCGATTTACCTTACCAAAGGAGTCAATGGCAGAGATTCATCGCGGGGTCGAAAGTCGATAAGTGGGGAATGTGAAAAGGGGCAAGAGGGGTGTCTCTCTTGCTCTCCCACTGCACCCAAGAGAGAGAGAGAGAGAGAGAGAGCGAGAGACCCGAGGACCGAGAGGTTTTGAGCAGTGAAGAGTCATCGAACGAGCGATTCGCACGATTCGATCGGTCCTCAAGGGCTTGTTGCATCCATCCAATGAATCAAGATGGATTTATTGATTACTCCTTTGTTTCAACAGCTTTTTTTTTCCCCATCAAATGCCTCTCCTCAGTCAAGTTGAACTGAATTCCTCTAATTGCAGAATCGGAACGGTCAATTGCAATTAGTTTTGTTATTATTGTACCGAGCAGTGTTTTGGGAATATTTTGGTCAATTAGGAATGAACGGGAGTTCACTAATGACCTGCAAGGTTATTAATTGGCTCAGTGACTTGGCCCTGTTGAATCTCAAAGGCTTAGCCCCTTTCGCCACCCCTTTCCACTTTCGTGTAACGGTACATCTTCCTCTTGAGGATGCAAGAAGTCATTCTGGTTCTTTGATTCACTCATTCTGCAGTTCTTTATCTTCTTTATCTTTCAAGACTCATGCATCCAATATTCATCAGTTGAAATCTATTACGAAGGGCTCAATTGCTTTGATTGAAAATATCGAATTATCGGATAAAATTCATTACGATGAAAAATAATCCCTTTCTAAATAAATATTTTCTTTTTTTTGGCGGCTGTCAAATTGAGAAAATTACTGAGTCCTGATTAATCTCGTGAATTAATCGTGAGAATTTCATTTTAATTAACAAATTAGGCTAACTTTCGTTCCAAAATGCAAACTAACCTACTACCAAGTGAATTTATATGGATGAAAAATTAATCTCATATTTTTAGCGAATTGAGATGGCCCTAAGAATGACGACGTGAATAATGACGAATTTTAACCTCTCGACGAATTTTCCTCATTTATTTATTGAAAAGAAATTCTTGAATAACTATCACCAGTCACGGGAGAGTCTACATTTCGACCCATTTTAAAAGCACTTCAACTGACTCCTGAGTAAAATCTTTGAATGTTATAATTCTGAGATATCATTCCAACGGATAAGTCAAATGTGTGAATAAGATTCTCATGCTCATTGATTTTACTCCAATTTCATTCAATCCTATTAAATATATCATAGAAGCAGTACTTTTGCAAATTCAATCTATTATACAAGACAATCTACATATCTCCATATGATATAAAATTTCAAATTGATAATTCCTTTAACCATTTGTGACAGAATTACTTTGATAATATGCAGGTGTCTTGGAAAATTGTTATATCATATTCAGACACTGTGGAATCGCGCGAATCACAGTTGTCAGTGTGATTGGATGTTACGGTGGCCTCGGTTGGCCTAATTTTCAGAATATCATTAATAACGTACAGTGACTCGGAGCGAGATATTCAGGTCCTTCGAAATTGCTGGGGGAGGGGGGGGGGAGAAGAAATATCCAATAGACGATAATGAGTCTGAATAAGTCTGATGGATTTTTGTTACTCTGTAATGTATCATGTGTTCTGACATTTTGCACACTTCACCGAGAAAATTATCTCTATTTCTGCACTGAAATTATTGGATAATCAGGGTAATGCTGAATTTTTACAAACCTCAGAAATTCTCACTGACAGGTATCAAATCTCAGCGATAGTATCGCTTAATAATTTGTAAATTTCTATTTTTGATACCAAGATGATCTTTATAATTGAAGCACAAAATTCATGATGACAATGTGTGTCCCACATTCGCAATACAAAATAAAAATAATAATTCCCATCATAACACGACTTTAAAATTTCATCTTTGGTTATTTTTTATCCTCATTTTTAAACAATATTTTGTGATGCATTAAATTGAGGGATAATCGGTGACGAGGAATTCATAGTTCGTAATGTGGTTATTGTTGTAAATAAAAATGAAAATAAAGTACCATTTTTTTACTGAATTAAGAGTACGCGATAAAATAAAATTGAAATCATTGGTTATGAATTTCTATTGTCGGTGAGTATTGACGAGAGGAATTATGTGAAGAACTCGTCATATTTACGCATTTAAAAAGAGAACGTTGTTTGTATTCAATTTACTGCGAAAACGAATGGCTCGATAAAACAACGCTTGGTAAATTGGTAATATTCAAAATGTATTCATTTTTTAACGCGCCCGTGCATCTATGTCTTTGTGAATGTAATATTTACTGAAAAAGCTATCCGGAGATTTTCTTCTAGCTGTGATAGGTAATTACTAAGACATTTTTTCTTAATGACTCATTACTGGCATCATTATTAACGCTGCCGTCCCATGAGTCTCCAAACGCATCATTGAATGACAGACTAATCAAAACTATGGTCGACAAAAGTAACCATCTATTCGCTCAATTTATTCAGAGCACACGGAAAAGAATATTTTTTAAAAATTCTAGTGCTCGCACGAGAATAGGGGCGCAAAGTAACGGCTCGAAAAGGAATTCAGTGTTAACACTGAATATTTTATTCAGGAAAACGCGTATTTTTCCTGGGATTTCTGTGATAATTTCTCAGAAATTTTACCTCAAGACTACTAGAATGTTATCATCATAATTATTCTCAAATACCTTATTACTGTTATTTTCACTCACCAGGGGATTCCTGCAAAGAAAGAATATTTTTTAATTATTTAAAAAATCAGGTCAATTACTATAACTATCGTAATCATCTCAACTATAACTACAATAAAATGAAAAAAAAAATCAATTCCCTTCGTTCAATGGTGGACGATTGCCAAGAGACTTCGGTACATACGTACGCTCACACGCAAGTACAGATAACATCTAAAAATCGCATTATCGCATAGTAAGTCGATACAACCCAAAAAATTGTAGACTGTCAAATTGAGCGGTTAGAAAATGACAGGCGTCACTTCAAAATAAAAAATAAAAAACCGCTGCAATTTTCATCTTCACCGTCAACTACAGTAAACTACACAAGTCCTCCGACCAATTTCTTGATTGTCCATATCAGGCCATCCCAAGACTCCCTTCCGCAGAATCCCCCGAAAGTTCCCCCCCTCCCCCCCTCTCCCCCTCCATCTAACTGTACATAACTTCAGCTATGGGCAAGCTAAATACCATGAAGGTGTGCGGGCGGTTCTCTCCTCTCCCCGTAAGCGACCATCTCAAAACCAATGGAACCATCCGTACTATAAAAAATAAAAAACAGAAAAAAAATTTTCGAGGAAGAGGCAGAGACTGCGTGCAAGTGAGAAAAAAGCAATGATAGACTTGTTGGGTGGGGAGGTGAGGGCGGCCAAACACACCGAAAACTCACACACACAAAAATAGCGGACACAGTGACAGTGAGAAGGAGTCGGCGGGGTTGAGCTTAGTGGGGGGGATAAAAAGGCTGCGGCGTGGTGAAGCGCGAGGGGAAATCGCGAACGATGTGTATGTAGTCAGGGAGAGCGAAAAAGTTTTGTAGTGGGGATTGAAGAATTGGCGAGGACCAGAGGGGTTTTCAGTACGGACCATGTTACTACTTGAATTTTGTTGGCTACCCAGTGGTGGGGATAACCGCCCCTTAAGCCCCGTACGAAGCCTAGTCCTCCCTCCTTTTTTGATTCCACTACACCGTTTCCTCGCTCGCTATACTCTTCCCTCCGCACTCTACCCCTCCCCCATCACACTCTACCCCCCCCCATCCCTCCGCCCCCCGTAACCCCCTAACGCCCCTCAATTTTCTCTCTTTTTACTCTTCACCCTAACCCCTCAAACAGTTTTATCATTCTTTCCTTCTCGCTCACCCAACGCTGGTTCCTATGAATTTTGCGACACTCAATAAAAAGTGGTTCCACGAGGTTAACATTTCGGTAACTATACCTCGCCTACCCGGCGCACACAGCCTATCGCACACGCACTCCTCTCTCTACTCGCCTCGAGTATCTCTCACTCTCTCTCTCTCTTTTTTTTATTTTTTCGGTTACCAACACCCGTTTATAATACATGTACATAAGTTACACAAATATATAATACGCACACAGAGTGTGGCCCCGAAAAAAAAGAGAGAAGCATACATACGAAAAAAAAAAAAAGGAAGAAAGAAAGAAGTGCATGGGAGAGGCGCAGCAAACCGAACCGCGCGCGAATCAAGTGCTTTGGCCAGTCGCGTTCCCAATCACTCTACGACTAGGTAGTCCTCCCTGGTGTCCGAAAAGGCTCCTGGTGACTTCTGCCTTGGTACCTTGCACCAGGTACTATTCTAACATCGTCCCCCTAACAAGTGATAAATCAATTCTAATCCATCGTCGTTTGATAAATATTAAGCTGAGATATTTGTGTGATTATAACATTTTTTTTTAAAAATCGGAAACCGAGGAATTTTTTCATTTAGCGAGAGATGAGATAAAAATTTGATTTCAATATTTTTCGAGTTTTTCATTCTGTTCGGTTATTTTGTGTGTGACAGCTGGTGTTGTCCCTAGAGTCAGTGGGTGAACATTGAGACTAGAGTACATCCTGAATTGTCAATAACCAACCAGACATTGTTATCATTATTTGATAATTCGTGCCAAGTGTTTTCAAGGTGCTTCCCCCCCATTGATATTTAAGGATATTCGATCTGCTGGCACGTGAAACTCTCTCATTGCCATGGACGCAGAGGGCACGAGTGTAAAAAATTATTTTGTAACGATAATATAGATAAATCAACGGAAAAAACAAGTGTTCCAATTTAATTCACCAGTGAAGAGGAGACAATTCTTCTGATTGGTCATTTTATCATCCAAGTATTTGTCAAAGAGAACGAGTAAGGACATCGTAGGAGCCCCCTACCCCTCCCTCCACAAGACACATCACTTTGCGCCTGGATATTTCAAGGTACGTCTCGCAGCTGTGTAACGTAGCCCACCGGATGATGGCCTTCAGGCCGTTCCGTGGTCCCCATTGTTAGTGGGGCAGCCACGATTTTCATAAAATATCCTGCGAGTGTGCGTGGATTTAGTTTTATTCCACTTGAAATTCTCCTTACGGACATTTCCATATATTCCCGTTACAGGCGCCTGCATATGCACCAGAGGAGTTCCCGCGCGTTTCGTACACATTCGAACATGCACATATGTGCAATGCGTTAACGTTTTGTTGGTCCACGGGGGTGGTCGGGATAGCAGAGCAATAAAAGTACAGTTTTTCAGTTGAATTATTCCCCCGAATATTTAGATAAATCAGAAAAATTCAATCAGGCTTCAAAATTTGTGAAAATACAGCTCCGAAAATTCAGGAATTTCTCCTAATTTTACCTAAAATTTAACATTTCGTGAGCATTTTTTTTCGTAGATCAAATTTAATGTCGATGTCATGAACCTAATCACCAATTATTTCCCCCAAAATTCGCATCGAGAGTGAAAGAAAGAAGCTCTAAACCTTTCTCTCAGTTCAGTCGTACCCGGTCCTGAGTCAGTACTCGCATGACCTTCTCTATTCGGTCTGGTGCTCGTGTGAAAACGTGATTATTTGTGTTAGTAGTGTATACGGGTTTCTATGGGAGGGCACGCCGGCTAGACGATCGCTAGACGATCACTAGACGAGGATAATACCCGGTCCGAGACTGAGCATAACATTGAACTGGCTCTGCCATGACGTAACAAGGTTTTCTATTCGAAATATTTCATGGCAGGCCAGCGGTTCCTTTGTCCCAAAATCTATTCACATATTTTTTATTGTTTATTCTGCGAGAATTGTCGAGGAGATGTTGAAGAATTTTAAATATACATGGATGAAAATACTCGGATTTAATATTATTCACCGTTTTTTTTTCCTCTCGATTTGTGCGCACTAGATAGAATATTTTATTTTTATGAAGGCCAGAGACCAGCGAAACGAGGTGATGAAATTCAGTCGTAGGTCACGACTCAAATTTTTTAAAGACAACGAGGATTGAAAAAAAAAATGAAAAAACTAAACACTGAGAGTTGAATTTATCTTCAAATCGGATAGAGGCCGCGAGATCGAGAGTCTACTATCGCTTTTACTGTCTTAGACTCGAGCGTTTGTACAAATAAACCCGGGCGATTATCTGCCTGCAATCGAGGTCCCTCTTCCTCTCTCATTTTTTTTTTCTTTTGGATCTACTCATCGGTTCATTTCACCTACGTTTTCAACAGGGCAGAGCACGCGCACACATCTCTAATACTGCAATGAGAGAATTTCTCGCGAATAAATGGGGGCGGGGGAGGAAAAGGAAACAGTAGAAAGAAATAAACGCAAGAAAGTATAAATAGAGATTTGTGCCAGGCAAATTTATGCGTGGGGAAAATAAAAATAGAATTTATTAGCTTTTTTTTTCTTTTTTCACGATGGTTGCGAGACGAAGGAGAGATGCTATTTCGTATGTCTTTGCTATGTACACGGTGAGAAGAGCGGTGATAAGTAGGGGGTGAAAGGGGGGGGGGCGATAGCCAGTGGTGTACGAAACATTGTTCTTGAGAATGTTGGAATTGAATGACGAAGGATCATTTAAATTGCGAAGCATAATGGAGTGTCTTTGCGACTGTTGATTTTGACTGTTGCCAGGTGAAATTTAATTTCACCTGGCATTATTTACAATTTCAGATATTTTTTCTGTCACTCGAAAATGAATTTACATATGCTCACTGCCGATCTATATTGACACTTTACTTTTACGTAATTCTGTCATCCCAAGTGGTGTGGAAAAATATACCTACTCGACTGCAATTTGATATAGATAAAAAAAATGATATTCTTTCGCTGTCGTTTATTTAACTTTGTCGGAATGACATCGGTAATTTAGTGATATAGATAGAGGATTTGTAAGTGCATGACGTATGAGGGAACTGAGTAGAGAACCGACAATTTGTTCCAAAGAAGATTTTGAGTAAAGAATGAATCGGTATTTTCCAAAAAATCAATCATATTTTTATCCCTCGATAAAATCCGAAAAATAGGTCAATTATTTTGTTCTTAAATATTAATCAACGACGAATTTGTGCTTTCGTTTTGAGTCTTGAAATGCCTCGCTAATTTCAAATGAGAAGGATAAAAAAATGTTGAAATGAAATATATGAAATACGAATCGTTGATTAGATTAGAACGCCTTAGTAACTAGATTACGCTTGGCTGTGTGTTATCTCTTGAAATTAGATTCCCAATCCGGTGAATATGTATTTAAAACCCCGGGACATACATAGCACGCTGCGAATAATTTAATTGACGTTTGTTGGTTCAAAATCCAATGTGCTTCCCGTTTAGTTGCGTTTCGCAATGAAAGAGAAATAAAAATAATAAAAGAAATCACCTAATAAAAAGAGACAGATACACAGAATGTGGGGAAAATTGGCCTTGGTAATCGCATCGATGGCCATTGAAATCGAGTGATCAATCAAACAGATTAACGCCCATACCAAAAAGTGAAAAAAAAAAGCGGCAGAGAAAAAAAAAAGAGAGAGCGATTGAGAATTTATTTTCACTCAAGCGAATTACGGGAAATGTTGCGGTTGAATTGGGCAATTTCAGACACTTCCGAATTCTCCGGAAGACAGGCATAACCCAAGCGTCAGAAAGGACTCACTGTACGCATGGGGTCAAGGTGCTGGGGAAAGAAGACGAGGGAAAAAGGAGGGATTGAGGGGGAAATGAAAGGGTGAGGCGAGACATACGGGCGACCGTAGTAGTTGTGTTTGGATTCCAATCCCTCCTCCACCCCCTCACCTCTCCAACCACCCTTCTCACCACACTCTTCACAGTTGACGCATATTTTTTCTTTCATGTCTCAATCAATTCAATTGTTCATGTTATACTTCTTATCTGATTGAGACAAACAGAAAATAAATCCGAAAGAAATTTCATCGGGTTTCTTTACTTCCCAAATAGTTTATAAAAAAATTTTTCAATGTGATCGTTCCCGGAATTCCCAAGTTTATTTTACATTAAAGAACTCACGAGTGATAGAAAAAAGAGGCAATGAATAAAGAATTAATTCTGATAATTACATTTTCGTCAGTTTGTTTACAGAGACTAGCGTATGGCTCATTTCAATCGCTCTTTGTTCCATCGAGACGTGCCCAGACACGTTAGTGATCGTATATCTATCCACGGTGGGGAAAAAAAAAAGAGCCCAACACGAACCAACCGAAAAAATAACTCTCGCTGAGAGACTGAAGCCCGACGTAAATTTGCGATTCGCATGAAGGTGAAAAAAAAAAAGAGATAAATGCACAGAGCCCCATGTACTTGAGCCAATCCCTCATGACGCAACCAAAGACGACGGCCATCTCTCTCACCCTCTCTGCATTCAGTTTGTCTGCACACTGCAGTTGCAATTAAAAATACAACTCTGAGCTGACCCATTTTCATTATTTTTAAATTTAGAAGGACCAATAGTGAACTGCAAATGTATATTTCCATCGGGAGAGGATAATTGATTTAAAGTTCTTCGTCACGAATGTCGGTCAGGTTAAAATGAATCGACAGTAGTTGAAATTTTGACGAATCTAGTAAATAACTTCCACTAAATCGATTGTAACCCTCGAAAAACCATTAATTCGGAAACATTCTCCCCACGTTTATTATTCCTCAATTTAATCTCGTCAAAATCCTGGAGAACTCCGACGGAACCAACTCAACACTGAGTGAAAGGTTTTGCCGCGTCTGACTATACCGCGTTTTATCTACTTGTGTTTTCCCGCTCGGAAAATCATCCACTCCTCACATCGTTTGCTCCATTCACTAGGAAAACATCTCCACTGCCCTTTACTCCGTAGAAACAAGGTTCGAGGGATAGAATCTCTCAGTGTCACATCACAAAGTTACGAGAATCGACACTGACGAGGAAAAAAATTGCATGAAAAATAGGAGGAGCTCTATTGATAGGTTATTCACGTGGCATAATCGAAAGCTACATGACAATGGATAATTATCAGGGCGTAGACTACGTTGAACATAAACGACCTGATATCATCAAATTGCTATGGTATATTTTCCTGGAAATTTCGAGACACTAAATATCCCTCGCAATTACTATCGCTTCATTGCGAAAACTTTATTACAAAACAAAGCAAAACCTCGAAATTTTTTTTCATGCCACGTCGCTTAATGCACTTTATACTGAACGAGGAGAATAGTTGGTTGTTGGTGGGCTGTTTGGTGGGTTTAGAAGAGAACCCGGGGGCCGTGAACGGTAGGGGTTCAATGACCGCCAAATGTTTTCGAATGCTAGCAGAAAAGAAGGGGGCGCGTGTGGCAGAAAAAGAAGGCAATGAGAGTCAAGTAAAACTGAGTGAGATGGATTCTGGGTGGGCGGGTGGAGGAGGGAATGCAAGGAAGTATTGGCTCGGTGAGAGGGACGAGAGGGTGAGGGAGGTAGGAGGGTTAATGTGTGTGTATGTGGACGAAGGGGCCACTGGCATCAGTGCAACGTCAGTCGCATAGTTGCCGCTTACTTCACTTCCCCTCAATTTCCTAAAAAAAACCCTCACTCCTCATCGTATTCACTTCGCTAACCCGCCTTCTTCCTTTCCTAAATCGTGTACGAGCCTCTATCGTACAAAAATTGCGTGTGCAGAGTGCATTTTCGGCTTCTCAGTTTTGCACTCTTTTTTTTTTTTATTTATGGTATAAATTCGGCTGAGCAATGGAGAAACCCGAAGAAGAGGGAATCTGTGGAGGTTCGTTGGGCAGGTGTGCTGGGCTAATGAGCTGTGGGGTTCACGACAGGGGGAAAAAAATGAGAGGGCAAAATTATTCACCTACTTCACTTACTGCACGCGTACCAGGCACCAAGTGAAAAACACGAAAATTTTTGGATTTTTGCGGTCGTTAATATTACTTTGTGGTTGATGGGATCCTAAGGGGGAGAAGAGGAGGGGGTGTAATGGACTTTTGTTATTTCTTTTTGGCGCATGGAATCACCGGCAAATGAGTGATTGATGATTTAAGACCATCAACTCGGGTTTAACAACTTCTCATGGGTTTTCTGCAATTTTTTCACGCTTCATCTTTCTCGTTTTTACGCTAAATTCGAAGATGATAAACATGGGTAGCGTGTTAGGCCAAATGATGGAGGATGCTCAGGCATTACTTGATTTCAAGGTGGAGAAGTCCTTGATTCATAATGATAGAGCTTTTTTTTCTTTAAAAAAAGGAAGAAAAAATTGAAACATAACTGTGCCCTTCAGAGGCTCTTTATTCGCCTCTATATAACGTGAATGAGTCCCGTAACGTTTGTATACAGGTGCGAGAGTGATTCACAGCGCGCAGCCAGAAAATCCCCGACACAGTTCCTCTGCTGGGTGGTGGTTAGCCTTGAACTCGGAGGTGCGACGCCCGCCGCTGCTCCACATCAAGCGTCGTCCGCTAGTTTAAATACAAAGGGGATCTCTATCCGTACCTAGACATTTCTTAAGACCGCAATTTACCCGCCGCAAAAATGACAAACGAGAAAAAATGTAGCCCTAAAAAATTGAATGTGAAACAAATTTAGAATTGAAGAATAACGAGAGAAACGAAAAATCCACAGAACTGAAAGACATTAATTACTGCAAATCATTCACCAGCGAGCATTGAAACTGCGAAAAATGGCTGATAAAAAAAGACTGAAATGGACACTTCCACTTGTTCTCTTTCCTGTGACTCATCAATGAAAAAGTACGATTGAAAATAAAAAAAGGTTCCACATATCCCCCTAGGTGGGAAAATACTCCACAATCTCCGCGACAGGCCCCCGTGTCTCATCCTCATCTCCTATGTGCAATATTCTCCTTTCATGTGATCTCAAGGACAAGTCGCGCGCGCGTTGTTGACTCACCGGACGTCTCAACGACGACATAGAGACCATTCTAATTGAATGCATTCAACAAAGATAAACGACTCCTTAAAAAATACGTGAATATCTATAACCCCAAGGCCACGATTTATATGATTCACGGTCAAGGTTTTGTTCGAAATCAGGAATTGTAGGAAAAATCAATGGAAATAGTCGAGCGGAATACCGTAAAATGAAGGAATCACCGGCAAACGTACCGTCTGTCCGATACAGTCTTCAATGTCTTTTTTGTCTCTCGTGGATGACAAGAATAACGAAAGAAAAAAAAAAATCTCAAATATGAGTACGTGGATTTCACCTTGCTTTCCATGTACCCAATCAATAAATATTACAATGGAAGACGAAACGAAGTAGGAGGGAAAGTTATAAGCGGATGACGAAAAGGAAGAAGAATGTATTCAATCGCCTGAGACGTTCTCCAGAGCGTCATCCCTCCTCCGCACCGCCTGCCATCATCATCATCTTTCTTTTTCCCTCTATTTGCCCTTATTCCCTCCCCTCAAAAATCTCCAGTACCCCGTGTCCCGCCCCTCCTTCATCCAACAACCCCTTTCCCTCGTCCCTTTTCCTACCTCTTTGCCCACCAATTCACCTCTCTCTGTTCCCCAACTGGTGCCGAAACTTTCTCCTGCTCGGCGCGGCGCTTGTATTTTACTTTTCTAGTAGCGAATTAAAACCGCGTTCATGCGCAGCCCGTGGAACGGGCGTAATGATTTTTTGAGGGGGCGAATCGAGTGGGGTCACGATGGCAGGACGACGAGAAGCGAGAGAAAAATAAAAGGGGGGTGGGTTAGCCCGGTGGTGAGGAGAGAAACGAGACAGAAGAGACATTCGAATGGGAAAGGAATCGAGGAAAAAAATGGTCTCTTGATGGAATGCAAATAATACCCTAAGATATTTCAATGAAAAAAAAATCATTGACGGTGAAAAAAAAAAAAATCACGAAATGAAGAGAGTTGGGCCGCCGACTTAATTGCAACTGCAACAGCTCTTACACGTCGTGGATTCATTTAAAAATTCACAAATTCTATTTTTAATTGAACCGATGTTAGAGCTTTGCGCATTTTCATCTCAATTTTTTTTTGCACGGTGTGTATTACGGGTGGGGCGGAACGCGCGATGTTACATTTCTATCCCCACCCGGGTGTCTCTTGTGGCCTCACTTCCCTCGGAGATACGTATCCCCCTCTGCGTCTTGCTCCCGCCCTCCCCTCACCCTAACACCGTTTGCTACCGCGACAATTCATACTTTCTTCGTTTTTTTTTTACTTCACTCTTCTTATATTCGTTCTCAGTCGGCGTACGCACTATTTTTTTAGTCCAAACTCATTACGACAGATGTCTCATGCACCGATGAAGAAATAACGCACGATGGACCCCTATATGTTAGTACAAAAACGGCGTTCTCTACGTAGAACAGAGTGAGATTGAGCCCGGAGAATCTCCGACACTCGATTCAACATTAGATATTTTCTCTCTCTCCCTCTTACTCTCCTCCCTCCCGTATCTTAATATTCCCATTTTTTTTTCGCATTCGTTTTTTTCCCCTTGTCTCCGTCTCCCCCTATTTCGCCAATCCCACCAGAGTAAGAGAGCCCACCGTTGCCCTTGCGCCCGGTGCGAATCTAGTTTTACTCGTCGAGCGTTCGCGAAACGAGAGACTAGAATTTCTCTCGTCTAAAATCGTCTAATATATTGATTAAGAAGGGATTAAAAATGTCGACTCACCATGCGGGGATGAGAGCGTGGCGTTGAAGCCGGTGAATCCATCAGGTGTTGTTCAGAGCTAAAAACAGAGTAAACAGTTTCAACCAAACAGGGAGACAAAGAGAGAGAGAGAGAGATAGAAAGCGACTGTAGCCGACTGTATTCGTTACCTGTACGCGCAGTAGCGCCAACTCGGTTGTTTTCATCCTCTCCTTCGTCGGGAGTCTCGTGGCACTCGACGACGATCCCTCGTCCTGTCGCCAGTAACGTCGGCTCACTACCGACGACGTTGCGCCGACCGCGTGGCCCTTCCACGCGTCGACGAGTGAGTTCACTAATTTTTTTTCTAGTTCACACTTTTTCACACACTCATCACTATTTCCCGCCTAACTAACGGACACTCGCGTAGACGCTAATAGGGCCCCAGGTATTTCCCCACTGAATCACTTTCCCTTATTCGCATTATCTTTTTTGCAAAAATCTCCCCGTCCCCGGTCTTGCGAATGTCGAGGTGCTGGACACATCATCGAGTGCACTAATTTTTTTTTCACGCACTTCGATCACCATTTCCCGCGTCACTAAAGTACATTCGACTAAACCCACGCACAGCACCGCAGCCATTACCTCACTGAATCGAATTCGTTTGTCTATATTTTATTTTTCTCAAAAGTTTGCCTCCCCCCCCCTGTTTCGGGCATCGAGGTGCATCAACGAGTGATTTCACTTACTTATTTTGTATCGTCTATACTATTTTCACTCACCTTTCTCTCCCATATAACTAATTAATGCACATTCGCATAATCACAAGCTAGTACAGCCCTAACGCCATTTCCTCACTCAGCTATTTGCCTTCGTCTTTCCTTTGTTTTTCTCAGAAGCCTGCTCCCCCCTCTCGCGGCTGTGGGTGGGGGAGTGTTCGACGTATCAACGAGTGAGTTCACTAAATTTTTTTCTCTCGTCTATATTTTTTCCCCACACTTTGATCACTCTCTCCCGCGTAACTAACATATATTCGTCTAGACACAAGTTAACAGGACCACAGTCATTCCCTCACTGAATCAGATTCGTTTGTCTTTTTTTTTTTTTTCTCAAATGTTTGCCCCCGCCCTCGGACCGGTGTCGAGGTGCTCGACGTGTTGACGAGTGAGTTCATATTATTTTCTTTCGTACATATTATTTTCCCTCACCTTTATCAGCCTCTCCTATAGAACCAATTATTGTACATCAGCATAAACAC
The DNA here is from genome assembly GCF_034640455.1 of Diachasmimorpha longicaudata. Taxonomy (NCBI): domain Eukaryota; kingdom Metazoa; phylum Arthropoda; class Insecta; order Hymenoptera; family Braconidae; genus Diachasmimorpha; species Diachasmimorpha longicaudata. The sequence continues at coordinate 10,442,304 of NC_087228.1, read as the reverse complement.
AAGTTAATACAGTCCTAACGCTATTCCTCACTCAGCCTTTAGCCAACGTCTCTATTTTGTTTTTCTCGGAAGCCCACTCCCCCCCTTTTGGGTGTCGGGGTGCTCGACTCATCGACGAGTGAGTTCTCATTTATTTTCCTTCGTCTATATTTTTTCACTTACCTTATCACTCTCTGCTGTATAATTAAGGTACAATCGCATAAACACTCGCTAATACCGCCCTACAGCCATTCCCTCACTCAATCATTTTCTTTTGTCTTGATTTTGTTTTTCTCAAAAGTTTGCTCCCCCTCTTGCGGGTGTGGGGGCGGTACGTCGAGCGATTCCGTGCATTTTCGTGGGGCGTCGGGGGATCAACGGCGAGAGAGGAAGATGGGCCACATGTACACACACAATTGAGACGGGGGAAAAAAGAGAGGGGAGGGAATAAACCGGCAGTTTCGGCCGTGACGTTTTACGGGGGTTAGTTCCTCCGGCGTGACGGGAGAGGCATGGGTGGTCGAGCATCTAGGATAATACAGAATCCTTGCTTTAGCACGCATACAACACGTTCACTTATGATATGCGAAAAACAGTGGCTGAGCCAATTCAAACGTATTTTCTAACCTATGAGCATATACTTTAATCAGGGGGGACGAGATTAAAATTATTTTGAGGACGTGAATCAATGATTTTGTGTTGATTCTTGTGTTTGACATCGTCAAGTTTGTGTCGATCAGCGGATGAATTCGGTGTGTGACATTGGCATGTAGTCTAGCCGGTATACGTGGACAAAGTTTAATGAACTATTGAAATATCGTGTATTTGCTCATGTGCTACGGACAATTGATGACATCGGTGTGAATACCCGCTGGAAGTTCTGTTGGTTTAAACTTTAATCGTTTGTTTTTCACATTTTCGTCCTTTATGGTTCAATGACATTAGATCGAGAAATCATTAGGCGCACACGGCTGAGGTGGATTTTTTGGTGAGCGAGATTAACGCTCATTTCGGTTGTCAGTTTTTTTTTTTTAACGCAACGACTTTGCCGCGCAGATGGTACGTGATGAGTGATTGATCTGGGACATTTTCGAAGATTCATTCAGCTGTCGGGGTCGGTTGATCAACACGTGTCAATTGACATTCGTATCGGAGTGCAGTGAAAGTGCCTTCTTAGATTATTTACGTGATAGTCCCAATGTGCATGAGGTATTTCTAGATCTTTTATGAATAGTTATTGTGTTCGTATGTTTGGAGTTTTGGACGTCCGGCGTTTGGCCCTAGTTTTTGGAGGTTAAGGGAATAATAGGCCCAATTGTTTCAGCGCCTCATGTTTCACATCGGTATCTGGGTCTGGTCGTAAATTTAGGGGTCAGACGCTGGGATAAAATCCGAGTAAATAAACACCGCGCGTTTTTTGTTCTCGTGTGTAATTCCATCTTCTGCGTCAGTAATTCTCAGAATATTTTTTCTAGTCTAATTAAATTCTCTCTCTTTTTGGTGCATGGTAATTGGCATTTGTCTTCCATTTCGCCAAACTTGTACGAAATCGTGATAGTATGTGTGAGTAACATCTCTGATAACGAAAATTTATCGCCAATTTGTAGGCGCTAAAAAAATGAAATGAAAGTCAGAGTGTCGTCAGTAAATAGATGAAAAGGTACCGGCGTTAAAAAATTGAGAGAAAATGCAAAAAAATCTAGAGAGAGAGAGATGAGACTAACGAGCTGGGTGAATTTGTTTCCAGATTTTTTTTATCATTTTCGCCGGAGATAGTAGTTATCAGTAGACATTTTGTACTTGCAGTTCTATAAGTAACCGGCCATTTAATCGTATTTTCTGGCTTGGCGCCAGAATGACGACCTAATTTTTTATTTCACTCGTTTCACTTTTTTTTTTCAACATCGAAAAAGAACTAGTAGTTTTTTTTTCTCGACTAAAAGAATGCGTACTGAATTTTTTGGCATTGGCCACCCCTGAAGAACTTCCAGCGGTGAATTGCAAATTTTTATGGTCTCCAACATAAATCACTTTGGTTTATTGACGCTCAAATACGAAGATAAAAAAAGTAGTTTGAAGTAATTATTTACACAGTTGAGTGAAGAATTTTCTTTTTTTCATTACAGGTGAATAGACATAACGATGGTAGATACGCAACATTTTTGTCTGCGATGGAACAATTACCAGAGCAGTATAACGTCTGCATTCGAAAATCTACGTGACGATGAGGACTTTGTGGATGTTACACTTGCTTGTGATGGCAAGAGCCTCAAAGCACATCGGGTTGTACTCTCTGCCTGCAGTCCGTACTTCCGTGAGTTACTCAAGGTAAGTTTGTGTTATAATTTTTTCACTGGCACCAATTTTAATGCTCAGTCACAATGAAAATGTTGACCTTTGTACGAGTCTGAGGGTGAGACCCTCGTTTTCAAATATTTATTCATTGAACAATCCAAAACAGTAATTTAATTGAGCAAGCAATTGCAATTCTGAATGTAATTAAATTTTCTGCAATTTCTTTATCAGTTTTTAATAATTTTTTAATTTACTGTATGAATAGAACTACGTCAATTAAATTTTAATTAATGGCGATTCACGGGGCTCAGCAATACTTACATTCACTTCAAAAGCTTCAGATCTATCCATTCATTAGCATATACTTGGAAAAGAAGCCATCAATATTGAAAATTGAATTTTTCGACTGTTTGAATTACATGGAGTCGATATTAAAAATCAAAAATTTAAATTTGCGTGGTTACAAAGTGTTTCATTTCGGAACAAAAAGACCCTGAAAACCCTCGACGGAAAAATTGTTGACCATTCGAAAAACAGAAAAATAAAGAGTGAGGCATAAAACCCATTGTGATATGGGAAAACTGAGGGAGTCGAGAGAATATGGACCATATCTCTACAATTCCAAATGGCTAAAAGGAGGAGTCGGGGAGTAAACTCGAGAGCTGGGGGGCACCAAATGGTTTCAAGCGTGTCCCCCGACTTTGCTTTCCGGTTCCTCCTCTTAACCAGTCGTAATGTTACAAAATATGGTCCACGTCTTCCTGATTTCTCGTATTAAACTGCGTTTCACTTCCCCCTCTTGATTTCTCCTCCGTAATCAATGAAGTTACATTTTTTCTTTCCATTTTAAATTCTCCCGTCTTTTTTATTTTAGGTAATTGTGGAAGTTGTGTTACTGGTTTCATGCAATTTTTTAATGAAATTTTCAAGAAACCAACGCTATTGATTATAAAATTACCCTGATCTCAGTACCAAACTCTCCGCAACGTCTTTCTATTGATTTTTACTTCAAATGCCGTCATTTTCAAATCATTTTGGATTCGGTGTTTGATTTGTATGCCTTAGAATAATCTATCAATACGTCAATCACAGACACACGTATCTACGTAGGGAATCCACACAACTTGGACTTGTCTATTATTAACGTACCGATATTCATCAGGTGTCATCAGGCGATGAAAGTATTATCTGGTGAATCTCACTTTATTTTTTTAATAATAACCATTTCCATAATTCCTTCTCAGTAAAATATAATAATCGTAATGTAATAAAATATCATCATGATAGATTATAATCACATGAGTCAGATAATACTTTTATCGTCGTGTGACATAAAATAAGATTATGCCCAAGCATAAAGCATGTAGATCTCTCTGGATTGTCGGTGGGCGGCTAGGAATATTATATTAAAAAATGGAAAAACAATTTCCGCATTGCCAATGCTATTGACTCGTCCATTATTCAAACAAAAGGCCACATTTATCGGATACCGTAACGAAAAATTTAAGCTATCAAATGTCTACAGCTGGAAAATTTCTCAATTGGTCTTTTATTTGTTCTTCGCGTATTTGATTAAATCATCACATACTGTTAACAGTTCGTAATGAAAATTTTCCATTTTGATCAATCATAATGTGGAACTAATGAGTGCCTAGAGCTTGCTCGAAGTAAGCAAATTTCAAGCTGAGTAGTATTTGTTCACTCCTTGTTTGAAGACAAGATCATTATCTGTAATAATTGAAGTTACAAAGGAAGATAAAAATACGAAGTTTTTGGTAGCCGTAATCAATAAGTGTAATGAGATCCAATCATATTTCTCAACACCGAAATTGTCATGTTTTTGTTTGCAGAGCACACCGTGCAAACATCCGGTGATAGTACTTCAGGATGTGGCATTCAGTGATTTGCATGCCTTGGTGGAATTTATTTACCACGGTGAAGTTAACGTCCATCAGAGATCACTCAGCAGCTTCCTGAAGACTGCCGAGGTCCTGAGGGTGTCTGGTCTCACACAGCAGGCTGACGCGACTGAGAGGGACGAGGTAAGACAAAAAACAATCATTACATCCCCCACTGGGCTATATCCTTGACTCAAGCGACAAGATCACAAAGTCGCTGGAAAGTAAATTTCTGTCCAATTAAAAGAAGCCATAAATCTCTCCTTCGCTTTTTTTGCTGAAGGATCTGACGTCCGATAAAAGTTGCTAAAGCCTAGACCAAAGATGAATACTGCACCAACGGAAATCATAGTGATAAAAAAATTATTCTTATCAATTGAGTTGGAAAATCCATTCGCTTTCTTTTCATTCTGTCGGAATTATTACTGCGTTATCTTGATTGAGAGATTGTCATAGGTCAAGCAAACAAAAGATGAATTGTCTGCTGGAGAGAATAAATTAAGAGGGTTCCACTTTACTTCATTCAATTCATTACGTTATTTCAAGACTGAACTAAAACTGAATTTTCTCAAAACTATTAGAAATCATCCCTTACTTCTGTGAGTGTTCCGCACTCTTTTATTCGCTGTCAAAATTTTGCAGTTACAACTTTGCATTCCTCAGCTATTAATTTGGCCCATTGTATCCCCTAAGAATAATTTGTCTCAGGTAAAAAAAAAATCTCCTTTTCTCAAATCATCAATTAATTTCGTACAGCTATCGCAGGTACGTGCGTTAGCTGCACGCACCAATCACGTATCGTCCCACGAAAAGTTGTCAGATGAGGGCTTTCCACGTGGTGGTTCACCACCAACCCCAGCAACACCAACTCCAACAACAGTACAACAATTATTACGTCGTGCACAAATACGTAGAAATGAAACGCGTTCACCAGATTTACACGATGAGAGTATTAAGAGATCGCGTTTACCATCACCACCATTGAACAATAATGATGCAACACCCACAGACTTTTCAATGGTAAAAAATCATTTTTCGGCGAAAGTCGAGGGTAATGGTTTGCCAGATGAGCACAGTCGAATTGAGGAGAATATTAAGTGTGAACCGTTGGAATTGACTGGTGGTAATGGTGGTACGGGTGGACATAATGAGGACTCTTCGGACTCAGGTGCAGCGGCTTCTGACAGACCACCAGCGTCAGCGAGTAGTAATGAACATGAGCATGAACCTCCAGAACATCCGTCGACGCCCAATTTTTTACCGGAGAGTAAACTGTTCACGTCCACTCCTGGAAGCTTTAATTTCAGTATGGCGGCATTAACTACAGATCACAGTCCATTATCAGGTAAATTCATGTTTCTGGTATTTTGGATGACCGGCCTTTACGCACAGACCAATTTTGATAATTTTTTTATTTTATTTGAATCCAACTAGCGAGCTTTACATACATTCAATATTGCGATCTCTTTTTACATCCACACGTACCTCAGATGTAAAGTTTCGTCTACTTGGATATTTTTTTGTCCTTTGATTTTATCCGTATCATTTTAATCCTCATTATTGTTTGAGTTATTAGGCTTGTATTATTCTAATTGTGTAACTGCGTACAGGCCGAAATATTCCATGATTAATGGTGGACTATTTGTTGCTACGTTTGACAATAGTGAAATTTCCAGGGTTGCCTCATGGACTTCAGACACCAGATCTAGCAGGGACATCACAAGGTAAGACGAACAAAAATCAATACTCACCTCTGTGTACACAATTTTTGTTAATTTTACATGCCCGATAAAATCACAAGAATAATTTAGGAATCAGTGACAACACTTTTCTCAACTTTTCCTCCTCGTTATCACGTGTGTCACATCGAGGTACGACGTTTTTATATATTTTATTATTAATATCAGTGTCATTCTTTTGATTTTTTCCAAGGGCACTCCTCGCTACACTATATTACTTTTGTTTACTCTTTTGTTTTTAATTGACAAAAGAACAAAATGTGACCAATGCATTAGAAAATTATTTTAATTAAAAAGGCCGATAGAACTCGCCTTGAATGTACTGGTTTCGGTCTAATCTTGTCAACTGTTGACTTGTGCAGTTATATCAAACTAACAACCAAAATCACGCAAAATTTATTCAGAACAATTTTGAAAAAAAAAAATCAATAAAAAATTAATTGGTTGTGGTGAAAGAGCACTATTGTCTCTGCTTTGGAAAATTAAAATTAAAATCAAAATTTTCTCCTAATTGGCATGCGTTTCCAAATCATCGAAATTCATTCATTCTATTCACTTTTTTCAAAATCATCAATATCACATCATTCACATTTATCACAAAGCAGATATTCATGGCAAAATTGAATGCGTTTTTCGGAATATGAAAATGAAGGAAACGAATAATGTCGTCTTGGTGGTGATATGACGAAGAAATTATTTGCTCACTGTATCATCAAAGGCAACAGGATCCAATGGGAATATGACCTTTTACCATTTTCGACCGAGACGATAACGAAATTTGAAATCCAAATACACCACTCTGTGAAGATCAATAATGGGATTATCATTGGGAGGTGCTTAATTTTATCAAATTCAAGTGTCTTGTCGATTGTACAAAGTTTTTAAGCTTCAACATCATCAAGGTCGAGCAATCGTAATGCTCAATAAACTGCACCAGTTGGGAAGAAGTCTTTCACGAATAATTTTAATATGATCAGTGGAGCGTTAGGGTTCCCACTGTCATTGAACCACCAAGTTGGCATTATCATCAACCAGTTGACGATGAAACGAGCGAGAAAAAAAAATTATTAAAAAATCCGTGAGTTTGGCATCACTGTACAATAATTTAGACCGTTACGAGGCGTCACCCTCGATGACACATAGCCGTTAGACAAATAAAGATTTCAATCAGTCTTCAGAATTTTTGAATTTATGAGAAAAGAATGAAAGAGCGCTTCAAAAGACATTGGCAAAGGTGACGTCGTAGCGGCGGTAGAATAGGACTATAAATTACATTTTTTTTTCCTTTTTATCCTCAAAGGAAATATTCGTATCGGCGTGATGTGGACACGATATCGTTGAGCTGTAACTCTCGACGTTTTTTCAAAACGTTTTTCATCCACCATTTATTGATTACTATTGGAAATATCGAGCAATCATTACAATTCGTGGCGTGCTCGTGCCGTCATATTATTCTATCACTTTCTCGGTCATATTAATGTGTAGATGTCCCGCAATAGAATTACCTGAAATCACTAGTGATTTCCTCGTAGAAATGAACATGGAATAATCAATGAAACGTACATTTATGGCTTTTAATGAATAAGTATAGAATTTAGACCACAAAATCAATGCAGTTTTTCAGTTTATGATTTTATCCAGCATATAATGGCAAGAGTATGTGATAGATATTCAATTATCACTCTATTTTTATCCCGGCGTATTGTCACTTGACCCGTATAATGAACGTATTGTACATATATACAATCACAAAATGCGTTGTACTTGTACAACCGGACTTTACTGCCCTACCGGAAACACCAATTTCATATTTCGACGCTACTACACTTTGTTGTCATCGTATCCTCCGCGTTATCATCATGCTTGAATAAAGCAGAATAAAAAAGAATTAAGAATGAAAAACATCAAAGGATGGAGTGAATAAAAAAAAAACACAGAGGAGAGAAAGAATCACACATTGAGAACATCAAACATCAATAAAATCAACAGAAAAATCATGTATTCTGTTTGAAAGAGGCAAAGAGGGGGAGAATTTCGCAAGTGTCCTTCCAGAATAATCACACCTATAACTTCCATCCCAAAATGGACGGAAATAAACATAAATATAAAATGGCGGTAGGCAAATCGTCGAGACGGTGTGTAAATTCAGGTGCGGTCTGGGCCATTTCGAATTAATATTTGAACGACTGGCTTATGCTAGGTTAGTACTGAACAAAAAAATTATCAGGGGGCGTGAGATAAGAGAGCAGATGTTATCCGAAATATTCAAGGTCCATTCTCCTATCAAACTCAAACTGCCGAAATTTACTGCTCACAAAGTTGAACAAATTTTTTTAATTATCCTCAACGATTTTATTTTTTTATTCCTTTTTAATCCGAGAAGGCGGGTGAGGGGCGGGAGGGAGGGGGAGGCAGGGGGTCAAAGAGAGTAGACTCTGAAAAACTAAAAATATCACATCGTGGCCTTGGATATAACACGCCAGTCACGTTCTTGCATCGTATGGTGAATTATTAGAGACATTAAACTGCGAGTCTCCGACGCTTTCGTCCTACGCGCTTCATCTGAAAGAACGCGCTTATCCTCCTCCCCTTCCCCCCTTGCCCCTTCGTGCTTAAATTTGGCAGTATTTCTCGCCGAAAAAACTATGTGCATTGGCAAAAATTGGCAAATATATTTTTCGATTTTTCATGGGAAGGGGAAATAAAAAATGGACACTTTGTTTTGACAGATGTGAGAGGAGTAAATCTTTATCGGTTTTTACCGCTTTGGCAGACTTTCAATGGTGAAACACGCGATATTACGAGGGTCGTTGTTCTCCCTAACTGCATGTGTCAGGATGAATCTTGAAAAATTGATGTAACGGGATAAATTGGCTCCCTCGACTGGTTCATGTTTTTATTTCGGGTGGTATTCAGCTGGTATTTTAATTGCAATTTTATTTCAATTTTTCTTTTTGTTTCGCCGGAGTCAGGGGAATTAATCTAGGAAAAGCTTTGTGGCATCTGAAATCTACCAAAACCACTACAACTTCTGCAAAAATAGAGCGCGCCTCGTGCGATCCACTTGGCCGACGTTATCTGACAGAAATAAATGCCTCTCCGTCTTTTTATCTCTTACGTCTCTTTTTCTTTCCCATTTCTCCGCATTTCTTTTTGACTATTTCACTTTGTCATTTTTTTTTTTCGCCCTTCTCCTCTCTTTCCATTTCTCGATAGAGCAACATCTCATTTTTTTTATCGAGTTTTATTGCAAGCGCGTAATGCGGTTACGCAAAAAACAATAAAGATACATATTGAGATGTGTGCTAAATGAGAAAACGGGGAGAGAGATGGTTAGGAAGGGGAGAAATTATATGTGCAGGTTTAAAAGTCTGTATGAGTGGCCTCTCGTTACGAACTGTCGGACCGGATGCATTTTTCTTTGTTCCCTAGGTTTAGTTTCATAACTTTGCACCACGCACAAACTGTTTTTTTTTTCTTTTAGCAAATGCATATGGACAATGTGTCGCTGACACTGGCCTGAAAAATTGGCGATTTTGTCACAGTTTGCACGATGACGCATCGATGAATCCATTTCACGGCTTATGGATGTGTAGTCGATAGCAAAAAAAAAATGCGAGAATGCAGGACAAAAAAAAAGAGCAGGGAAATTGCACAATCCCAGTGATATTGATAGAATTTTTTTTCACGCAACGATATCATCGCTTTCACATACAGATTCTTTTATTCTTTTTAGAGCGTTAATAGTCGAGATTAAAAGCGCGTCAAGTGGTTTATTGCGGTGCAAAAAATAAAATGCAGTTTGATACCATAAAAAAAAATTTACCGGCACTTTTTATTTATTCTAAAAATTCTCTTATCGCTGACAGTAATTTCTTTCACTGTTCGTTGAACTCGTTTTTTCCTTTTCATTGTTTTTTCTTCAACACTTTTGGCTATGAACAAAAGCAGTTGAGAAAAATGTCTCAACGTGTGTTTTTTATATTCACAACTTGTTGTTTTTTCCCGGGAGGTTAGAGAGAGAGATTGTTTTCAAAAGCTTAAACTAGTCGCCCATTTTTCTTTTTCTCCTTTGCTCTCCCTATCCTCCGACGAATGGCGTATGTGAGTTAACCTGTTGTTAATGTTCGCTGTTTCGCAGTGTAAAAATATATTTCTCTTGTGCTTTCCATCGTCTTCTAATGCATTCCAAGAAGTAGGCCACATCCTGAAGCACTAGGTATCCGCTCAAAGCATTCATTTTTAGTCAGATGAAGGGAAAATACGGTCAATTGTTATCACATGAAGAGAAATCACAATAACAAAAGAATTCAATGAGGAATAATATCGTACAAAATTTGTCGTGCATTGGTTGTAACATCAAGGTACCTTCGTGTTTTCCACTCAATCGACTCACACAATTCCACAATGCTTCATCCCTTTACCCATTTTCCCTCAAACGACTATCAAAGTGGGAATGATTATCTATACTGCATATCCCAATCGTTGAGATCGCAAAAACTTTTTATTCGGTGTTTACCGGGCCGATGACGTCACATGTGCCAACGCGCGGGGCCTGACATAACGCAGTGGAGATATTCATCAAGGTCGAGTTGTTTTAGCCGCACTAAATGATTGCATTGATTGCGAAAAATAAAAAAAAAATTATTATATTTTTCCGCTGTTTTCACCTTCCTGTATTTGTTTTTATTTCCTTTTTCTTAAGAAGGTATTTTTCTCGCTGTTTACAAATTCCTGAGGCCTCTTTATTGACATTATTAATGCAAAAAAATTTAATAATCACCTTGACAAAAATGAGATCACATGTTGATCGTATAAAATTTTTCCTGACCTCAGAAAACTGAAGTTTCTTTTGTTAAATTTTTGACATTGATTGATATGATTTGCTGTGGGAACACGGTTTTTTTCCATTCGAGAAAAACAGCAATCTTCGCGTTGTCATCTATTACTTTTTTTCACCCGTAATTTTCCTCTCTTGTCAATGTATTCGAATTCAACTGGGCAATTGTGACTTAGTAAGCAAATTACCCGCAATTTTTCGAGTTTTTCTGTATAACGTAGGGCGAATGAAGGGCGGGGGTGGGTAGAAAATTGTAGGCAAATTGATGGAGGACAGAAGTCGACATCTGGCGGTGTCTCATCGGAGTAGAATAACGTGGCCCGGGAATTCTTTCGAATATGACACGTTTTACTTTATGCTAAATATTTGAATATCCAAGTACATGTAGATATCAAGACGGTGTTACATAGCCTAACGCAATTTTGTTCAAAGATCCATTTGAGTCATTTCGAAGGCCGAGGTGATACTCGTCTGCCGGATAAACAGACACAGCAGTTTTTTTTAACACACTGTCTTTTCTAAAATCGCCCCAAGGACGAATGAAAGTTTGCACATGTCATATTCAGTCGGTTTTCTCAGTTAATATGTACAAAAACGCAGTCAACGAAAAAAAATTATTTTTTTATCTGTAATATGTACTTATCGGTGACGCCCAGGTCTAGCTGCTTGTTTTCGCATTACGCTATTATCGATGATGAACTTGATTTGACCTTAGAAAAAAAATTGCGACTGCGCAATGATGAGGATAGAGAGGTGGGTGGGTGGGGCGGGGAGGAGATGGAGAAGGGGGTGAAGGAAGGGATCGGGAGAAAGCTAAGTAGAAAAAAAAAAGAACTTATTGAGACAACAATTTTTTTTATCTAATACGAGTGGTTATTCATCACAGTCCATAGTGCAAGTTACTTTTCTGTTTATCTTATAAAAGAACCTTGACGAATTATTGATCCGATCAATGTCAATTGGGCTCAGCACTTTTGCCAGAAACCGAAGTGTACTCTTCATTTTTTTTTTCCTTCACTTGATACAATTTCAAATATGTCACGTACGCGCTACGTTCTTGTATTCGAAAGACAAGTGGCCTTCATTTCTGTAATAGCTAAAAATACCCTATCCAATTTCTCCGATTTATGCAACAGGACTCATCGCATATTTCGTTGCGTAGAATAAATTAAATCGACTGCATTCATAATTCGCACTTTCGAATTTTTCTTCGGATTATCCGTCGATAAATTAGAGGTCTTTCGTATGCGTCTTATCGACAGTTAGCCTTCACCTACAATCCCAAATTCCCGACACAGTTAACGAGACATCACTTATTCAAATTCAAACATTGAAGACGCGCCTCTCATTCTTCGAGTTGAAATTCCATTTCAATGTGCCATAATTACGGGCCCATCGATTTATCGGAGCGACTCACTAGAAATTACAAATACATCAGCTTTGTACCATTTATCGTGTATCGACGTGTCAGTTCTCTCGAAAGATAGCTTCTTCGTTCATCAATTCAATTCTCCATTTCAGCCAATTTTTTTTTTTCATCTCCAGCCAGTTGTTTTCCCCATTGGAAAGCGCGAGTTGGCCTATTGATCGTCTACAGCGAGACTGAGGAACGCGCTTAGAGTCAACATCAGTCATAATACGCTTCCACGGCGGGGGTTATTAAGAATAATACGCGTCGTATCCTCATTCTACCAGCCACCCTCTCCGCCCTCCACCTTTTTTAGTACCCCACTAGGTTCGTCGTTCGTCTTCCCTTTGGGGGCCCCCCTTTAACTCATCGCGAGTGGGAGTAAGCGTGGGGTTACGTTGCCAGGGTAACCAGCCGGGTAAAATCCCGCAAAGAACTATCGCCACGGCGTGTCGGGTTTTCCCCCGCTGTATTGACATCCCATCTGCACAGGCGTTATACAGCCTTTTATGAGGCAGTGGATAGTGAACCATTCCCCTCTTGTCATCGGTCTCTGCCACTCCCTGAGATTCCTCTCATTTCACATTTTTTTTCCAACCCTGCCTCGCCTTTTTTAACGTGAGAACAGCCCCACACGCGTCACCTTGATTCTGGTCCAGGATCTGCGGCTCCGGTACCTCTCCACATCTTGCGGCTGATCCCTCTCACTCCCCCCCACCCACCCTCACCTGAGTATAATGAAAATCCACTGCACGATATTAAGATTTTATGATTCATTTTAATGACTTCTTATTCGAAACAAAACAAAAAAAAAACAATTATTCAACTAATTGCTCGCATGCCTGCATTAGCGAGGATTGGTTTTTTGGACTCAGCCCCCTCTCCTCTTTGGTTACAGACCGGGAGGACGGGGGCTGGCCATCAAACATCACAACAAGTACGTGCGAAAGACAGCGTGATTGCAATGGAGCTAGTCACAGTAATACATTACCAAGGGTTAATCAGGATTTACCGATAATTGATCTGCTCGATGATGTTGATGATCAGATTGAATTCAAAACGGAGCCATTGTCACCGAAGATTGACGCACTGTCTTGTTTGTTATCTGACGAGACAAATCTCACCAAGGATTGTACAAATTTGATGAATAATTACGAGTACCAGCAGAATGAGGATATAAGGGAGTCTGATAATAGAAGAAATGAACAGGATATGAGACAACGTGTTGGCACTTACTGTACATTCTGTCACAAATCATTTTCACGAGCTTGGTCATTGCAGAGACACCTGGCTGATACGCATTTTTACGTGCCCCAGTCATTAGCCTGTGATCAGTGCGGCAGAAGCTACAAGTCTAGGAATAGCCTTATCAGCCATAAGAGCCAGTATCATGCGAAGAAGGAGAGAAAAGATCATGAGACTAATTACTTGCATGAACTCACTTATTAGAGAATGAGGTCACTATTATCGGAAGAAAAAGCGCCTCAAGTATTATGGAAGACGTGGAAATACCCTATTTCAATGATAAATCTTCAGTGATAATTCATTGATCAAGTTTTCTCAAAGTTGAAGTATTATCTCTTCTGTCATCTTAATCAGGAACTTGTGTTCATCAAAAGACTTCTGCAGATCTATCTGTTCTGTTCGTTCTTTCCCTAATCTGCGTTAAACAAACTTGTGTTATCCCCGATGTGCTTCGCTGAGTGCAAAAATGATAGTTACTCATGTATTGTATTAATCGAATTCGCTTGATATTGCACAAACAAGTCATTATTATTTATTGGTGAAATTAATGCCAATAACATTGTATGTGAGAAATGCTAATGTATGAAAAATCATGTGTGCCGATTTTAGCTGGCGAAAATAAAAATTGAATGCGTATTTGACGAATGATTATCGTGCGAAACTCACGTGAGGGCCAGCGTTTATTTCACTCAATCTCTTATCGATCCAATAAACATCAGTATCGCAAGTAGGTCTATTTATTTCGTTCATTAAGTTGTCGTCAATATCGCTAATAATCGAGTGCCGATATTACGCTTCATCGCATCAATATCATCAACAATTATCATATCTGTATATAAGTCAATTCTCTATCCACATTTATTAATTCAATTTAATTTTTAAGTCCTAAAGCTCTATTTCTTGCTGTAAATAATAATGCATTAAAAACATTTGGTGGACTCCATCTGGTATTCTGAAATCCACTAACGATGCATATTGCTCTCAATCGATAGCTGGATTTTTCTCCTTGAATTGCTTGCACGTCTTTTACTATTGCGCTACAATGAATTTTATCAAACAAAGGTGGTGAAAAACTAATGTTCATCAGTTATTCAGCAGTAAGAAAAATCGTTTTTCCAATGGTTCAAGATCGAATGAATATTTCAGTCATCTGATGAGACTTCCATTTATAAAATCATCGATAATACTCGCGTATCGTGCTGCATCAATATCTTCATTCAAAGGCTATTGATTTTATTTTAAACTCACGCACAGCGCGTCCCATTGCATCAAGATAATAGATTTGTTTCTTCATCGGATTTTTCTGAATATATAAATTCGATGGTGGATCAGCTGCAATTTTTACGATAGCATAATCAAGGAGATCCGAATGGAGAACTGTCCGAATGTAAATAGCAAAAGCAGATTGAGTCCCGGATGAACCAAAAAAAAAGAGCAAAAAACGACCACTTTTTTCCGAGCACGGCTTTATTTGGGTGATGGGTGTGGCAAAAATGTCGAAAAGTAAAAAAAAAAACCAAGGTCAATAAATCAAAATCATTGAGAGACGCGAGCAATGTAGTAGATACGAGGCAGATGCACTAGAAATCAAATAGAAATTGAAATGTGACGTGACACGAGGAGGAGAAGCCTCAGAGTGACTTAATAAAAAACAAAAAGCAAAGTAAAATCAAAAGTGATGAAACGCAAAGTAACAATGTGTCTGGTTCTGCCGCCAGGTCTGTTGGCCGGCAGCAGCGTGACCGATGAGTTTCGATGTGAGCCGTGCAACAAAAACCTGACCTCACTAACGCGGTTGAAGCGGCACATACAGAACGTACACACCCGGCCGAGCAAGGAGCCAATCTGTAACATCTGCAAGAGGGTTTACTCCAGTCTCAACAGTCTGAGGAATCATAAGAGCATCTATCATCGCCAACATGGAAAGATGGAACAGCAGCGTAAGGAGGAGGAGCAGCTCAAGCGTGATAGAGAATTCCAGGAGCAGCTCTATGCACAGCAGCAACAACAGCATCACGATTACTCACGTATGGGCTGAGATGAGATGAATAACTAGGGATATTTTGAGTTTCATTAATTGAAAAATACCGTATTAGTGCCTTTTCGGACTTGAAATCTTGAAATCTGATTTCCCTCATTGTGAATTGTGTTTGTTAGATAGGGAGTTATTGCAATTGAAAGAAAAAATAATGTGGTGATAGAGTTTTGAAGCTACGATATGGTTGATAATTGAGTTTTAATGTTTATTATAAGGAAAGGAAAAGAAGTTACCGAGATGAAGCGTAATCCACACGATGAAGCATTAATTTTTAGTTACGAATGTATTAAATTGAATTAATTGTCGTTAATTGTAACTTGTTATGTTGCGCTGTCAGTCGACAACGAGTACACAGATCCGGGCATAATGGTTTTAGCAATCCGGCGAGTTCTATTTTCATATTCTGTTTCTACTTCCTGAGTATAGGGATTGGTGTTCTATGTTTCGCTGTGACAAAGTTGGAGATAATTATTTTTCATTCAGATCTCGACCAATGCCTCATTCCAAAGCGACTGAAACGAATTATAGTTTTTTTTATAGATTGTATACTACACAATGTACCTACGTGACTGAAAGAGATACTACGATCACTGAAATTGCAGTGTCACGACAGTTTTACATTCAATATCATGATTCATTCTATTTGTTTCGTTTGTTTTAAATAATCAATTACAGTTAATACTCTTCAATGGTCCTAGTATCACGTGTCATGTCAACACGAGGCTCGATATAAATTCATTATTTCAGACTCAATGTCTCGCATTATTCACAACCAACAAAATGTAGTTTAATTAGTAATTATGTTCAATTGAATTGAATTTAAACAGATTAACAGATACTTAATTTATTTAATCGCTATCTTAATTTATATTGAATTTTGTTGAGGATCCAACAACACTTTCGAATTTTCATCATCACAATGTTTTGTGTCTCGTAAAATATGGAAACCACAGATGAGGGCCAGATAATTCATAGATGTGAGATTTCTCATCGATCGCACGTATAAAATAAGTTCTCGAAGTATCTGACACTCGCTCTCTTTACCTTTCTCATTCCAATGAAACTGTATACCGGGGTTTTCTCCCGTGAAAGTAAACTTTGAGTTTTCCGACCCCCAAATGAAAAAAAAAATCGAAAGAAATAGAACGACTCCTGGTGGTAAATACGATATTTTTAAAGCACAGCCGTGATATTTATTTCTCTCTCTCAGAGTTGTTCAAATATTTATTTATCCGAAAAAAAAATCCTCACCAATCGTAATAGAGAGTTTTGTATCATCTGGATTGATGCGCGCGCAACTTGTTATTTGTCTCTTTCACTCCTCAATATGCATTATATATTTCTTTGATTCGGGGGAGGCTAACGCTCGCGTGCCACGATTTTACAGTGATTGTTATTTACATTTGCCTATTATTATTATTATTTTTGAGAAAGGTAAATTGTGATAGGCGATCGTTTTCATGAGATACTTGAAATCTTGTCTTGAGAATGATGATAATAATAAAAAATACAAAACAACAAAATGTAGAATTACAATTTCCTTCGACAAGATGTCTTATCCTGATATTATAAATCACCCTGGTACCATTCCCGGACGATTTTTAGATGTATATTTATCGTTGAAAAATCGTCTGGATCTGTTTATATGCAGTCGCAGTGCGAACGCAGTTTATAAAGATTAAGGGTAAATTATTACTTTTTCCTTATTTGCCTGTTTGTTCAAAAGAAAATTAGTACAGAGTGTGAAATATAGTACATATACGTCTTCGTTTTCAACACCCCGCCGTGTAAATAGAATACTTTTTATACCTGAGTTTGTAAGACATAATATATTTTTTATCGAATAATTAATATAAGAGAAGAATCGTTTAAAGAAAATGATAAATTTCTTTTATTTTGTTTTGGTGGGTCCAGGGTTATTCTTTCCATTGTATTCACTCACGTTATTTGTCATTATTTATGAATAAACATTTTATTTCTTTCGTAACAAACTATTTCATTTTTTCAATTGATTCACCGGAGAAGGCGACACGTTTTTCAATCCGAACTGGAATCATGCTTTGCAATCTCAAAGTTATTCTTTTATCATTACTGCACTCGATCATAGTATTAGATCGTTGTCAAGATAAGTCTGCGTGTTTTGTGAAGTCAAGATCTCTAGATATTTACGTTTAAGTTTTCCTCGTTAGACTCATCCACACACGGGGGACATTGAGAATGGTATGTTGAAAGAAAACTTCATTATTCATATCTAAAGAAATAAAAAAAAAATGCTTCTCTGTTGACGACATGTCACTGGGAATCTGTGGATTTTTATTTAAAAATCTCGTTGTGCCTGAATTACTCGAAACTTTATCCTATCTCTGATGATTTTGGTCATCGATAAAATTCTGATATCAGTTAATGAAATGCTTTGAAGTACGAAGTTGAGAGATATCACACGATTTTCTTCTGATTTGAATAGAGTAATTTATAACAGCATAACGGGGTTAACACAATAATTACCATGTGTCACATCAATATCCCCACTTATTCACAAAAAACCTCGAGTGTGATTGGTTATCGCTGACACGAGTCACATTACCATGATCAATGACAAACCAGAGCCCTCCGAGCCTTTCTTTTATTTTATAACAACCGAATAGATTATTCTCAGCACATTTGATAACCGAATGCACCGCTTCGAGTGTCAGCTGAGCCGATGTCACCCATTTTAAAAAAAAATATTCAATATAAAAAGTATGAAGTAGTAGCTCTTTAATGAAAGTACCTAAAAAATGTAAAAAGAGATGATAACAATTCCCAATGGAACCCAACGATATCCCCCCCAACTCATGAATTTTTCACCCCTCAGAATACAAAAAAAAAAAAAGTCCTACCTGCCCACCCCTTTACCACCCCCCAGAAGACCTGTATAGAAATTACTAGCATCGTTACTAATGTGTCCACAATATTAATGGCAGTCGTATCTTTGTTCTTGTTTGTTCCCGGTCCCGCTCGCTCGGCTATACGTGCTCTGGTTCGTCATTGTTCTGTGTGTACCTACTACTACCTTCACGAACGGATTTACGCTGGGGGTCCATCCACACGTGGCTCTCTATCTGTGTGTACCACCTCCTCCACGTCAATTGGTTCGTAAACGGATATATTTTTTTTTCTAATTGGGATCAATGTTAACGGTGCTTGGTTTACATATAATTGCTTGCCAAAAATGATAAATTATAAATATTCAATGATGAAACAACCAAATTAATGCTCATCAACAACGCAATGGTCTAATTGATCAATGCTCAATTGTCTGGCATCGTCTGGATGAAAATTGAAATATCTATCGATAAATTTATTGAACACGCGAAGGTCCACCGTCGGCGATTCTCGCGATGCGTTTGTCCCATCCGATTCACAACAGCCTACTGCCACCAGGAATATGTTACACTTGTGACGTTTGCGGAAAGACATTGTCAACTAAGCTAACGCTTAAGCGCCATAAAGAGCAACAACACTTTCAACCCCTCAACAGCGCACTGTGCGTCATGTGTAACAAAGTGTTCCGAACGCTCAACAGTCTCAACAATCACAAGAGCATTTATCATCGTAGGCAAAAATAGAGTTTGCCAATGGGGCGACGGGAGTACACAAGACGTCGATCATGAAACGGAAAGAAAAACTGAAAATTGTTAACAGGTGGAAAGAGGAGACCAAGGGAAGTGATGAGAGAGACGATTGAAATGAATTGAGATATAGGCAAGGAAATAATCTATGAGGGTTTTATGAAGTGCTTCCACGAGTGTTGACGAGTTCAAATGGATAATATGAATGATTTTGGGAGCGAGAAAGATTCACTACTCTTCATCATCGAAGTTGCCAAAAAAAAAAAATGATTACAATTTTATCGACTGACACACATTCCTCTGCCCCGTGATTGAGAGAGATTTTTGAGATATTAAAAATAGAAAGTGTCGGTGTGACGCTTGCGTTCGTAATGTAGTATATCGACGTGGTCCCGATGCGGCTTTACGGACTCTGTTAGTTAGGATTTGTTGAACGGTAAAAGATGAAATGAAAATAGTAACTTCCAGGTGTCGAAGACGCCATCGTCCAGCGTTTAAATTTAGCAAGAGACATTAAGATGTTGAAAAAAAAAGACTGTGTGCGATGAAAAATTAATGACCTACAAGACTCGAGATTTTTAATTGTTCCCAAAACATAAAGTATAGAAGATGAGAAAAAAAAACTAAACTTATTAAATTAAAATGGTGAAATTTAGTTTGAGTAATTGTGCAGTGCATGAGCCGGCTCAAATGAGGGAGGAGGAGAAATTTTTTTCTAGAGACTTCACAATTCTTTTATTATTGGAGATGCAATTATATAATATATATTTTATTTTAATATATTCCATTCCAATGCGCATGAGAGTATGCTTTAAAAAAAAAGACAACGGGGTACCTTTTTTCGTACAAGCGAAGTTAATACTTGTTTATCTTCTTTGCGTCCCTAGGGATTTTACGTAAAGTACCTTGAATCCTTCTATTAATGTTTTATACAAAAAACTTCCCAAATTTTAATTTTAATAATACGAAATTAGAGTTACGTGTTGTTATTGCGCCGCCCGAATATTTTCCAAATTCATCAGGACGGAATTTAAAGCCATTAGTGAAATGGTGAAACGTCATAATTCGAATATTACACTTTTGTTGATGTTGGAATTATCTCAGACCTGATGGTTCGCGTGAAATATTATTTCTACTGAGTGAGAAAATGGAATGTGAAGAAAAATCATTTTTATTAATTGAGTGAAACACTTTAGAGATATATTTTTGCAATTTCGATTAATAAGGAACAGGCAAAAATTCATGAACATTGCAAATGCCAGTTTTCGACTTCATACTGCAATTTGTTTTAGCTGAACATAGCTTTACTATTTTTTTATTATTTTTTGGGGAAAAAATACCTGTTCAGTATTCTTCATTTGATTTCCATTTTTTAACTTCAGTTTGGTCAGTTGGTTTTTAATGTTTAATTGACAAATCATTGAAAATAATATTGAACCTTTTTTTTAATACTTTTCAACTACATTTGATACATTTCACCACTTCCTACTTCACCGGCATTTTAAACGGGAAACAAATCACAGAACAGTCCATTACATAAACAGAAAGCCTCCATAAGAGCAGAGCGAACTGAAAGAACAGAATGAAATAGCCGCAAAGTACATATAGTCGAACATTATATATTTTAGTAGAACATTTCATAAGAAAGCAAATATATATTCTTCAAAGCCGTCTTGATGGAATCCTCTTTTTCACGAATACAACTGAATTGATTTGCAAATGAATCCATCATCTTCTCGAACAACTGTCAATCCATCTGCCCCACAAGCTGATGAATTAATTCATAAAGAATTAACTGGATATCAATCAAGGAAGCTTTGATCAAACCGGAAGGATAAAACATTGAAACAAGCCTAGACTAAACGGTCTTATCGACTAATCTTAGTGAGTTTGATGTGACAGACCCCCACACAGAACCGACACAAATCCCCTATGATATATATTATATTTTGCAGCAGGAAACACATAACAAATATTTGTGCATGAATATATTTCCAATCTACACTTTCAATTACACAAAAAAATGAAATGGATGATTCACGTATACCACTCACAAAAGCGTATGAAACACGTTTATTTAATTGAATAGATAAATGAAAAGGTACGATAGATTAATTTTAAGTTTATATCAAATTGAACTCAATGAGGGCGGGAGAGAGGGGAGAAGGGAAATGATGGAAAAAATGATAATTACAAAAACATGATTAAAAATGTTATGAGAACACTCGGGAGCGGAAAATGAAGAATGAAGCTTTAAATTAACGGGAATTACTGAAATATACAGTTTTATAGTAGTCAAGGCAGAAAGAACTGATATTGATAATATTTAAACGTAGGATTTATTTGCGAGATGAAAAAAATAATTAACAAAAAAAAGGTAATAAATTGACACTTGTGACTACTGTAAAAATGGCCAAATACACGGATTATTTGTTGACCCACAGCGAGTGTGGGGCGGCATTCTATTGAAAATAATAAATTATTAATGAAAAATGAAAAATGATAAAAGAACGAAAGTTAAATTTAATATAAATTGATTGAATATTTAATTGCATATTGAGTATATATTCGTAGAGATTTATTTTGAATTCATTATTATTAATTTTTTTTCTTCTCTTTTATTCTCGTTATTATTATTATTATTATTATTATTATTATTTTGTGCGTGAACTGATATAATGAGCCGCGTTTAAAACGTGTAAAGGAGAAATTATACATCGTTAATTGTCATTTACGAGTTTCCGGTTTGCATTTACATCGTTGACCATAAAATTATCTCGCGCCAGAGAGAGAAAGATAATAACGAATTTATTTTTTATTAGTGTAATAAGGCACAAATAACAAAAAACGATAAAAATGTTTTTGTTATGTGGAAATAAAAAAAAAAACAAGACTGAATCAGGAATTGAATGTTGAAACTGGTGCGAGAAAGTGAAAGAAAAACATAGAGAGAAGACAAATTCTATGCGACACATTGTTTAATTACGTGTCTCTGACTGAATTGGATGAAATCATCTTGTTTTTTCTAAAATTAGTCGACTTTTTTTTTTTATTCTATTGGACTGATTTTTTTTCTATATTTGACTGATGTTACCAAACTGTTGAATGAAAAACGTACCTAATGATTAAGTTAAAAGGGAAAAAGAAATTTTAGCACTAAAAGAAGGCATTTTGCCCGTGCAATTTTATTAGAGAAAAAAAACTCAAAATGAGCGAATGAAACTAATGAAAAATGACACTGCGAATGAGAAAGGTCTGCGAGAAAATCGACAACCGTGACACACGAGCCAATTATCAATAAATAAAAAATATAAAACCGATGCCGCCATTTTTGAAAGGAACAAAAAAACAAATCCATTACGTGCTAAATTACGTGATTATTTTTTTTTTCGCTCCTCGTTTTCAATGAGACAAATGGTCAAGGGTCATAAACACATACACACACCGCTTTGTTTTTTTATTCACTTAATAATCAATAAACTATGTAATAGTAATAATAGATATACAGGCAAACATGAGAGAAAATACAAACGATAATTGCACAATTTTTTTACTACTTTTCACAATAGCTTAAAATACTATACGATATAGATTTCGCTTTACTTAGTAGTGCTACTTGTCCCTCCGTGAAAAAATGTCGAGAGAAAGAATAAAAGAAAAATTTATTGAGCAGACGAAAGAAGCGTTAGTACCTGCGCGATACGAAACATTTATTGATGCGGAATTAATTAATTGAAAACGGAAAATTACCGACTTTTGAGAGAATGAAAAATGTTCGTGTAAAAGTAACAAGAGAGCCAGGAATCATGGAATCCCTGAGCAAAAAGAAAATGAAATTTTTAAGAATGATAAATAACAAATTTCACTCACTCGCGCATAAGATCATGTGTAACTGAAAAAAATGTGGTTACGTTATCTTGCTTACTTATTATTTTGTTATCTGCCAAGGTGTTCTGGTTTATAGTATATATTTATTATTGATTATTATTCTTTTTAAGCTATGTCAAATGCATTTTAATATATTTTCATTTTTTATATAACGCAGAAAATGTACTGTTTGGTTTAATAATTCCGTTGTTTTTATTATTTCGTTTTTGCGTCCAATACGAAATGAAAAAAACCTATCACATCCTCTTGCCATACAATGAGAAAAGCCATAACGAATCAATCGATTAGAGTATATACCATAGAAAATTTAGAATTACCCAGAAAAATTAATTTAACAAAAGAAATATTTTCAGCCACAATAAATAAAAGGTAAGTTTGCCTTAATTGTACCAACTGGTATCATTGTCAATGTCTTTTGTCCCTGCAACACCAGCCATAAACTCCTAACGATACACACTGTGTCATCAAACTTGCGTCTTTTCAATTAAAAATACGAAAGAATACAAAGTCAAGCAAAAAAAGACCGAAGAAAGCTGGTCATCACAGTGCCATAGGGAAGAATGTTTTCTTCGAGTCACAAAAAAACTGTAGTTTGTGTGTTTTTAATGATCATGCTATACATCACATTGAACAGCGAAGATACCTTCTCCTCCTCAATACCATCAGCTGCATATAATTATTTCTTTTCTCTGTTATTAAAATGTAAAAATATTAAACAAAGTTGACGAGTATTCGTCACGATGAACAACGAGATCGTCTTAACCTGCCATTGAGAAGAAATACATTTCTCTTATACATAATGTTTCATAAGAATTAATGAAGAGAAATTTCCCGTATAATTGCAAAGATCCCAGACATTAAAAGCATTAAAAAGCGATACATGCTGTTAAACTCCAGTTGCATGCTTTAAGTGTCACCCCGAATGCTCAGTGTTTATCCTCCATCTTTTGTCAGGCCTCTGTCTCTCTCTCTCTCTCTCTCTCTCTCTCTCTCTCTTTCTCTCTTTCTCTTTCTCTCTCCACCATCTTTCCAAACCATCGTAAGAAATAATTATTTATTTCTCCTAACGATACATGCCCAGGTATCATCCATATCGCATATCTCAGTATTTTATTTATTCCTTCTCATTTACCTTCACCACCACAATGTACAGTTTTTTTTTTGTTCTTAGGATTTTTATTGAGTTTAAATATATCCACCTGCCACAGCATCCCTCTCCCTCGCTGTTACTTTCACTCCTGTCCCTTCCCTCTATCCGTCCTCCTTTACACTGCCAACTGCAGTTTCTTTTGCCTGAAGTTTAATGAGACACAACTCTTGGGAAATTGGATAAAGAGCAATTTTCAAATGAAAATGAATGGTTTCGCCTGGCGCTCTCAACAACCCCAAACTCCTACCCACCGTTATACATTTTTTTTTCTCCACCCTTCACAATAGCTTCGCGTTTGAATTTATAATATTGTATCCGAGGAATACGATGGATGAGTTCTTCATCTCACCATCTTCACTTCGTAATTCAATTTGAGTAAATGGGGCGTCCCTACTTATTGAAAACACTCTTAGACGAGACAACTTTTAACTCAATTTTTTATTTTATTTCTTTCTTTCTTTCCTTCTTTCTTTTTTTATTTCAATTCCACGTTCTTATTATTTTCACCGAGTCAATGTATTTTCAATTTACATTTTATCTAACTAGAGGATGAGAGAATGTTTTTAGAGACGAGGGGCGAGCGACAGGTAGAGGAGGGGAGGGTAAGCGGATAAAAAAAACTGAAATCATAAGACTTTTGTTCAGTATTGAAGAATAATGTCGAAGTAGAATAAAATGAGAAATTTCAATGTACAAGAATGAAAGAGAAAAGAAAAAAAGTGTCAGAGTTTGGTGGTAGGTAAGTGTGGGGTGGCTGCATGAGGTGCATTGTTGTTGTTTCAGTGCTCGCCTCCATGCCAGGGCTGACTTTGAACTCGCTGAATACACCATCTCCAAAGAAGCTGTTTACTTGTCAATTGTGTGGCAAGGTACTTTGCAGTAAAGCATCCCTAAAGCGTCACGTGGCCGACAAGCATGCCGAACGACAGGAGGAGTACAGATGCGTCATCTGCGAGCGGGTTTACTGCTCACGTAACTCACTGATGACACATATCTATACCTATCATAAGAGCAGACCTGGCGACATTGACATTAAGTTCTTTTGAAGGTTTAGATAAGGTAGGGTCCATGCACAGAACAACAAAAAAAACCGAAAAAAAAATAACAGCAAAAGAATTAATCGGTCTTGATTATGCTCTTCAACTTTTTTCAATAGTTTTTTCCCTTTACTCCTAATTTGCTTTTTATTTTTTTTTTTCAAGTTCATTTTAATTCTTTTACTTCTCTCACTGTCTCTCTCTCTCTCTCTTTCTCGCTCGCTCTCTCTCTCTCTTCACAGAAATTTGCATGCTCGACTAACTCTCTGGGATCCAACACTATTTCTGATGGTTTACTTTATTTTATACGCCATTTCTCTCAGTCTCCCGTTTTATTACACAAAACATTTACCCCACTTTCCTCAACTGGATTTGGTCTTACTTCTTGATGCATGAATGGGTTATTGAAATGAAAATGTTCACCGAAGTAAATTTGTCTATCTGAATTTAGATGAATTATTCAAGGCGACTTGAATGACGTCTGAATTGAAATTTCTCACGGGTGGAAGAGAAGTTTCCAATTGTTATTTATACGATTGCGATCAAACTCGACGATTTTTATTCGTGTTATAAAAATCAATTGAATTTTGGGAGAACGAAGATCAAATTGGGGTCTGTTAACAAACCGAGTTCATCTTTGGTGATGAATTGTTGTGAATGCTTCAGGCTACCCACCCTGAGTACTAACCCAACATATCCCCATCTGCTTTGTTAATTTTATACTGTGTTTATTTCATTTGTTGTCTTTTGTCTATTTTCCCTCTAATCTTCATTCGGATAATCTTTTTATTCAGCAGTGCTTTTGATGTTCAATGTTGTCTGCATGCCTCATAAACACTCAGTCACGCATAAAACATACCTTCCAGCATGCGCTGAGTATCATCACCCCATCGGAATAATCGAGTGTAAAAAATCAGTCTGTCTTCCTTTTAATGTAGAATATGTTTTACGGCTAATCAGCAGTCGTGCATGATGGAAATATACAGGGATGAAATAATTGCATGAATTCTTTCTCACCTGTTCGCTCTACCCCTCTGTCATGGAAAATATTCTTTAATATTCTTTATTTATTGTGAATATCTTTAATGCACGTTTACAATGTTTATTCAAATAGTTATGTTTTTAATCAGTTATTTTACATGCGAAGTGAGGGAAATAATATGGACATATGAATGTGAACAATGGACGTCATTTATTTCGTATACAATAATAGGAGTTCTCAAAAGAATATCGATTCAGTAGTTCAAGTCACCATGATAGCTATTTTCATTGAATCAATAATGACATCTCAATTCTGTCAAACTTCATCGTTCTCAAGATATTCATAGAACAATGTCAATTATGTCCACATGAAAAGGGTGCACTTTGTCGATTCTAGTTTCCGAGATATTGACGTTTTTGTCTCCGCAATTTTCATTTAAATCAATGTTAATTTATGTGTTTCATCTTTCCTAGTGTCGCCATTTTTCAAGGTATCAGGGTGGTTTTTGACTAAGTGGACTCTTTACATATGGACGGCCCCATATTATTTGCCTTTTAAATTAGTTTTTTTTATTTTTCGTAATTACCGATTTACGTAGTTCATCCTGAAACTCCAAACCAAGAGACGAACCCCATTTTAGGAAAATTATTATAAATGTATTTCCAATTGAATAATTCAAATAGAAATGTCGACTCGAGTCATTCTGTGATTGATTCATACAGTCTCTGTCTCTTAAATTCATCAAGTACTTCGGAAGTAATGAATACCTCGGAAAAAAAATATTTGAAGAATTACCGGAATTATGCCTCCCCAGTGGAACCGAAATTTTGACGATCTGACGATAATAGTTGGAAAAAAAATTAATGCCCTTTAATGTATCCCGGCTATTTAATTTACAGGTACGGGCAATGGGATGCATCCACCAACGACGCCTCCCGCTGCCGTGTACCGGATGCCACCGCCAACTGCGGGCGGTATAAATGAACCACAGGAGTGTCCCTACTGTCGTCGTACATTCTCCTGCTATTATTCATTGAAACGTCACTTTCAGGATAAACACGAGCAGTCAAATACATTATATGTGTGTGAATTTTGTAATCGTCGGTATCGTACTAAAAATTCATTAACAACTCACAAGAGTCTTCAGCATCGTGGCTCAAGTGGTGTGCTGAAAAGACTACTGAAAGAATCAGCTATAAAAAATGTATTAGCACATCACACGCAGATACAGCATCAACCACAATGAAAATTGTGGAGTTATGCACACAATGGCTATCCCCATACGTATTATCGTAATTATAATAATGATTATTGTCTTTAGAGGGATGGAAAAAAATTATTAAGATGGAATTGCAGATTTTAAAGACTATTTCTGCTCCATCGTCGAGGAAAAAAGTTGATTTTTTTTCACTTAATTAGAAAATACGTGAAACTGCCAAATTCTACGTGGTATTGACTTTGGCACAGAATCACGTACTAAACTATTCGCATACTAAACTGAACAACGTCAAAGTCACCCTTGAAAATTCAATTTTAATATTAATTATTATGTTTTTTAATTTTTATTTTCTTATTCGTCAAGACTGCACTTAATCCAAAGAATAAAAAAATGGACGAATTGACTGAAAAATTTTATTGAAAAAAGACGAAAAAATGTGAAATTCGAAGAGCTTAACCAAAATGCAAATTCGATCGGATACATTCCACTGAGACTATTGATTTTGTTTTGTTTTTGTTGAATTAATTTTTGTCAAAAATTTTCCACCGATCGGGTTCAATCGGAATAGAGAAATTATTATCGACTGATTGGTGATTGAAAAAGACATTATCTTTATGATTTAGAGGAGAACATTAATGTGCATACGATGAGAAATTCTGTCGCATGGATAGTGACGAAGTTTTCGTGACGTAGGCAGACGAATCGGTGAAGTGCAGAGGCACTTGATGGATGCAACACAATTTAATGAGAGAATTTTCTAATTAAAAAAAAATGAATAAGCGTAATTTTGTCGCCGTACTATTTGTGTCTATAGCTGTACAATAAATACAAAACGTGCGACAAATTATAGGAAAAAAAATGATACAATGATGAAATCATTAATGAGTGCACATATGTTAATAATGTTTAAGTCAAGAGAATTCGTTTCTTTCTTTTTTTTTGAGGGGGATAATACAGTTAATGTCTTAGGCCTAAGTAAAATTCAATTACGAAATCTGATGTGCTCAAATTCCACAAATGAGGGAAGTCTTTAAGGGGAAAATAAATGGTTGAATGGACAGCAGTTGGAGGGAAAAATGGGTATAGGAAAAAAGTAAATGAAGTAAGAAAAAAAAAATAGTGTGAATTCTACGGGCTTTGAAAATTGTATAGGTCCATCACGCGCGTAAATTAACAGACTATATTTTTAACTCTTTAAAAATAATATTTTGAACTGTGTACATAAATATATAAATTATATATTATATTCGTACAGCTAATAATTAACAATATTTCCATGTTTAGATTTTGTAAACGAAGAGAAAACAAAATAATGGGGATTAAATAGCACTATATATTGGAGACCGTTTCGTGTACGACATCAGGACAGATCGTATTGATTGAGAGGTATATT
Organism: Diachasmimorpha longicaudata; assembly: GCF_034640455.1. Classification (NCBI taxonomy): domain Eukaryota; kingdom Metazoa; phylum Arthropoda; class Insecta; order Hymenoptera; family Braconidae; genus Diachasmimorpha; species Diachasmimorpha longicaudata. The sequence goes on along the minus strand of NC_087228.1, from coordinate 10,413,582 downwards.
GGAATAAATATGATTATGTCATATTGTAATGCATATCACACTCTTCATAGCAAATATGCTTTTTTCTTATTTTGTTGAAATGGAATTTGGTTAGTTTGAGACGTGTTCTGGTGTCGTTACAATTGTTTGGCAAGCAGAATGGTGGAAACTGTTGGATCTTCCCCGTTCTTTCAGAATTTTTTTTTTCAACTGTGCAATATCAGCTCGAGACTTTGAGAAATGGAAGAATTATCGTTGTGAAGTGATGGAGAATACAGAATTATTTCCTGCAATTTTCTGCAGTTTATCCGGCAAAAATCTCGGGAATTAATCACGTTTTCATAATATATTCGTTGATAAAATCTATCTGAGCTTCTGTCTTTGACAAATGGTGCAGAATAATGGATAAATGTGTGCATTCTACACTAAAGACTTGTTCTCCATTAGTTCATTACTAATTACCATGGACTTTTAATTAGTTTTCCATCGATTTTTCCACGCGTGCCTTCCACTGTTCTGCTTACACCAGTACAAGAAAATTAAATCACCCTAAAAGTTATTCATGATCGCAACAAATTCAGGTCTTAAACTCAGAGATGAAAGAGAAGAGAAATTGATGTTTTATTCGATTTGAGAGAAAAACGCCATTATTCATTAACGAGCAAGTACAAATTATTAAGAAAAAAATTGAGCAGCTACATCTACGTTACATCCCATAGTGTTGAGCGATTAAATATGAAATTTATTGAATTTTTTCGTTCGGATAAAAATGGGAGATGATTTTTTTCAACATATCCACTGATTCACGAAGTATACCATACAAAAATTATACGATTTAATGATAAGTCTCCGCTGAGATGGAGTTGGTGGAAAATTTGTGTCAAACGATCAAGAATTTTCTTTTCTCTTTACATTTATATAAATTTTAAGTGTGAAAATAGAGTATTCGTAATGAGTGGGTTAATGAAATTGGATTTGAAGGCTCTTGGAACAAATACCAAAATTAATTTTCGGTCTTGGATGGGGAATTTTAAAATGGAACGAGAGAATTTGGCTAGTCATGTTTGCAACCTTCCACAACTGCTGTGATAAAGGAAGGGAAGATATAAAAGAGAGCATTAATCATTGAGTCCACGTTATACTCCCACTCATTACAAGAAAAATACGAAAAAAAATGAGGATAAAATTGGTTATGATATTGGAAAATTCTGTGATGTTTTTCATTTGGTATACTAGAGAAAACTGGTGATGTTAGATAAAAAAAAGTATGTATACGCAGTTCTGTGAATGTTTAATGTTTGTGAAAAAAAAATCACAATGAACGGGATCTCTCTATTGAAGTGATTTAATCCAGACATCAGGAGAAAAAAATTATTATCAACTGATCGAGTCAATTGCGAAACGAATTAGTTAAATGTTTCTAAAAATTATATATGAGTTGTAATGAATAGAAAAAATTAGTCCTAAAATTGACACTATCGTCCGCTCAAAATTAACAAAAAGAACATTTCACGATGCCAAAGTATGTAGTAGACTTGAATTATTAGTAATTGAATACCAAATTTTTTATTTTCTCGATCAGTTGGCTCGATGAGTGTTTCGATTAATTTGTTCAAATTTAATAACAAATTCCATTCTAATGTGCCAACACAATCGAAATTTAAGGGTTGAGTAGATTTTTTTGCGATCTACTCGAAACAAGTGTGAAAATTTTAAATGTAGCTGAATAACTGCGTCATGTCTTCTGTAGATGAGAACAATTATCGATGTAGCGAATGATTAATGGAAAATTATCGCAATTTGAATGGGGAAGAAACATTGATATGAAATTTGTCTCGTGTATGCTATAAGAAAAACTAAAAGGGGGATAAAAAAACAAAAAAAATATTTTGAACTATCTATTTTTATTTGCACTCTATATCACATATTGTACATATGAATAGGGCATATATCAGTAGGGCTAAAGATTGAAAAACAGTTATTATAGGCCGGGTACGCGTTGTCGTTGATGCCAGTATTTGATTCATTTGGATAATCAATCCATCATCGACGATTACTGTAGTAAGAGATGTGCCCGTTGTGTTGAGAATGGCATGCATTCATTAACTGTATGAGACTTATTATTTTTCTCTTTGAAATGTTGACTTTGAGATTTCTTCTGGAGAAAATTGACCGGAAATCAGGGATTATTTTGTCACGAGTTTGATGGAAAATGTATTATCCAATTTTGTTAATGGTTTCTCTTGAATCTATGATAGTTATTCTGAATGAGCAAAGATTAGGTCGGCAATTCCACTTCCGGCAATTTTCCTTCCACAATCCGTAGGTTTCCCTAATTGGTTAAAATTAAATGACCACTATTTTTCTTCATGAATTAAAGAGACTATTCAAGGGTAAATGGATGTAATTTTATTTTGCACATGTAGCTCAATTTGAGAAATATGTTTTCTTCTTCCTTAGCGCTGTGAGGAAATGCTTTGATAACGCGAATTTACTTTCGAAAAGGCTGATTTTTATAACTTTTAGACATCAGTTTAATTAAGGGAAGATTGATTAACGTTTAGCAAAAATATAACTTGTTTCCATTTTTCGTTTGATTTTTTTCTTTCAATTTCTAAATTATTGTTTTGTCTTGTTAAGTTAGAAAACAAAAGGTCGATAGATCAGACTGGCCTCATTTGGTTAAAAAATTTTATTTTGTTGTTTCATGTGATATTGTTTTACCAAAGAAACAATTTGTGAAATTAATTTTTCGGTTATTGGATTATTTAAATTCAAAATTGATCTTTCCACTGACGTGAGAATTTAAAAAGCTTTTAAAATTGACTTTTAGCATTAGATTGAACTATAAAAAGCATTTTTTTAATTAATGCACTTAGAACAAAAAAAATGAGAAACGGAACAAGAAAAATAAAAAAAATTCTTCAAGTCGAGGAAATGAAAGATCTAGGCATCGCAATGTGCGAAGAAAATAGAAGAGAATGATATGAAATTGTCGAACATAAAGGAGAAAGACTACTTAGATTATTTTTATTATGTCTTTAAAAAGACCTTAAATATAATATTTATATATTGTGCCATAATTACTAATAATGAATCTTAAATATAAATTGATTGTTACAAAAAGAAACGAAAAATACGAGACAAAATTCATGAATTTATCGGATGGGAAAATTGCAAAGAAATGTAGATTATCACAATGACTAATCGTTTCTGCGAAATAGCAGATGAGAATTCAAAATATCCAGTCGTAAAGAAAAATTATTGAAACAAATGGACCAAAGTTCTTAATGCTTACGGAATGACAACGCGTAACTGATGAAAATTGGTGTTTCGATTTTTTATTTCATGATTGTGGCACATTCACGGATACACAAATGTATAAACGTCGACTGATTCGATCATGCTGGCCATATAATTATGATTAAGTGAATGTCATTATGTGCAATGCAGAGAAAATTGACAACACCATTTATTTAATTATTTCGTCTCTATTTCGTTCTGAATTAATTAATGAGTTTTCCGAGGTGTTGAATGATAATATCATCTGACACGCCTTTCTCAACAGGACAGATATCCACATAGTTAATCAATCTGGAATTATGATGTATTAGTTGACGTTTGTATTTTTCAAACAATATCTATCCTTCATTAATCGCAATCAATAGTTTTCTTACTGAGTATACTCGTGATACACTCGTTTACAATTTATTCACGAGTGAATTATAACTATACTCTTATAATTAATAGTTCAATCCATGTGAGTTAGTTTATCACTAATGTACGATATCATCAGTAATAACTTTTTTTTCTCATTTTATTGAAACGAATTGAGTTGATTATTTGTGTACATACATATACATATCTATACATAATTATTAGTCATATTTCTTAAGGTAACTCCACTGGTTTATTATTATTATCATCATTATACTTTTTTTTCTCTACTATTTGCGTCCGTTCTCAACGTGATTGTTGAAATATGTTTATGAGAACTTGACACAACAGCTTATTACGATTGAATACTTCAATATACTATTATATTATTACATTATTAATTATTCATTATTGATGTTTATGTTTGTTTTCTAAATTTATTTACCGTAAGACTCACGTAAAGAAGAAGGTGAGTGAAATGAGGGAGAAACAATTCATTGATTTTTTTCTGTCACATTTTTATTTGTTCTTAATTAAAACATTAGTGAAGGAAATAAATAAACGCATGTAATCTTCATTATGGGGTCGATTCTGTTCTCCGAGCAAGCAAAATAAATTTCATTGTGAAAGCCAGAAATGTTGTTGATAAAAACGACAGAACGGATTTCATATTTTTCTTTCATCTCATCTTCGCTTGTCTTTATTATAGTTATTATTGTTATATAAATCAATGCACATTGGATGAAAGAATAGTGTGCAAATGACGGTTAAAACGTCCACATGTTCTCTCCGTGATACTCAATACTGTCGAAAAAAAAACGATTGGCTAAAGACAGTTCGTAAAATTTCCACTGATACCATCCTCTTCTGCTTATAATAATCATAACTGCGTAAATGAGAGAATTGAATTTTTACTGCTTCACAGTAATAAATATCATTATTAAAACGAAGTGATTGAGTGATTCGTGCACATGTGTGGGCCGGATTTAATTGTAATTAAATAAAGAAAAAAAAAGAATTAAAAGTAACAAAGTGCAACACGCTGCCTTGCTGAACAGTACAAGTACAAAATGATTACAAATACATTAAAAAAATGAAAAAAAAAAAATACAAGTCTTCGACTAAATGGGAGAAATCATTTCTGGTAGAAAAGTAAGATTTTTCGAGAAAAAGGAAAAACAAATATTAAATCTAATTGTAATTAAATGAAAAAAAAAATGATGAATTCTCCGATAGTATCGTCGCTGCTCATGAACATTAGAAGAGCGACGTACCTCACAAATACCTCAATCGTCGTTGTCTCAGATTTCTGTTAAATCTCAATACAATTTTCTTCGCAATTTCACCCCTTTTCCTCCCCCTCACTCCGTCGGCATTCATAATCCACATTGTATAATCCATAAAACAAAACATATCACTATTATATAAACAATTTTTATACTGACTGAAGTAATAGAAAGAAAACGTTACATAACTAATGAATGAAAAACGAATCAATATTCAGATTTTCACGATTGAGGGTCACAATTGTAAAACATTTAATTGAATGAGCAATCGTCGAAAACACTGCCAATTTTTTCAGTGGCCATTGATCGTGGAAATTGACGCTCCCGAGTTGTAATGAAATACAATTGAACTAATACGAAAATTAATCAATTGAGGATAATAAACTGAGGCACGACACTAGCAGATTCTCATTTAAGCTACAATAGTTGTTGTACTTACGTCTTGTACATTATCTTATATAAATGAAATAATATCTGGGATATCAATGCCAGGGGATAGAACAACCGCCGCGATTGAATTGAATTTGAAATGAGCGATTGTAAATGAAATTAGAGAAATCTCAATCGCAGTTTAATGAACCATCGCCATATCATATTTTTCAGAATCTATATATACATATTATATCTGCATAGACATCAGCATATCTGTATCGTTTCGTTAATCATCCCTGTAACATAATCATATTGATTCACAGGAAGTTGCTTATCATGAAGAATTAATTGAAATAAACTCTCAATCATCAGCTTACGCTCGATTTTAATTATTTTATCATAACGAAACAGAATCATTGGAGGAAAATTCATGTAATTAAGCATTCCAACGGAACAGAACAGGCAAGAATGAGAATGAAAATTCACGATTTTTTGTAAATTAATTGAAATCATTGACCTCTCGAGTAATTGTGTAAATCGAGAGAGATTGAGGAATGAAATTCATGAGATGCTAAATACGTGTGAATAAGGGAGTTGATGTCCTCAGCACAAAATGCATCACTAGGCTATAAATATATTAATTATACGATATTTCTAATATATAAAAAGTATATAAAATTATATACATAATTATATATTATATTGAATAAGTGTTTATTCGCATTTTTAACATGATAAGGAATTATTAATTATAGAAATTCAATAATAGTTGTTGGTGTAATATTATGAAATAAATCTTTAATGATAGAACATACGAATTTTAAATTTGCGTTACTTTATCTGCAGTACTTTTATTTACTGGCGGTTGAATGTCTTCGCGATCGAATAATTTCCTGGTGACGGGGTCTATTGCCTCAGGATTTGCCGTTAAATTGTGGGCAGGAAGGCCATCGATTCGCTCGATAGCCGAGATCTCAACCCGTGGTTCATCTTTCCCACGTGTTTTGATATCGAATCGTCCCTTGACTTCGCCCGTTGGGATCGCTTCCTCGTTGGCTAGCTCTTCAGCACGGAATAGAACGGTGTCGGGATGGAAGGTGGCATCTTCTCTCATACTCGGGGACGAGGCTCCATTAATTTCGAGTTTTTTCTCAAATCTGGTTTCTGCTTTCGCACCGCTCGGATCTGTTACATTCGTAGCCTCAAGATTCCTGACGTGTGCTCCGGTCCCTGATGATGTTGCGTCGCGAGCGACGGCTGATTCGGTTGCGTCTGAAGCGGTCACTGGGTGTTTTCCAGCATGAGCGCTTGCATTCAAATTGTCAGGCTGCAGAATTGACGGAATGGGGAGGTTCTTTAAAGATAATTTATCTTGCTGGAAAGGGAAAGACAGTAATGAGCTCGATTAGTTTCATTTTATCTGCTGGAGAGAAAAATTCCTACTTTCAGTGAAAGTCCAAAGTCGAGAGATAATCCAGAATTCCAGAGGGAAATGAAGACGAGGTATCCCCACATAAGTGATAAGCCCTTTCTGCATGAGATTGAAGGAGCCATCGTGTTTTTGTTAATACTGCAATCACTGGATGTCCTGAATACAAATTTATTTAAAAAGTATAGAACCGATGAAAAATTATTGTTGGGTAATAGATGGATTATTTGATTTTGTGGGGATTTATTCTCTAAATATCTGAGGTAATTTGAAAGTAGAGTCAATATATATGTCGGCAATATTAGGAGACATCCCTATCGACTGTCGCGCGATATCCGTCGGATGTTGAGCTTCGACTGGTCGAAATGAAGCCCCAGAGCATCAGCCGATACCTGATCGCAGCTCTAGTCATTCTCTGAAGGTTTCCTGGGTTCCCAATGAAGGATTACATTTCAATATGTTCGCTGAAGTTACAATATCTCTCATGAGTAATGCTTCAGTATCCAATTGACGGCGGATTATGTTCGTAAATTTTATTGCAAAAATATTAGGGAACTTGTACCCTCGTAACATGAAATACGTTTCTCTGAGACTCTGATAAACTTTTGTCAACTATTTTACCCCTCGGTGTAAGAACTTTTATGCAAATTCTTCCAATTTTTCTCCAATTTCAATCAAACAATGTGAATAAGATCCGAACTTCATTCGAAACTTGGAAACCACCCAGAAACTCTACAAAACTCCATAAATACTTTGTGAAGAAACCATGACAGTAATTTCCTAAAATAGAAGTTTTCAGTAAAACCATCAGAACTAAACTATTCCTTGAAATTAACTCTGAACATTGGATACAGAAGGGCTACCCATCCCACGTAATTAAATCCAGTCAAATATTTACTCTTGTACTTGTCCGCCTAGGAAAGAAAATTGAAAATGTTCACGGGGTATTAGTAAGAGGATTTCAAAGACATAGACTGATGGACAAAATCGAAATGTTGCTGTGGGGGTGAACTGGGGGGTGAAGGATTGCAGTGCCATCAGTTAGGGTCGGGGAAGTCCAAGTTTGGATGGATACATTGTTTCCCCTCTTTATTCAATGTAAATTTCCAGGGGATTTCGAGGGCTCCTTTGACCTTTCATATTATTTCCGTCGTTTCAATGCAATAAATCTTTTTTTTAGCGCTAAATCGAGTTTTTCTCTTCATATCATTTTTTAGAATATAATGAAGAATCTCTATATGTTGGGTATTGCATATACTAAATTAAAATCACTTACCAATTTCCTGAATTATTTAAATACAAACAATTTGATTCCGCCAATTGGGGTGAATATTACGGTGGTTCCTGGTAGTCTATCCAACCAATCCCCGGATTATTCAATATTCATTCGATTAAACGGGTCTAGTCTGACTGCGATCACGCGTTATTGCGGTTTGAACGCCCAAACATTCAACCAGGAGTGTTTATCCGTTCTAAAGCGTGCAATCTCACCCAGTTAATTAATTTTCAACTACCCATTTTCCTTATCGAAGCCCATAAGCAATAAAAAAAAAGTCGAACCAAATGGGATTGAGCAGTGTGGTGAAACATATCGACCACCGCATCGAAAGGGAATTTTCCTGCCATTCTTATCGTAAAAATCCAATTTGTATGTTATGGGAATCCAAGGGAGGCATAATCTGGGGCGGGGTCAAGTGAGGGATTTTCTTTCAGAAGGTCAGGCGAAAACTTCGAGTTTTTGTATTTTACAGATTAAATTGTATATATATTCTCCGGGCTAGATGGCTTTAAGTTATGGGTTTTGAGGCAGACCTCAATCCGCGGAGAGTCTTGGTTTCAGTACACGTACGGTAAACCTTGTTGAGTGCACTGAAAGGGTTTTCCTCCTGTGTAGTGGCCCATCACAATAATATTTATGATTTATCCGGGATATTCGGATTTTATTCATAACAGTATCAGATGGGTTTGCGTGTGTTTTATGCCACCTTTCATGACTCAATTCCGTCTTTATGCGTCAATTCGCAGATTAACTCACGCCAATGTGCCTGGATTTTGAAGGAGAAAATAGTGTTTGCTGAGATCCCCAAGGTACCTCGATCTGTTTCCATTGCCAGGTATCGCCTTTCCCTTCGCACTTATTCGTAAGGGAAAGGCGGAAGACATTCGAATAAACGTAATTCTCTCTGCGCATGAATCCATTCAATCCGCGCGTCTGAGGGGATAATCTTTCGTTTCTTTCAATCGCAAAGTGATGAGTATGGAATAAAAAAAGAGAAAGCCTGTGGATTACTGGAGCCAAAGAGAATAACCAGGAAAAACACTTCGTATGAAAATCATAAATGCCTTACGAATCCGCGTGAGTTTCCGACGACCTTGACCCCTTGTCACCTTCTGCTCCAGCACGACTTGGTAAGAATCCACTAGCACATGCGCAGTCATTTATCCTCTCGGATCTCATAGACCGACGACATATGAAGAAATGTACACCATTGACAAAGAGGAACTTGAGAAGAATTCAATTCCGACATAAGTCTGGTCTTCACGTTTCATGCATCCGGGAAATACGTCTGAACACCCTAGAGCTGAACAAATGAACAACATAATTGAATACAAATATTGAGATATCAATTGATTCGTGATCTCTTCGATTCCTCCACTATTTTTTATATGATTAAGAAAATTGAGAAATCAATTAGACACCATAGAACGGGCGATTGCGCTGAAGATCCAACTCTGACCGTCTGACCATATCACTGACCACGAAGGAAATGGGCCCAGGACAACGGAATCCTGGACAATCGAAAAATGTGTCTCGAAGTCCCTGATGCCTAGGAGCAGAAAAGCGTCTTGACGATGCTTATACTTTTCTCCAGCCCATAAACCTGAGAAATATGAAATAAATTTTCTTCCGAGTTTTCAGCACCATAAAAGACTAACTTGAAAATCCAATTCCACCGCCGTCAATTCTCTCCTGCTCTACATCACTTGGTGCTATCCACCGTGAAAATTTCTGTCTCCCGCTTGTGTGAGACCAGGACAGATTGAAGAGGTAGGAGAAAAAAAATTGTGGCTGCATTGTTTAAACAAATATGGAGCAAAAGTAAAAAGAGTCCAAACCACTAGATCGATCGATGTTGTTAGTTTCTTCCGTACAAAAAACATTGGAAAAATGGGAGAGGAAGGAGGGTGAGAGTGATCGATTTGCCCCGGTTGTAGTCAATCGAACGTGTCACCTCGGGGGCAAGAGGAAAAAAAATGATTCCCCTCATCGGAGGTTCAATCTCAAAAAGTCAATATCCATATCGAGATTTGAAAAAAAATAGTCAGATAGCCCAGCAGTGCAAATATTTCCCCTAAAATGAGAGATTGACAGGCACCATCGCATCTCGGTGGACCCTTTAATCCGACTTTAATCACTTCTCGTTGACCTTGAGCCATCAATCGAGCCGGGAGTAGTGCGTGTGGGGAGGTTCACAAGTGGTAAACACAAGTGGGATACTTCAAACGATGCACTTCATCGAGGGGAAACCCACCCCCTCCTTCATTTACCACTCTGTGAACTATCGTTAATTCACAACCAGAGCATAACCCCTTACCTCTGACGTTCTCACCGCCCTCTTGATTCCACCTCCCTCCCTTTTTGCGGAAGTACATAGCCCACACCGCTTTTACCAAAGCTGAGTGGATTTTCCTCCCTCTACGGCCAACCTCGAAATATCCCCCTCAATGAATATGGTGCAACAGGCAGTGTTACGCTTCACTCGTGCCAGCTTCACTGTCTCCGGAAAAACTGGGTTAACTAAGAGTAAATGTTTTTTTTTCGCGTTCAGTTTATTCTATGTCACTCCTCCTCAGCAAAACAGAGCAAAAATATGCTTTAATTTTAACATTTAAAAGCTTGGTGTGAAACTCTGAGCAAACGATAGATAATCGCCAAATATTCTACCAACTTTTTTTATCATTCCCCAAAATTTAAGGCACCATAAACAAAAAAACCCACAACATCGTGCCATATGTATGAAAATGTGTAAGTTTACTTCGAAAACCTTGTGATATCTCGTATAGATTTTTTTTCGATTCTTATCATGTCTTCATCACTCGAACCTCCCTCCCATCGCCTCCCACTCACCCTCCTCCACTCCTATGGCTGCAGTGACTTGCAAATAATCTATGGAAAAGCATAATCCCTGTTCATCGGGTCACGTAGTGTCCAGCTACAAGGAACATCGCTGAACAGCCAGTCTCCCTTTTACCCCTCTCATGTTCGCCCTTTACCTCTGATAATACGATTGACTCGACGCCGTGTATGTCCTTGGTGCTGTTCACAGGGCGTACCATTATGGGGATGTAGGTGATATTGCTGTACACTCTATCGCTCACGACCCCGATGAACAAGAGTGGAATATAGAGGCCTTATGGCAGGCGCACCCTGGCAGCTACGGTAACCCATGGGCGTGCGCGTTACCTACGGGGTGGGTTTCGACTTGGATTCTAGAGCGGAGGCCACCCCGATCAGACGCTCGGCAACCGCGTCTACGGATCCCTCCATCTGATCCCCCTTCACTCAATATTTATCTAATTTTATTATTCCTCTGTTTTTTACCCGTAAGCCATTGCAACGGCTCATCACCGGGAGATAATAAAAATTTCCGTCCGCTGATCACACCCTCGGGTGAGGGGAGGCAGCTCTGACTACCGTTTAGGGAGCGAGTTTCAGAGGCTGAAGTTGTTGGGGAACAACGTGAGCCGCGCGACCACCTGTAGTTTACCCGCTGATTTACCTCGGCGTTTATTCCAGGATTTCCGGATATTTTTAGCTGATATTTGTGGGATTTCCGAGGGGGCTTTTTGACAAAGGACGACGGTACACACGGACCAGGAGACCATTGGGCCAAACGAAATTCGGCAACTGTTCATCAGGATTACCACCAACATGAAGACTTCATCGTTTTCTTTACGAGTGATGCGCAGGGTGAGTGAGACCATTTTTTTAGTTCTTCTGTACTTTTGTTTTGGTTGCAAATCAGGTGGAAATTTGCTGAAGGAGGAAATCATTACTTGAACAGATACAGTTCTTATTAATTATCGCCGGATCCGGATCAGTCGGTATTTTCCATTTTAAACAATTAGTCTGTGAGAGAAAATGGATGAATGCGGCTTTTACTTTTGAAAGAAAGCGTTTCCTGCGTAGTTGAGTTGAATCCCTTGATTGGAGTAATTGAAATTGCGGCACGGGGATGGAAATTTATTCGGCACTAACGAACAGGGAAAAGCAAAAGCAATTCAATTCGTAAAACTGAGGGTTTCATTTAATCCATTAATCGAACGGTTGTCATCCAGTTTTTCATTTATCCCGGACAGTATAACTAATACACCGGTCGCCATTGACGTCAATTATTGGAGAAGTGGTATTGAGAAGTGGAATTCCACTGTTCAGCACTTAAATTTCAAATGTATCAGCGATAGTTGGATTATTTCCTTCTCTTCGCTACTCTACGGGTGCACATTACGCTCAGCACTCGGCATTATTAGCCGTAATGTCGAGAGAGTACTACTGGAATAATTCCACACGCTGGATCTTAAATTACAGGACTCGGCGATTTTTAGTTGTCAAAGATTCAAGGACTGTAATTCACCTTCATTTGCATTTTTACGCCATTAATGTTCCTTTATTTCGTTTTATGGGGATTTTTTTCTCACTGTGTCCCGGGGAATTCCAATTGAGAGAGACAGAGAGAGTAGTGGATGCAATTGTATCAGATTGGAAACAATTACTTTTCCCATCAATTCTTATTTTCTCCGGGAAATCGATTCCAGTCACCATAAAGAAATTGCACTCAAGGGGACAGTCGAGGTAATGTCAACTGATGTCGATAAAATTAAGCGTCATTTTTTTATATGCCTTCATTGGACGTTATGGATGGTGTTGGTCTTTATTTTTATGAGACAGGTCCTTACCATTTACATTGAAAATCAATATTTCACGCGTATCGCGTGCCAGCAGACACGAAAAATGTGAATTAATCAGCTGGAGACCAGTCGATTTTCTTCACAGATTGACGAAGTCTTTTGCATTGAATGTGATTTTTTTTTTCAAAGCACTAATTTGCAATAAATTCTTTTCACGACCTGAAAAAAGACGTGGAATTAAAAACATAGCTATTCCGGACAGCGAAAATTTACCGTTGTCCTTGCAATTAGTTCTCCCCGAGGGTTGAAACAATACCCAAGGTGGAGGAATTTACGAACCGCATCCGTTACAGCTCTGAACGTGAGGGGTGAGATGATACGCCCGACGTTTGTCGTGCACCTTAACTCGTTTTATCTTACACGAGACTTTTGTGACATTGGGGCTAGTTTGCCAGAGGCGATTACACTCCGATGTTAAGAAACTTTTCTCATTCCGCGAGACAGAGGGAGAGAACTGGCGCCGAAAGGCAATGAGTGAGGTGCGCCATTTTTTTTATTCCCTTCTTTGATTTTCATACATAAGCAGCATTCAACTCATTCAAGTTCAAGTTCTGACCCACTTCAGGTCAGGTTTTTCTCCACTGATTGGAGTTTCTGGGATTCTATTGTGAGAGTTATCTCAAATTGCAGGGCATTGAAAATTGGATAAAAAGTTTTGCGCAACCGGCGAGAAATATTGGATAAAAATCATTCAACCGGTTTATGAAACCGCATCGTGAGTCATCGTTGCAGATGTCCATTCCGACACTTATTAAAAATTAACCATCACGTTTAATTGGGTTATTGATAAAATCCAATTAGTTTAAATCGCCGATTATGTCTAGCTTGAATAAATGCTTCCATTCGGAGAATTAATACCCGTTAATAGTACAAAGCGTTGGTGATCGTGCTCAGACTGAAGCCACGATGCCACGTGACTAAGGGGTTTGGTAACTTTGAGTACGCAATCAGCAGGAGTACATGGCTTTGAACATCAGGAACAATTTCGGTGGGCTAATGAGGACATTCTGTTGCAATCCCCGGATTGAAATAATTGAAAATCGAATGAATCAATCCCCGTTACTAATCACGTACTGCCTCCTGTCTTTATTCTAAAACACTGATTGGAAAATTATATAAGTGCATCCAATTAATCGACGGGATTATGAAACTTTTATTGAAAATTTCCCCCTGTGTACCAGTTCTATAGAACGTAACACTGCTCTCACGTTTCTTCACCCTCTCGCATTCATCCGTCGAATTGACGGATTTTTCATTCAATTTCAGTATTATATTTCGCACATGAATTGCCAATGCAACCCACATCTCTCTTATTTTGCATTTCCATCACCAATTCACGACATTGACTGGAGTCCCACGAGTGCCGGGATCACGTGGAGCTAAAAATTGTCACAGCATAATAACTGCATACGTTGCATTGCCGCGTGATGACCCCCGAGGATTTGTGGCACTGACGTCATCTTTCCGAGATGAAATGCATCTCTGGTCATTTGGGAGAAGCTAATTCGTCTTTATAATTTCCTCACCCGCCACAGGAGATCAGCTGGTCTTCTCTATTATTTTTTGTTACCGATCCAAAGGCTCAGACTCGGCGTTACATTAAAAAATAACAAATTAACTTGGATTAAAATTTCATTAATTATGTTTATACTCGAAGTTTTGTACAATGAACTTCCTGTAAATTGTAATGGGATTGTCACCTGCCAAAAACCTTCCGGAACAGGGACACACTTCGAGACAAGGACATATCACCGCGCGTTAGATTGTTTAATTATAAAATTTGCTGCGTATATCACTACATTGCTTTTAATACTGACCATAAAGCTCGATATAATAGAGGGACCTCTATACCCGGACACGCATTGCAACGGATGAAATTTCCTCCGACAATTTATAATCCCCATGAAACCAGCATTCGGTTCTGCAACGTTTCTCTCGGGATTCCATAATTTATTAGAGAATACCGGAGTATTTCCTCTGCACCCACTTCCACGTAAACAACACATCGCATAATGGACTCGAGCAATCACACTGACCTCCACCCTTCACTTCTATTCTGCCATTACCTTCTGCCGTGAGTACTTGATGTCATGTCCACGGTATTCTATCCTCGTATACAAATACTCTCTTACACCAAAACCATGTGAAGTGTAAAATTAGTCATGAGCTTTTACTGCTACCATTATCTTTTCAGGAAAATCATTTCTCACGTGGGAGACAGCCACTTATGGAATATTTGACGTCACTCTGAGGTGACGGGGGGGGCTTATTAAGCTCCGGTGGTTGTGGATTTCCTCATCGTCCCCTTCATTTCATTTACAGGATGAATGGTTTCCTCGGGGTGTTGTGAACACGATGATTTAAGGATATAATATCCGTTTTATCGAACACAATTCATTTCCGATCGATTCGGGCCTTCAGATTGATTGTCGTAATTGATCGCCGGTCTGAAGCATAAAAAATTTATCCTATTTCTCATTTCTGAATCTGGGATCATTTCTGCAAGATTGAATCGCACAGTGTGTCGCTTATTTTGGAAATTTTTGCAGAAATTCTGCGTGGAATATGTGCAATATAGATTTAGCAACTCGTGTAATTATAAAACTCGCCTGCGGTTCTTTTTCAATCCGTAGTTTTTCTATTGATCTGTGGCAATATCGGAAGGACGCACGCCGGACGCATAGAAATTGCGTTTTAGCTCACAATTGTTTTTGGCGAAGTGACCTGAATTTTTATTAGAAGACCGACAAATAAATCACAGAAACAATTAACGTCGTATTTCATTTTCGTTGATTTTCGAGTCACGAAGTTCTTCACACGAATGGGGCGATGTTTTTTCATAACATTTTCTGTCTCAATGTGGACCAATTACTCACCAATTACTCATAATTACTACCATTGATATAAATTCCTGTCCAACGCCCCTCGAGAGCGACAAAAGTTTCCATCTGATGAACGAACACCACCTGTTGCTAGGCCTACATCCCCATTTCTACAAATTCAGCTGCAATATGTATCAAGAGCCAATGACAATTTATCATATGCCTCACTTGCGTAACAGCCAGTCCACAAATCGATTTTTCTCTATATTTATATCATTTGTCTGGCCAGAGGTGATTTTCACGAACAAAGAACTTTTTTCTAGGGGTTATCAGGGCAAATAAATCGAGAATTTGCGATGGGTACTTATAACGACGATGGTGAGATTAATTCAGTTAGGTTTTAGTGCCGAGGAGCCGTATTTTCTGAGTGAATGAATAGGCTTCGCTCGTAGCAACACTGTAGAGGGTTCTTGGGGGTATTTCCGCACACGATATAGGGTGATAAAATTTAATGAGACTTTTTAAACTCTCCCACTGTGCATGGTAAGCCTTTACCGCTCGTATTGAGCTCATGCGATTGAGGGTAACTGCAAAGCTATAAATCCCCGTCCAGTCTAAATAATCAATTAACTGCTGTTTTCTATTATTTTTGCATAATTTTTTGGCCCTGAACTTGAGCTTTTGATTCGTTATATTAATTGATGATCATCAAAATTTTCTGCGAGAGAATTATCGCCCGATGGATGAATGTCAAAGCCGGAGTCTCTCCCAGAGATTTGGTTTGTCGAGTTCTTTGCGATCAGGAAATCGAGGTTACTTACATTAGCCGATAAGAAGCTTAATTTTCATCAATTTCTACGGTTCTCTGGGCCCCTTGAGAGACCAGATAGACGGGACTCTGGGGAAAAATACGGGAGTCGGGGATTTTTGTGTAGGGACGTGCATACTACTGAGCTTATTTCACTCTTATCGATAATGAGGTTTTCCTCGGTGGTAAGGTGGTGAAGTGAGCAAGAGGAATTCGCCGGGGTGTTCGTTGCTACGGTGACGGCAGTTTCTACTTTGCGATCACGTTCATGGCTGGAACTTTAACGGTATATCCAATCGTCCCTCATTTCTCAGTTACGTCGCACCTCAGGGTAGCGTACGCCGGGAGGAAAGGGGCTGGGGGTGAGGATTATTTCATGGGTTTGTGGAATTTGTGAAACGGATTAACAGCGCAATGCATAATTATGGAAAATAGTGAGGGAGATATATCAAACCGAGGGGAATTGGCGGAAAATTATTCGATTGATTGTCGTGTTGGGGATGAAGTATTATTGGATTACTTTCATCCCCAGAAATGATGGCCTATGTCCTGTCACGTTGCAGTAAGCATTTTTTGGTTCAAAGGGGATAAACAAGGAAATCTTTTTCTCGTGTATACAAAATTGCTTTAAAGTTGGTCTTCGTCAGTTTTACAATAACGTGGGGTAGAAAAATCTATTTGTGACTTCCAGGGCGACGCATAACCGACATGAGTTTCAGAGTGCTCCCAGAATTTTCAATTTCTAAAAATACAGCAAAATCCCTGGAGAAAGCCAACATCATGTGTGGGACTTGTTCGTCGGGTAACGAAATCGCCTCATGCGAGAGAAATTCTTTCACT